>NC_092051.1:76533898-76888898 GCF_003086295.3 Arachis hypogaea | reverse complement strand
AGATTAAATCGCGTATCTCCATCACTTGTCGTGATTTATCATTCAATGAATGACTGAAAAAAAGATCCGCGGGTTAGGTCAAATTTGAAAGTTTGTTATTTTTATTTTTTACATTTTACAAAAGCAAGCTAAACAACATTCCAATCTTTTTCTTTATCGCCACCACCCAAGAGATTCTTCCCATATTCCAGGAATAGTTTTTCAGTAAATAGCCGAATCATGGATAGGGAACTAACTATGCCAGTGCATTTTGTTATCATTTCCAATTGGATGATCCATTAATCCAACTGACAGAAAATTATAAATGGATTAATTTTTTTGATTTTTACTGGAGATTCGGAATAGATGGACTCTCTATAGGACCCATTTTATTGACGGGATTTATTACCACTATAGCTACTTTAGCGGCTCAACCGGTTACTCGAGAATCCCGATTATTCCATTTCCTGATGCTAGCAATGTACAGCGGTCAAATAGGACCTTTTTCTTGTCAAGACATTTTACTTTTTTTCATCATGTGGGAATTGGAATTAATTCCAGTTTATATACTTTTATCCATGTGGGGGGGAAAGAAACGTTTGTATTCAGCTACAAAGTTTATTTTATACACTGCGGGAAGCTCTATTTTTTTATTAATGGGAATTCTAGGTATCGGTTTATATAGTTCTAATGAACCGACATTAAATTTTGAAACATTAACTAATCAATCGTATCCTGGGGTGCTCGAAATAATATTTTATATGGGATTTCTTTTTACTTTTGCTGTAAAATTGCCGATTATACCCTTACATACATGGTTACCGGACACCCACGGAGAGGCACATTACAGCACTTGTATGCTTTTAGCCGGAATCTTATTAAAAATGGGCGCATATGGATTGGTTCGAATTAATATGGAATTATTACCTCACGCTCATTCCATATTTTCCCCCTGGTTAATGTTATTAGGTTCAATTCAAATAATCTATGCAGCTTCAACATCTCTTGGTCAACGTAATTTAAAGAAAAGAATAGCTTATTCCTCGGTATCTCATATGGGTTTCATAATTATTGGAATTGGTTCTATAAGTGATACGGGGCTCAACGGGGCCATTTTACAAATTATCTCTCATGGATTTATTGGTGCTGCGCTTTTTTTCTTGGCGGGAACTGGTTATGATAGACTACGTCTTCTTTATCTTGACCAAATGGGTGGAATGGCTATCCCAATGCCCAAAATATTCACAGTTTTCAGTATCTTATCAATGGCTTCTCTTGCATTGCCAGGCATGAGCGGTTTTGTTGCAGAATTGATGATTTTTTTTGGAATACTAACCAGTCAAAAATATCTTTTAATGACAAAAATACTAATAATTTTTTTAAACACAATTGGAATTATATTAACTCCTATTTATTCATTATCCATGTTACGGCAGATGTTCTATGGATACAAGCTTTTTAATACACCAAACTCGTATTTTTATATAATGATTTTTCAACCTTCCATATTTCTATATAGAAATAGAAAGAGATAGACTAGAAACGACATCTCTTATCTCACTGACACCAAAGAGGGGGATCTAAAATGAGTGGAATTTTGATATGGGTGGAATATAATGAAATAGAGCCACTTTGAGGTTCCCTTTGAAATGAGGCATGGAACGGAGCCATTGCGAAGAAGTTCCACGAGTTACGAAGGAAACTTCGAGCTCATATTGGTCAGAATTTCTTTGAATATGTCCTCGAATTCATTCGAGATGTAAGTAAAACTCAGATTGGGGAAGAATATGGTCCGTGGGTTCCCTTTGTTGGAACTATGTTCTTATTTATTTTTGTTTCAAATTGGTCGGGGGCTCTTTTGCCTTGGAAAATAATACAGTTACCTCATGGGGAGTTAGCTGCACCCACAAATGATATAAATACTACTGTTGCATTAGCTTTACTTACATCAGTAGCATATTTCTATGCGGGTCTTTCGAAAAAGGGATTAGCTTATTGGGCTTTATATATTAACGAGCGGGAATCGTCGAGGTATTAGTGCAAACAGGTATAGTCCGTGTAATCGCAGAAATTCGAAAACTGAAAGAATTTACAATAATAACAATAGATATACGAAAAAAAAAAAGAACCCTTTTTTTGTAATTCCTATGATGCAATTGGAGCTTATCGACAAAAAAAAATAAATTTCGATAGTCCTTTGTGGTTCCGCTGGCGGCTAGATCAGCGCGTTATTTCCTCAAGAGAAGCTCCTATCGAAGTTCATTATGAACCGTTGGGTATCTATCATGAGATTTATGGTCATTATATAGTAGTAAGAAGTATAAAAAAACAAATTCGTTGTATATACATTCGAACTACTGTTGGTCATATTTCTTTTTATCGAGAAATCGAAGAAGCTATACAAGGTTTTTGTCGAGCCCATTTATATAGTATCTAGTTAAGTCAATTTCTGATGCGGATTTGAATTCAAGGATCAATTAGGATCGGGTAGCATCTTAGTTTTTAAAATAAACTTCTACACGAATCAACATAAGCAAAGAAGCGAAGTTTTCAAACCATTGACTAAAACCCATTGTTGAACTTAATCCCACTGAGCAGAATATGGAGGTACTTATGGGAGAACGGGCTGATCTGGTCTTTCACAATAAAGTAATCGGTGGAACTGCCATTAAGCGACTTATTAGTAGATTAATAGATCACTTCGGAATGGCATATACATCACATATACTGGATCAAGTAAAAACTTTGGGGTTCCGGCAAGCTACTGTTACATCCATTTCCTTAGGGGTCGACGATCTTTTAACCATACCGTCTAAGGGGTGGCTTGTTCAAGATGCTGAACAACAAAGTTTTATTTTGGAAAAACACCATCATTATGGAAATGTACATGCAGTAGAAAAATTACGCCAATCCATTGAGATATGGTATGCTACAAGTGAATATTTACGACAAGAAATGAGTCCCAATTTTAGGATGACCGACCCCCTAAATCCAGTTCATATAATGTCTTTCTCAGGCGCTAGAGGAAATGCATCTCAAGTACACCAATTAGTGGGTATGAGAGGATTAATGTCAGATCCACAAGGACAAATGATTGATTTACCCATTCAAAGCAATTTACGCGAGGGACTCTCTTTAACAGAATATATAATTTCTTGTTACGGAGCCCGTAAAGGGGTTGTGGATACTGCTGTACGAACATCAGATGCTGGATATCTTACTCGCAGACTTGTTGAAGTAGTTCAGCACATTGTTGTACGACGGGTGGATTGTGGTACCATTCGAGGAATTTCTATAAATACCCAGAATGAAATAATGCCAGAAAGAATTTTGATACAAACATTAATTGGTCGTGTATTAGCAGACAATATATATATAGGTTCGCGATGTATTGCCATTCGAAATCAAGATATTGGGATTGGACTAATCAATCGTTTAATAAATTTTCAAACACAATCAATATCTATTCGAACCCCTTTTACTTGTAGGAATACATCTTGGATCTGTCGATTGTGTTATGGGCGGAGTCCTACTCATGGAAACTTGGTGGAATTAGGCGAAGCTGTAGGTATTATTGCGGTACGATTGAATCAAATAAGCCCTTTTGGAATAAATATTCAGCTACTTGTGAACCTTCGGGTATTGTCGTATTCAACGTTTGTTCAATTACTCTTTTACCCGCAAATGCAATGTAAGCATCGGGTTCGGCAATAATGATATCGCCCAACATGCCGAAACTGGCGGTCACCCCACCAGTAGTAGGAGATGTAAGGATGGATACATAGAATAACCTTTTATTTTTTTGATACTCATATAAAGCAGAAGATATTTTAGCCATTTGCATCAAGCTCAGACTTCCTTCTTGCATACGTGCTCCTCCGGACGCACATACTAGAATAAGAGGTAAAAGTTGATTGCCAGCATGTTCGACCAAACGGGTTATTTTCTCGCCTACTACAGATCCCATACTACCCCCCATAAACTGAAAATCCATGATCCCAATTGCTACAGGAATCCCGTTTAGTTGACCTGTGCCTGTTTGAACAGCCTCAGTTAATCCTGTCTTTCTTTGATAAGAGTCCATACGATTCTTATAGGATTCGGATTCCTCTTCCGAATGAAATTCAATGGGATCCATAGAGACCATGTCTTCATCCATAGGATTCCAAGTACCTGGATCAATCGAAAGTTCGATTCTATCTGAACTGCTCATTTTCAAATGATATCCACAGTGTTCACAAATATTCATTTTTGATTTAAAAAATTTCCTATAATTTAATCCATAACAATTTTCTATTTAATTGTATCGAAAGGCCCAATGAATTGGGATTTCCCTATTGGGCCAGGTCATTTCGGGGCAAGCGGATCATTTATGAGGAAGAGGATGAGCTTCAAGAGAATGATTCGGAGTTCTTGCAGGGTGGAACCATGCAGTACCAGACACGAGATAGATCTTCCAAAGAACAAGGCTTTTTTCAAATAAGCCAATTCATTTGGGACCCTGCGGATCCACTCTTTTTCCTATTGAAAGATCAGCCTTTTGTCTCTGTCTCTGTGTTTTCACATCGACAATTCTTTGCAGATGAAGAGATGTCAAAGGGGCTTCTTACTTCCCAAACAGATCTTCCTACATCTATATATAAACGCTGGTTTATCAAGAATACGCAAGAAAAGCATTTCGAATTGTTGATTCATCGCCAGAAGATCAAATTAAACTAGATCTAGAGAGGAACAAGGGTTTCTCTCTCTAGAAAATTCAGAATTCTTGGGTCTTTTCCATGCAAAACCAGCTTGAATTTGGGCCTCTTGAGCCTCAGAAATCGCCAGTCATGATTTCTTTTAATGAGGTCACGTGTAGCTTGTCACATGTAGGTGCCATGCACGCGTGCGCGTCGATTGAATTTCGAGATCCACGCGTGCGCGTCCAGCACGCGTGTGCTTCGATGGAGATTTTGCCAGTCTACGTGGATGCGCCAATCTTCACGTGCCATCCCCAACTTTCTGCACCCATGCGTGCGCGCCATGCACGCGTGTGCGTCGATGCTGAATTCCCAAAATCCAATTCTTCATGTTCCTTCCACTTGTGCATGCCTTCTTTCTCTCTTCTAGGCCATTCTTTTCCTATAAACTCTGAAATTACTCAACAAACACATCACGGCATCGAATGGTAATAAAAGAGGATCAAAATATGGCAATTTTAAGGCAAAAGAAGCATGTTTTCCATCATGAAGCAAAATTAGGAAGAGAACACAAAACCATGCAATTCTTGCGAATAAGTGTGGAAAATATTAACAAAACTCCTCAAATTCTACACAATATAAACCACAAAATTGGGGGTTTATCATAGAGCTCCCAACTTGGCTTTAGAGTTGATTAATTGGACACCCTTGAGTTGGAATACTCAAGTATTAATTTGTAATTGAAAATTGCTGGCTAACTCAATTTTCACTAACTCTAATCCTTCCCTGTAAAGTGATTAGGACTTGTGAATTAGAGTTAGTGTTACCTTCTTGACTTTTCTTTATTAGTTAGAGGATCACTAAGTTGAAGCAACAACCTTTTACTATTATACCTGGGAAGGTCAACAAGGATAGAAACTCCAATAAATCTTCTCCTACCCAAGGCTTTTATTTCAAGTACATAACACTTCTTGCCATTATACATTACTTTAATTTCTGCTTATTTAATTTTTCCGTTCTCAATCTTAAAAATACTCAGAAAATTCCTGATCAATAATTTACACCTCTGTCTCAACTCTTTGGGAAACGACTTGGGAATTCTACTCCTAGTTATTTAATCTTAATTGTGACACAAATTAAATTGGTAGTGGGAATTTCGTCAGTTAAGACTGTACTAACAACGCTGCTTTTATTAAAATTTCTTAACTGGCATTTTTTCTCCCATCAATTTTTGGCGCCATTGCTGGGGAGTTGCAATAGTGTGCTAAATTATTGGTTGGTGTAAATATTTTTATATTTACATAATTGCATTTTTCTTATTTTTATTTCTTTATTTGTGTGCTTTCTGTTTATTAGTAGCTTTATTATTAAATTTTCTTAATATATTTTATTACCACGAGCTCTATATTTTTTTCATTGAATGACATGTTCGTTACCGGATCCGAGCTTAGCCGCATTTGATCCTAAAATCGAAAAGACTATTTCACATATTAGGCAAGCTCGACATCGGTTAGCCTCTGAGGGTGGTAAAGGGGTTTCGCCCAATTCACCAGTCTTATCTGAGGTTGAGCCTGAAGCGTCATTTGAGGAATAAACCAGCTCCTCTTCTACTAATTCTATTGACGCGTCTTCTGTTGATTTAAGTGCATATACTATGGCCGAGCCTACAAGGATCACTCTGTAGGAAGCAGGAGCTCCGGACTTTACACTGCAACCATATCAAGCGTGTCATCCAAATTTGGCTGTGGATTTTGAACTGAAGACCGCTTTGATCAATCTAATGCCTAAGTTTCATGGCTTACCTACTCAGGAGCCTATCATGTACCTCAAAGATTTTCAAACAGCTTGCTCAACTACTAGGTAGCATGGTGTGCATGAGATTACCATCTGGTTATATGCCTTCCCATTTTCTCTTTAGGAAAAGGAAAGAGAGTGGTTCTACACTCAATTGGAAGCTGTTTTTACAAATTAGGATCTGCTCAGGAGGAAATTCCAGGACAAGTTCTTTCCAGCAGAGGTTACAGATATATTACAGAAGTAAATTTCCTGCATCATACCCCCATCACAAGATTGACTAGTTGGTGTTGATTAGCTATTTTTGCCAAGGCATGAAGCCTTAAGACAAGACACTCTTAGTTGCTGCGAGTAATAGCTCTCTGACGAAGTATAAGACGGCGACAGAAGCGTGGCAACTGATCACTGATCTAGCTGAGTCCACTCGAAATACAAGGTAAAAGAACAATCATCCTAAGGCTATTGTGGAAGTTTCCTCTAGTAGTGAGACAATTGCTCTCACCAAGACTCTATGAAAGATGACCAATATACTGAAGCAGCTCCAGCTCAATCAACAACAACCTCAGCCTCCTCCATAGCAACCATGTCAACAACAACCTCAACCTCAACCTGTTATTCTCATTACACTCATGAATGTCTGCAACTCCAAGAAGACAACACCTTCACGGCTACTAATGCTTATTACAACCGTCCGAATCAAGGGTACTATCAACAAGGCGGTAATTATAACAAAGGTGGTAACTATAATTAAGGTTGGCAAGACAATTCCAACCAAGGATAGAGAGATAACTCCAACCAAGAATGGAGAGACAATTCCAACCAAGGATGGAGGGACAACTACAACCAAGGAGGCAGAGACATAGGTGGAAATCAAAGGTGGAACAACAACTATCAACAGAACCGGTACCAACAAAACCCTCCATACCAACAGCAAAACCAAGGCCAAAGTTACCGGACACCTCACTAAAGGCAAGCTCAAGCACCTCAACACAACCAACCACAAGCCCCTCAAATTACCTACCCTCCTTCTTCTTCCAACCAAGATGAAACACTCCGTTCTATCCTTCAAGGACAAAAAGAGCTTCAAAATTCACTTACCTCTAGCCTCACTAGTCTTACCTCCACTCTTCAAGCCCTTATAACCCGTATGGAACCATACTCTACCTCCAACAATCAAACTTCAAGCTCTAGTGCACTTTCCTCTCAACCTTTACCTAACCCCAAGGGTGGAATCAATGCCATCACTTTTAGGTCCAGAACTACATTGCAAGAGAGGATTCCCAAGGAGCCAAGCTCAAGAGAAGACATGCAAGTTGAAGACATTGTTGAGGTAGAAGATGTTGAAGAATAGGATGAGGTACAAGATACGGTTGAAGAATAGGTTGCTCAACCAAGGAATGGAGTATCTAAGGAAGATGATATTGTGAGAGAAGCCATTCCCATTCCTTTTTCACACCTTGCTAGGAGGACAAAAAAGCAAGTGGAGCTAGATCCCAAGATAGTGGAGATCTTCAAAAAGGTTAAGGTAACTATTCTTCTTTTTGATGCTATTCACCAAGTTCCTAAGTATGCTAAGTTTTTAAAAGATTTTTGCATGAATAAGAATAAGATACATGATTTAGAAACTATTCCTTTGGGTAGCTCTATTTCTGCTTTAATGGGTGCTATATCAGAGAAATATGGTGATCCCGATCCTTGCATAGTTACTTGTACTATAGGGGGTGTACAATTTGTTGACTACATGTGTGATTTAGGTGTATGTGTTAGTATTATGTCATTATCTGTATATGATGCATTGAGACTCCCTCCCTGGAAAAGGTCGGCAGCACGTTTTGTTTTGGTAGATAACAGCATAATCTCAGTGGTTGGCATTGTGGAAGACATCTTGGTGAGCATTAAGGTGTTGACGTTTCCTATTGACTTCTATATTCTAGAGATGCCCCCTAATGACTCAGGAAGACCTTCACCCATCTTGCTCGAAAGGCCATTTTTGAAAACTTTGCGGTTTAAATTGGATGCCTTCTTGGGTACATATTCCTCTGAGATTGATGGAAGAGCAGTGAGCTTCAACCTAGATAAAGCTATGAAGCACCCACCGGAGGACCACTCCATCTTCCAGTGTGACATTATTGATGAGACTGTGGCTAAAGTTCACGAAGGGACAGTAGAAGAGACGAACATGGAGCAGGGTACAAGTGTGGAAAAGCCCTCTGAACATACTAAAGACACTTACCACCTCCAATGGTTCCGGTTGATCAAGTGCCAAGCCATGAGCTAAGAATAGAGTTGAAGCCCCTTCCACCACACCTCAAGTATGCTTATCTTGAGGACAATCAATAGCTCCTAGTCATTGAAGAACGAAACTCTTGCGCGATCTAGAATTTTCGCAAATAAATTCGCGTTGTAAGTATAGCTTCTAGACCGACAAGAATTCCTTTCTTACAAATGTTTTGGTTGTCACAAGTAACAAACCCAATAAAATTTATAAACCGAAGTATTCAAACCTCGGGTCGTCTTCTCAAGGAATTGCAGGGAAGTATGAATTATTATTGGTTATGAAAAACGGTGTTTTTGGGTTTCAAAAGGTTTGAACAAGGGAAATAAATTGCAGGAATTAATAAATTAATAACTAATAAAACTCTTAGCAAGGTGTGAAAATTTGGAAGTCCTATCCTAGTTATTCTTATCGATGGTGATGAGAATTGAGTTTTAATCCCACTTAGTTAACCTTTACTAGAGCAAAGGAAAGTCAAGTGGACTAATTAGTTTGATCCTTAAGTCCTAGCCAACTCCTAAGGAAAGACTAGAGTTATTGGAATTCAATTCAATTAGCAACAATAACAATTATCAATCACGATGAGTTTGATAACTCAAGAGTCTCCAATTGATCAATTAAAGCGAATAATATAAAAAAGCTAAAGATAAATCTAAAATACCTCAATTGCATTAATAAAAGAAAATCAATCTAAACATAAAGAGTTCATGAGCCGAATTGGTAACATAAGTCAGATACAAAAAAAGGCATTAGAATAAATAAAAATATAAAAGGAATATTGAACCTGAGAGGAAGTTGAAATCCTAAATCCTTTACCTAATCCTAAAACCTAAGAGAGAGGAAAGAGCCTCTCTCTCTAAAAACTACATCTAATCCTAAAATTATGAATGTATCATATATATCCTTTGATTCCTTTATTCTATGGCTTATATTATGTGTTTCTGGATTCAGAATTGGGCCGAAAAAGGGTCCAGAAATTGCTGGGGGCATTTTCTGTAGATTCTACACGTGTCGTCTGTCACGCGTCCGCGTATGTCACGCGGTCACATTATCTGGAGTTTTGCTCTTCCATGCGGTCGCGTCAGTCACGCGTTCGTATCGCTGCCTTTTCGCTCTAGGCGCGCGGCTGTGTCGTCTATGCGTTCGCATCACTGCCTTTTTCTTCAAGACTACATTTTTGTGCTTTCCTTTCATTTTTTGTATGTTTCCTTTCTGTCCTCTAAGCCATTCCTGCCTTAGGAGATCTGAAAATACTTAACACACAAATCACGGCATCGAATGGTAATAAAGGGTAATTAAAATTAATATTTTTAAAGCATAGGAAACATGTTTTTCACATATATTACATAATAAGGAAGGGAAAGTAAAACCATGCAATTTACATGAATAAGTGGGTGAGGAATTGAATAAATCACTTGAATTGGGCACAAAATACATCATAAAATATGGGTTTATCAGTCATTATTGCAAAGGAACTTACTTTCCAATAAGAGGAGCGTTTGCTTAGTGTGCTGAGAAGGCACAAGAAAGCTATTGGGTGTAGTTTGGTGGACATAGTAGGTATAAGCCCTCAAGTCTGTAAGCACCGCATATTTTTAGAGGGGGAGCAAGGCCTATCCGTCAACCTTAAAGGTGGTTGAACCCCACCATTCTAGAAGTGGTGAAGAAGGAAGTGACCCGACTGCTTGAAGCCGACATCATCTATCCAATCTCGGATAGTGAATGGGTTAGCCCAGTACAGGTGGTTCCGAAGAAGTCTGGTGTCACAACAGTGAAGAATGAGCATGGGGAACTCATGGCTACAAGAGTGCAGAATTCTTGGAGAGTGTGCATTGACTATAGGCATCTGAACAAGGCTACTCATAAGGATCTCTACCCACTACCTTTCATCGATCAAATGCTTGATCGCCTGTCAGGTAAATCACACTACTGTTTTCTAGATGGTTATACTGGTTATTTTCAAATTCATATTGCTCCAGAAGATCAGGAGAAAACAATTTTTACATGCCCCGTTGGAACGTATGCATATAAAAGAATGCCTTTCGGCTTATGTAATGCACCGGCTACGTTTCAAAGATGCATTATGAGTATCTTCTCAGATCTTCTTGAGCACTATATGGAAGTTTTCATGGATGACTTTAGTATTTATGGTGATTCATTTGACCTTTGTTTGGATAGTCTAGCTAGAGTATTAAAAATATGTGGTAGTTCAAACCTTGTACTTAATTTTAAAAAATGTCATTTTATGGTAAAACAAGGTATTGTTCTAGGACACGTTGTTTCTAATACTAGTATATCTGTGGATCCTGCAAAGGTAGATGTTATTTTTGGATTACCTTACCCCTCCTCTGTGAGGGAAGTCCGTCCGTTTCTTGGTCATACAAGTTCCTACTGGCGTTTCATCAAGGACTTCAGTAAAGTTGCATCGCCTTTATCCCATTTGCTGCAGAAGAACGTAAAGTTTGAGTTGAGTGAAAACTGCATGGAGGCATTTGACAAGATAAAGATTTCCTTGACCCAAGCTCCTATTGTAAGAGGGCCTGAATGGAGCAGGCCATTCAAAATCATGTGTGACGCATCAAACTATGCAGTAGGAGTGGCGCTAACTCAGCGTGAAGGTAAGGACCCTTATATAATTGCTTATGCTTCTAAGACTTTAGATGGTGCCCAGTCTAATTATACTACCTTTAAAAAATAAATTTTAGCTATTGTTTTTCCCTTGGATAAATTTCGAGCTTATTTACTTGGAACTAAGGTGGTAGTATATTCAGACCATGCGGCTTTGAAATATTTGTTAGCTAAGGAAGAGTCTAAACCAAGGTTAATCCATTGGATATTATTGTTGCAAGAATTTGATTTAGAGATCAAAGATAGGAGTGGTTCCCAAAATTTAGTGTCAGACCACTTGAGTCGCCTAGAGCATAGTAAGAGTGACTCCACTCCTATAAATGATTCTTTTCCACTTGATAGCTTGCAAGCAATATCTGAGGTGGTTCCTTGGTATGCACTCATAGCTAATTATTTGGTTAGTCGAACCTTTCCTCCTAATTTTTCTAAACATCAAAAGGACAAGCTTAAAAGTGAGTCCAAGTATTACATATGGGATGACCCATATTTGTGGAGATGTGGTGCAAACCAAATAATTAGAAGGTGTGTGCCACAATCCAAATTCCAGTCAATTTTAGAGGCATGCCACTCTTCTGAGAGTGGTTGACACTTTGGTCCTCAAAGAACTGGTAGAAAAATTTTAGATTGCGGATTTTGGTGGCTCACACTTTTTAAGGATGCTAATGTTTTTTGTGACTCTTGCCCCCATGCCAAAGGTTTAGAAATATATCCAAGAGGGATGAGATGCCCCAACAACTTATGTTGTTTTGTGAAATTTTTTATTTTTGGGTTATTGACTTCATGGGTCCATTTTCTAAACTCAAATGGTTTCTTATACATTTTGTAAGCTGTTGATTATGATTCTAAATGGGTGGAAGCAATTCCTACCCGTACTGATGATGCTAACGTTGTTGTTTCTTTTGTTCGAAATAATATTATTTGTCGCTTTGGATCACCACGAGCAATCGTGAGTGATCAAGGCTCTCATTTCTATAACAGGAGGATAACAGGTCTGTTGAAGAAACATGGCATTATTTACAAGGTGGTGACGTCTTACCATCCCCAGACCAATGGGCAAGCTGAGGTGTCTAACAGAAGGATAAAGCGTATATTGGAAAAGATTGTCAAGCCTAATAGAAGGGATTGGAGCTCTAGGCTTGGATATGCCTTTGGGCTTATCAGACAGCTTACAAGACACCCATCGGAATGAGTCCATTTTGCCTAGTCTACGGAAAGGCTTGTCACTTTCCGATGGAGGTGGAGCACAAAGCGTACTAGGCGGTGAAGAAATGCAACTTAGGATTGGGGGGAGCCAAAATTGAAATAAAGCTGCAACTACAGGAATTGGAGTGCCTTCGACTAGAAGCGTATGAGAACTCAAGACTCTATAAAGAGAGGGTGAAGGCGGTGCATGACAAGAACATCAAGAGAAGAGAGTTTAGAGCTAGAGATTTAGTCCTCCTCTATAACTCGAGATTGAGACTCATGCCAGGCAAGTTGAGATCAAGGTGGGAAGCATCGTATAGGGTGGAAAAGGCTGAGCCATATGGGGTCTTCCACCTGAGAGAGGCTTTCTCCTCTCTAGGATTTTAGGATTCCTAGTTTTATGTTGTTGAGTTGGATATTACAAGAGTTACTACCTCCATTGAAGTTTTTATCATTCTAGTTTGTTTTTTTGTCCCTTACTCTTTCATATCCTCCCTTCTCCCAACAACGAAGATGGTATGCATGTTGATAGAGTAGACTCCCAACTTGACTTGGGAGTTGATTAAAAGGAGCCCTTGAGTTGGAATGCTCAAGTGATTAGTTAAATTGGAAGTTGTTGGCTAATTCCCTATTTACTAACGCTAATCCTTCCCAAGGGAGAGGATTAGGATTTGCGAATAAGAGTTAGCTCAATCACTTGACTTTCCTTTATTTAGTAAGGGTTAACTAAGTGAAAATAACAACCTTTTGATACTACACTTGAGAAAATCCAACAAGGATAGAACTTCCAATTAATCATTCTTCCAGTCAAGGCTTTTTATTTTAATTACATAAAACCTCTTGTTAATTTTCATTGCTTTAATTTATAATTATTTATTTTCCCATTCCTCATTCCAAAATTTCTCAGAAAATTCATAACCAATAATAACTACACTTCCCTGCAATTCCTTGAGAGACGACCCGAGGTTTAAATACTTCAGTTATTAATTTTATTGGGTTTGCTTAAGTGACAACCAAAGTTTTTGTACGAAAGGATTCTCTGTTGGTTTAGATACTATACTAGCAACGAGAACTTATTTGTAAATTCTTTAATAGCAGAAAATCCGTTCACCACACGGCCAAGGGTCACGCGTACGCGTGACCGACGCTTACGCGTCACCTGAATTTCTGCACACCCACGTGTACGCGTGGGCGACGCATGCGCGTCATATGCGCCGCATCACTTGATTCAGCATGCCGCCCAGTTTCCTTTTCACTCACCCTTCTCTTCTTTCTCTAATCCTACTTCTTATTCATTCTTCTTCATTCTTTCTACTTCATACTTCTTTCCTCCTCCCTTCTCTCACCACTACCGGCAGACTACCACCGGAGACCATTAACTCCAGCAGCTACAATTTTCTTTCCTTTTCTTCTTCTCTTCCTACTTCTCTTTTCTCATTCTTACTCCCATTCATCTTCCTATTCTCAACTTCTTCTTAAGGTTTCTTTTCTTCCTCTCTTCTATTTTTTTCACTCTTCTTTTATTTATTGTATTTGACTATTTTATTTATTTTGATTTTAAATTAGCTTTTTTATTTATAATTTCTCTTTCATTCTTTTATCTTGCATTTTTATGTTGGTGTTGGAGCTTTATTTAGGTGATTATTTTGCTATATTTTAGCTTGTGGATATTATGAGGAGTGCTTTGACAATGACATTTTATTTGGGTCTCATATTTTCTTGGATTAATTACCTTGATTTCTATTTCTTTAAATTGCACACCAAGTGTTTGTGAAAAAGCTCTCATGGCATTTTGATTTCTTGTCCATTCTATTCTAAACTTTAATGCCTCTATTTCATAACCCTTGCAATCCATGTGTATTGAGTATATTAGTCATTAATTGTCAACATACAAGTGTTCATTATTTTGTTACATGTGATAATTATTGTTGATATTGATGCTTGAGCTATGCTTCTCATGCTTGTTACTTGCATGTTTTTAACCCTCTTGCATCTAGTTGTTATGATATGCCTTCATGATTTTCATTGATGTATTCCTTGCATGTTGTAGCTACCATGTATTTAAAACATTCTCTTTTCTTTTGGCATTCATTATTACTTGGACTTTCTTCCTTCTGGTTTTTAGCTATCTATATTTCTTCCTTCTTCAGGATGGCCACCAAGAAAGGAAAAGAGAAGGCTTCTGACAAGACACTGGCAAATAGAGGAACTAAAAGAGCACCGGCTAAGGCGCAACCAACTACAAGCGTGAAGCCACCTACTAAAAGAGTGAAGAGGACCATCTGCATTGATGAAGCGGAGAGGGCATTTCCCGCACGGGACTCCGCACGGTTTACTAACAGTTACTATGAGCAGATGTTTCCCGTCTTAGCGAAGAGGAACTACCATAATGAGCAACTCCTCATCCTTCCAACGTGTTTCGTTGACTTTGTGGTGCCCCGCATTGAAAGGAGACATAGGGGATTCTTAAGGAGGCAGCCGCAGGAGGCCAATCTATCTTGGGTAGTTGAATTCTACTCCAACTTTCACTTGCATACCTTGCAATCTGTCTATGCTCGCCAAAAGCAAGTCCTTGTCTTTGAAGGTGCAATTCAAAGAGTACTGGATCTTCCACATAGCCCAGAAGGGTTAGATACCTAACAAGAGGCCCAGCTTAAGCGCCAGACATACCAATTTGACTGGGACAGTGTCCTTGGAGTTATCGCCCAACTTGGCAGCAACTGGATCTATGGACAACACCAGGTTCAACTCAAGAGCATCTGCGCTCAAGCACTTACCTTGGAGGCTCGTGTGTGGGCACAGATCATGTCCCACTACATATTTCCAAGCACTCATGAGTCCATATTCACTGCTGACATGGCTATTCTCGTCTGGTGCATTCTTACAGAGCAATCTCTCAACTTGCCCCGACTCATCCGGTAGGCTCTAGGACACGTGCAGATCGCAGGTAACCTACCTTTTCCCGTGTTGGTTACAGATCTGGTCTTTGCAATGGGAGTCTTCTATTGGGCTGGGAATACGAAGGCCATAATCCCTAGAGATGCTTAGTTTGCCCCGAATGGGAAGTATATCAGACCTCCAGCACCTTCTGCGAGCCGGTATGCAAGACCGTCCCTGGGCACCCCTCCCTCCTCCACTCTACCATCATCCACACTGCAGGAACTTTCCACTAATCAGTTACTCCTTCAGATCCTTGAGAGGTTGGACTGGCAAGACCGGCAGATTGAGCAACTAGAGCACCGTAACAAGCGCCGATTCGCTTACTTGAAGGAGCTCATTGTTAGTACTCACCCACCTCCAGAAGAGACCAATACCTCGAACACCACATCACATGCCAGCATGGAGAGCCATGGCGAGCCGGACAGCGAAAATGATGCCCCAGCCCCACTTTGCTCATCATTGATGGCACGGAAGACCGTGCCAAGCCTTAAGTGTGGGAAGGTCGGTAACTGACTTCTGAAGGTAACATCTCTCTCTCTCAACACCAATATTTTATTTTTCTTTTGTTAGATAGGATAGATTGCATGAGTAGTAGTTGCTTTCATGTATGTACTACTTGGTTGAAGTGATAAATTCTTTTTTAAGACACTATTTTATATCATTTCACTAATTTGAATAAATTTTCTTGTTAAACTTGTTTGAAGATTTAAATTTGGAACATGGTTTTAGAGCTCGAACACACAAAACCAGTGAGATTTTGAGCCTACTTGATTGGTTGCATTTTATCAACCAATTTTTTATTTTGGTGTGTGTTGTTCTCTCTAAAATTGTGATCTATATCTTGCTTGATTCTATATGTCCATGGTTTGATGTATGCATACACTTATATGATTGAGGCCTTGTTTCACTTAGCTCATATATCCATATGGCCTTACCCTATCATTACCCTTGTAACCCCATGTTGAGCCTAATTTACCCCATTTATTCTTTATATTAGCACATCACTAACTACAAGCGAAAAATAATAATGTCCTTAACTTGAATTCTTGATTAGCCTAGACTAGTGAGGTGTACATGAATTAAGTGTGGGAAAATTTAATTGGGGAATACATCTTTAGGAAATTGGGTATTTCATATTCTTATGTGAAAATGTGAATATAGTTGGGAACTTGTTAATGCATCTAACATTTTAATCATATGCCTCCTTTATGCATATTAAAAAAAGGAAGAAAAAGAAAAGAAAAGAAAAAACAAAAAGAGCAATAAAAGGGGACAAATTGTCCTAAGTGAAATAATTAAATAAATGCATATGATTGGCATTCAAAAGACATTAAGATGCATGAACTTGTGACAAATAAAAATATTCAATAGGTAATTAGTTTTTGCATTGTAATAACTTGGAATGTCCTAGGTTAGGTGAGAAATTTAGGTTAATTAAGGATTTGAATTTTAGTCCACTTAACTAAATACATTCCTACCTTGACCCTAACCCCATTACAACGCTTGAAAAGACCTCTTGATATGTGTATTTGTGCATTAAATTGTGTTGATTGGTAGAAGAAAAGTAAGCTTTAGAGAGCAAGATTAGTAGAGAACCAATAGACTCGACCCTCAAACACTAGAGTGATTAGAGTGTATACACTTCCAGTGAGGGTTCGGTGCTCTTTTCTGTGTTCCCAGCTTTCATGAGCTTTCTTCTTGCAAGTTTACTTATCTCTTATTGTGTGATTTGAATTAGTGTAATTTATTTATGTTTGTCTTGGATAATTTGTTTACTTTTAACCAAGTAAGGAAAAAGCATTTTTAGCATATAGTTGCATTCATATAGATAGGTTGCATTGCATAGGTCTCACCTTTTTCCCTGTCACTCTTTTGGTTTTCTTGAGTTTAGCATGAGGACATGCTGATGTTTAAGTGTGGGGAGATTGATAAACCACTATTTTATGGTTTATCTTATGCTAAATTGAGTGGATTTTATGAATTATTCGCACACTTATTCATACAAACTGCATGGTTTTACAAATCCTTCCTAATTTTATTCCATGATTGAAAACTTGCTTCGTAAGCCTTCAAATTATTAATTTTTAATTCTCCTTTATTACCATCAATACCGTGATGTGTTTGTTAAGTATTTTCAGGTTTACAGGGCATGAATGGCTTAAAGGATGAAGATGAAGTATGTTGAAGTGGAAGGAACACAAGAAATCAAGGAGCTGAGAAGCGAGGATCGACGCGCACGCATGGCTGATGCGTGCACGTGACTTGGAGCATTTTACAGTGACGCGTATGCATGAATGATGCGTACGCGTGACCAGCAAAGTCGCACAGTGGCGCAGACACGTCAGTCACGTGCACAACACAGATGACCAGTGATGCGTACGCGTGGCCGACACGTACGCGTGACAGAGCGTCACATGCTGCACTAATCAGAACTCGTTGGGGGCGATTTTAGGCTCATTTTGGACCCTGTTTCAAGTCCAAAAACACAGACTAGAGGCAGGGGTGTAGCTGAGACTGACGACACACTTCACTTTTACTTTTACTTCAGTTTTTGTTTAAATTTTGGGAATTCTAGAAAGAGAAACACTACTTATCCTAGGGTTTTTAGCATTCTTAGTTTTTGCTTTTGGATTGGATATTGAGAAAGCTGTGATACGTGAAAATTAGAATTTCACATGTATGAACTAACCGGCAAGTATACCGGGTCGCATCACGTAATAAAACTCACTTGGAGTGAGGTCGATCCCACGAGGATAGATGGATTAAGCAACTTTAGTGAGGTAATTTGTCTAGTTAAGTGAATATTGATGAATCGAGTGAAATTTGATTAACAAAATGTAAATTGCAAGAAATTTAAAGTGCTGATAGGAAATTGACAAAACTTAAATAGCAAGAAATTAAACGAATTAAACGTAAAGAACAAGAAAGTAAAAGAGCTAAATGTAAATGACCACAGAAATTAAATTGCATCAAATGTAAAGGGCTATTGGTATAGGGAAATTTAAGAGCAATTCTAAAGAAAAGGAATAAAGATTGATGATGAGTAAGATCACTAGGGATCAAAGATATTGATTTCTCTTGAATTGATGGTGATCAATTCCTTCTCAATCATGTGAAACAGATCCATGGCAAATTGTAAGTAATTGAATCCAAATCTCTTGGTGATTCAATTTCTCTTATCATAAACAATTGACAATCTCTTGATCTAATTACTCATGAGAAGAGTTGAAGTTCAAAAGCTAATCCTGTATGCCACACAACTCTTAGGATTTCAATTCAGGGTGGTTACATCTCACATACCAACCCAGAATATATCAATCAAGAGAATTATGAGAGTATGAACTCTAAATTGACTTTCTGTGACTCCTTTCTCAAGTTCATCACATAATTCAAATAGATTCAATTCCTCTCTTGATAGTAATTGAATCTGTGAAGAACAAGAGTTTCCTCTTATATGAAATCAATTGAATTGAGAGGAAAAGAAGAATTATGAATTCATTGAAACCAATAGAGCTCCTCCCCCTAGTGAAGATGGGGTTTAGTGATTCATAGCTCTAAGTTCAAACAGAATTTTTAAATTGAAAATGAAATTCAGCATTGAAGAGGAAAAGAAAATCAAAACTGTGTATGGAAAGTGAAACTGCAAAAGTAGTACAGAGTTCTCAGCTGAAAAGTAAAATTCTAAAGTGCAAAGAGTACAAAAGTAGATCTAAAAGAAAAAGAAACTCAAAAAGTAGATCCAGAAGAAGTCCTCAATGATTCAAGATGCCCTTTATTTATACTAGTTCAGTGGCTGCTTCAGGTGTACTTGCTAGTGCTTCAAGTGGGTTTTTAATTTGTACTTGAATTCAGCTCCAGGAGAATGTAGCGCTCTTTGCGAAAACGGAGCGCTCAGGCACCAATGCGTATGCGTGCGCGTCGTCATCTTCTGAGTACTTGCACGCGTACGCGTTATGTATGCCTATGCGTCCTTTGATAACGCTCTCCATGAGAACGCAATGCTCGCACCAAGAACTCTCTCCCACGCATACGCATCTTCCACGCGTGCGCGTGGATGTCAAAATGTCAATTCCACGCTGTTGCTTTATCCACGCATTTGCGTGATCCTCTACTAATGCCACACCCACGCGTACGCGTCACTGACGCGTACGCGTCGATAGCCAAACTTTGAATCCCACTTTGAGAGTTGTCAAGGCCCTCTTTGAAAGAGAGCGTAGCGCTCTTTGCTACAGAGCGTTGATCCACCCCACGCGTACGCGTCATCCATGAGTACGCATGGCTCTTCGAAAATTGCTGCTCCACACGTACGTGTGGCTGAAGAACGTAGCGCTCTTTGAAACAGAGCGTACCACCAAGAGGTGAGCTGCAGGAGAACATAGCATTCTCCAAATGAGCATAGCGCTCTTTCTCCCCTGCCATGATCACAAAACAACTTCTTCAAAGCTCTGCATATCAAATTTTCATCATTAAAATATTTCACACTTTTCTTATATCATTTACATAGAATTAAGCACAAAATCACGTAGCCCTTGACATATTAATGTATGATGAGAACTTCATTCAAATGCTTATTTATTTGGAATAAAATGCATGAAATTAATTTAAAACTACTTAAACTACGTATCTAATCTAAAACAAAATGCAAATGCATCACAACACCAAACTTAAAGCCTTGCTTGTCCTCATGCAAGAAAAGAATTATGCATAAGGGTTTCTTTTACTGGAATGGATTGAAAAATAGCTTCTAATGCCTTAATGAGTGAAGTGATTAAGTGATAGTGGGGTGAACTCTAAACTATATGCTCATGCAGGAGTTTCAGTGCTTATTAATTCCTATATTTTTGAAGTCTTAGGTCTTAGGACTTTCATTCAAATTGTATTATGGAGATCTCTTTTTAGATAGTCACCTTGAAGCAGCATTTATTCATCTCAGCCTTGACTCTAGGTGTCATGTCTCAAAGTGGCCCTTTAAGATGAGTTTTCAATCAATACTCCCAACCCAGTTGGGTTAAGGTATTAGGTGATGAAGCATCCCTTAGGATTTACTAGCTCAGGCCTCCCTCTTTGATACAAATCCACCACAAGCATGTCACTAGAATATTAACTATTTGAGTTTTTGTATCTTTCTTTTTCTTCCTAGTAATTGATGCTTAGAGCCTTGGGCTTGTTCTTTGTTTTTCTTTCTCTTTTGTTTTCTTTTGCTACTGCTTCTTGGATCAATAAGTTTTTGATATGTTCCATAACACTTCTCTAAATTTCAATTCTTGCCTATGAGCTCCCATACAGGTTTTCACAAGCATGCAACCTCAATACATAATTATACAATTAGAACCACCACTCCTCTTAATCTTTTACTTGCCTCAATTTTCTTTTGGGATTCCTCAATCCTTCTTTTCAAAGAAACATTCTCTTATTCATTTTTAGAGATATTGAGTGCAAGCAATTTTTAAGAGTATGGTGCTGTCAAACATCATGGTTATTAAGCTACAAAGAAACTATACTAAACAGACATTTTTTTTCAGAGCATAAAACAACCCAACATGAAGGTGCAGAACATAAAAACTTAATCATAAAAGTGCATGATATGAAAACTTGGAAGGCATATCATTTTCAAATGTACATCTTCCTTATTTACTAAGCTATGAAAGGGACTCTACCACCTCTAATTTTTGTGCTCTTTTCCTTTGCTTGACTCTCCTTTCTTTTTTGGCTCCTGCTTCTTCTTCTTTTTTGTTTCTTGTTGTTCTTTAGGAGGGTACATCTGATCCCAAGAATGGTCTATCTGATCCCAGAGTTCGGCATCATTCAACCTTTACTCCGTTCTTTCTATATTTCTTTTAACTCTTTCCCTTTGATTTTCTCCTAATTCAAGCCACTGGTGAAATGGTGTGATCTCTCGGTTTATCATTGGCATGCCACAGACTATGTAGTTTAGCTTTGCTTGAGTATCTATGTCATACTCCATCCTGTCTAGCTGCCTAGCCTCCCCAGCTGTGTGATATATGTTCTTCCATTGATAAAGATTTTGGATGATCTTCTCTTGATCAGTTTGTTGTTGGAACAATTTGTTGAATGATTATTGGAATTGAGTCGATTATTCTATTTGCCGATCTAAAGATCTTGCTTGGAATTCTTTTTGCTGATCCATCATCTTTTGCTGGAATTTCTCTTGTTGCTCCATTATTTTCAACTGCCAATTCTCTTGCTGCTACATCATTTTCTGCTGCCAATTCTCTTGCTGCTCCTGAGCCCTAATATATTGCTAAGACAGTTCTTCAATGGCACCCTGAAATTGGCTTAAATCCATTGTGCTAGAAGCTTGTCCCTATTCTATTTATGTTTTCCTCACTACAAGAAAACACGTCTATTGTCACACTTTTAAAGCGTGGCAAAAAGATGGAAAAAGCGTGGCGATAGCTTTCTGTCACGCTTGTTGAGCTTTCGCCACGCTTTTGAAAGGGTGACCTTTGAAAGGGTGGCGGTTGCTCTATCGCCACGCTTTTTTCAGCCTATTGCCACGTTTTTTTTGCCACGCTTTTTTACAAATTGCCACTTTTAAAAACGTGGCTGTAGGTGGGAAATATGGCCACGCTTTTAAAGTGTGGCGATAGGGTAAGATACGGCCACGCTTTAAAAGCGTGGCAATAGGGTAAGATACGGCCACGCTTTAAAAGCGTGGCAATAGAGAAGATACAGCCACGCTTTTAAAGCGTGGCAAAAATAGGAGATATGGCCACGCTTTACAAGCGTGGCGAAAGTGTGGTAATAATGGAGATACGGCCACGCTTTTAAAGCGTGGCAAAAAGAGGAAATATGGCCACACTTTACAAGCGTGGCGAAAGGGTGGTAATATTGGAGGTATGGCCACACCTGAAAAGCGTGGCAACAAAAGGAGATAGGCCACGCTTTCCAAGCGTGGCGAAAGGGTGGTAATAATGGAGATATGGCCATGCTTTAAAAGCGTGACGAAAAGCTGAGCTATCGCCACGCTTTATAGGCATGGCAGTAGAGAGAGATATGGCCACGCTTTTAAAGCGTGGCGCAAAGATGGTCAGTAACCTAATTCCTTTTTAATCTCTATAATTAAAAACCTTAAATAAATTCATAGATAATTTTATAATTTAGTCAATGACCAATAATCAAGTAATCCAACTTTCATTAAATTGTCACCAAAATAAGTGTGTGATCACATAACAACATTTTCTAATAAGGTCACCAAAATAAGTGTGTGATCACATAACATCCTCTAATAAAGTCACCAAAATAAGTGTGTGATCACATAACAACATGCACTAACAAAATATATACCAAAAATATAAGTCATAACTACTCATGAATTCCTAATACATGAATTAGTTTTCCTAATCAAAGTCTTCTTGTACTTCATGCCAAGATATGAAAACTTCATGTATCATTGCAAGCTAAATTGTTTTGACCCCTGTGCCCTGCAAAATAAAAAACACAAATGAACAAACTAAAAATGAAACATGGATGATGCAACTTCAGCTCACTAATTTTTCTAACAATCAGATTTGATATCAAACTTAATTTTTGTAACATAAAAAGCATTCTAACAATCAGATTTAATTTTGCTACATATGTCCACTAATCTGCACAAGGATTCTCAAAATCTCCTTTAAATTTGATATCAAACTTATTAACAAACATCTTATTGTTCAATAAATAAATCTGATTTATTTCATCAATGAAAACGTGATACAACATTCATGTTCCCTCAGCCAATGTTTGATATTCTATTGTTGAGCCAAGCTTAAACCTAACAAACTAAAACTGAAACATATATTACTTATTTTTAACAAAATAAAGATGTGAATGTGGCATAAGGTCTCTGGCAGCAATTTAATTTTGATCATGCGCCTACACAATATGATGATATCAGCAAGTACCATTAATATCTCTAACATTTCACAATACACTATGAAATTTGAATCGTGCATTCAGAATTTTCAGATTGAAGGAACTAATAAGTAAAACAATCAAATTGCAAATAACTCTAAAATTCAACATTAGAGAGACTCACAAGTGAAAAAGAAGATGCAAAACGAACAACAATAGCAACTAGTTCAAACCCTCCAAGTTCTAACAAACTTAACTCTTTCCACCAGTCATAGTTATTCAAAATCATATTAGAACCTACCAAGTTTGAATTCAGCAACAACAAACAAAATTGAAGTACTTGATTATATTCCAACATTTTTATTAATAAAAATATTATAATTTTAGCTAAGAATAGGACAGTGACCAATGTTTTTTTCCTTTTTGTTAGTATGTCTATGACAATAAAATGGAAAAGATTACTTACATCATCCTTGTATGGAATGTGAGTTGATTCGGAGGAGCGAGGAGTATTTCTTGCTCTGCTACTTGAGGTATCCAAAGGAGAATCTTGGGCAGCTTGAACTAACGCTGCTACCTCTTCATCGCTTATTAAAGGGTTGAGTTGGTGCACGAATACCTTTAATAAACCACATACGCCGTCCATCTTCTTCTCTAATGATGAGACCTTATCTTTATATTCAACTTTTATGTGGCAAATCTCCTCATCCTTTTTAAGAGAGCTTCTTGTAATCGAAGCCCCATAACAATGAACTCGACCTGGTTGGTCCTTTCTTAACACTCCTACAAATGCATCCTCTTTATTTTCTCCTATTTCTAAGCGGTTCTGAAGTTCAGTCTATCAAAAAGCAACCACTAATAAGGTTCAAAGTCGCATTAACTCAATTTAGATAGAAATCACATCAGAATTCATAATGTACATATCCAAAATACAAATACAAACAACTCACAATTGTGGCTTGTGTTTTAGCATCAATTTCTTTTCCTTTTTTACTTGTGCGAGTTGCTATGAAAACTTCAGCCCTTGATGGTTCTTCACTGTTCTCTTTAGAGTCACGCTAGAGTACATAGAGAAAAGTTTACAAGAAGCATACTAACTAGGCAACTACACTATGAATACATATAAAAGAGAAATCACAAAGAATAAGTTATATTACCAGCTGCTTACGCACTATTCCAAAATTTGTGGATCCTATTCGGTGAGGATATGTTTGTTTTAACCTATTTTCAATATTCTTAGCAGAGATAGCCTAAATATAAACATGAAGAAGAGAGATTATTATTCTTACAAGATATCATGTCAAATTTCTTCAAAACACCTAAGTTTACGAACATGAAGAATCAATGATAGTATGCTTGATGGTATAGGAAGAAATAAAAGGCAATATTACCTTGATGGCCAGAAGACTCCAATACCAAATTAGTTTGCGAAATTGAACCTCGGGAATCTCTAATGGTCGGTTCTTTATCATTTCTTTCTTTGTGTTGTACTTCACGAAATGCTCTTTTTTATTTCTCTCTTATATTTTTTCCATGCACCACAAAATCCCCGCATTACCCACAGCTTTGAACTTATGGGAAGAATGAACTTTTGCTATGCAACACAACACATTAGAATATCAACGGTTAGCATAAATAATGTGACAAATAAATTAACAAAAAATTATCTATAATGGCATATTTACATACATTGGCATACTCCCACATGTGCTCTTTGAGTTTATTAGGCACACCATGCCAACTTGTATATAACAAAGTCACAAAACGAGGGTTTCTAACTGTTGTGCCCAATAGTTGGTTGAGGTCAGATACAACCTTGTTGGTTGGACCTACAGGCTGCCCTTGAAGAAATTCCACCTCCCGTCGATCATTAAAATCTGTGGCATGAAGCTTTTTTGCACGTAGTTTTTCCACGGGTTTTCTTCTTTATTGTGCGTAAGTCCGAATAAAATAACATAATTCAATTGAGAAGTAATATAAGCTCTAATTAGACAATAAACTAAACAAGAAAAGTACCTTCATTACTAGTTTGTCCTCCACCACCCGCATCATTTGCATTATCATCAAGCTCATTTTCTTTATCTTCCTCATCTTCTTCATCTTCCAAACTTATCCCATGTACCTTAAAATACATGTCAAGACTCAATTCCTTTTTTATTTGGAGTTGTACTCATCTCGCTTGTATCTTCTCCGTCATCATCAGAATTTATGTCATTTTGATCCATTGCATCAGGTTCAGCAGTCTTTTGATTCCTAGTTTTAGAGTTCTTTTCAACTTTAAACATTGTCCCATTTCCATTATGCGTGAATTCTTGAAAAAGTGCCATTGGTTGATACACTCATTAGCCAAATATCCTTCGGCAATAGATCCTTCTAGACGACTTCTATTATGAACATACGATTTTAGTGTGCACATATACTGTTTAACAGGGCACATCCAACGATATTGAACTGGACCACCTAACCTCACCTCATTTGCCAAATGAATAGGCAAGTGCACCACTATGTCAAAAAAGCTAGGAGGGAAAATCCTCTCCAATTGGCATAATGTCTCAGCAATCTCTGCTTCTAAGTTAACTACCTCATATAGGCTAATTACTTTCTGACATATTCGGTGAAAAAATGAACATAATCGAACTAGAGCGATGGCAACATGGTCAGGAAGTATGCTCTTGATTGGTACTTGTAACAAGTAATGCAACATGAAATGAGCATCATGGGTCTTGTAACCAGAAATCTTCTTTTCTGCTTCATGCACACATCGAGCAATACTGGAAAGAGTTTTTCCATCCTTTGTATCTTTTGGAGTCATTGAAAAGCATGCATTTGCTAACTTAGTTTTTTTTCCATCCTTTGTATCTTTTGGTTGAAGGTTTTTCCTGATACCCATGTCTTTAAGGACAAAACGAGCAGCTGCATGATCTTTTGTCTTTCCAGGAATATCTAAAAGAGTTCCAATTATGCTATCAACTATATTCTTCTCTATGTGCATGACATCAAGGTTGTGTCTAAACATGTTGGACTTCCAATATGGTAAATCAAAAAAGATTGATCGTTTTTTCCAGTTTGATATGCCATTCTTTGATCTCTTTTGTTTCTTCCCAAAAGAATTATCTACCTCTTGCAATATATCAAATACAGTTTAACTTTCTAACAGTTAGATAGCTAAGTTTCTAAATTAAAGTCCTAACTATTAGTCTCACTAACTGCAAATCTAACTTCCTAATTAACTAAGAGACAATGTTGTGCAAGCCTCCAAAATACTTTGAAGGCATTAGACATAAAATAACAGAGAAAATTAAATTTTGGCAATGCTTAAAGAAGGGTCTAAAGTGATGAGTGCCTCAGGAAAGTACTAAGTTGCACGCATAACATCAATAACAAATTAATAGATGTATTTAAACCAACCTTAATTACTGTCCTAATCCGTTCCACAACAGCAGCAAAGTGGTAGCACAGCAGAAGCAGATTTAGAGAGGTAGCAGCGGCAGCGAACAGCTATTCAGCAGCGGCAGTGAACAGCTATTCAGCAGCAGCAGAGTATTATATTACCACAGGAGCAGCAGAACAAAGAAGTGGCAGCAGTAGTGGATAGATAACTATCGAAAGCCTGAACAAAAATAAGCTACATTGAAACCCAAACTGCTAATTAAAAATAGCAAGAGAGTAGAATGTCCTTAAATGGCCTAATGCATTTGTTCTTTCTACTACTACTAAAATCCACTCATCATGCTGTGCCATTTATACTTCTATACTCCTAAGTCCTAACCCATAATTTTGTTTTCAATTTTCTTAAACTTTAATACAATTTGCTAGTTAATGTAAAGTATAAAGTGGGTTGATGTGAATGTGAAGGAATAAAAAAGGGAAAATAGAAGCAAGTGTTGGGAGCTGCTGATTGCTGATGGGGAAATGCATTAGGACCCCCTTTTAAAAAAGCAAATTTAAATTTAAATTTTGAATAAGTAAAAAGCAAATTCAAATTTAAATAAGGCTTATTTTAACTGATATAACCCATTTAATAGCATTCCCAATTTTAAAATATTATTTTTTTAAATATGTTTTTTCTTAGACAAAAAAGTGAAGGGATAACCATTTTTATCTAAAGCTTTTTTTTAGAACTCGAACGCAAATAAAAGGCTTGAAAGTGGAGATAATGTAAAAAGGGCCCCCCGGGAGGAGGGAGGAGGGGGATCGGCAATTATTGGTAAAAAAAAAAAAGAGTTATAATCTAGTTGTCACAATTCCCAATTATTGGCCAGTGGTGAGAACAACAAACCATATGCATAATGTATTCATAGCAAATATAGAAATGGTCATCAAGCTTTTTGAACTGGAATATCCAGCAATAAAACTACTACTATGGTCCAAGCTCCACACCTTTTAATTTTGTCACACTCTGAACCTTATAAAACTTAAAAACATAGAAACTATAGTACACCGTGAAACTAACCAATAAACTGCAGACTCAGTGACTAATGGCAAAGAAGACTGAGTAGGGAATGGTAGAGACGAATGCACTAGCAGGGATGAAGGAGCAAACCGGAAACAGCAGAACCTCTTCAAACTTGTTCTTCTTCTCTCTCAATAGCTTCAGTGTTGTTAGTGGTTGTTACTGCAAAACACAAAGCATAATAACATTACTTTGTTAATTAGTGAGCAGAAGAGGAAATGCAAATTGAGAAATCAGTAGCAGCCAATGATTAAGGATGTAATGAGCATGAATGCATAATAAGCACAAAGAATCGCAACGAGGAAACGAGTTGCTAACACATGGCACGAAGCAGCAACACTTATTTAACAGCAGCAGTAAATAGCTGTTTCCCAGGTTCAGGAAAACAACAAACATAACTTATTTAACAGGTGAGAGCATGATATGATCAATCAATTATAGGTGAGAGCATGGAAACAATAGACTGCAGTATTACACAAACTACACCATAAATTACATATGAGCTACAGTTTTCAAGGAAAAATAGGGGCCAAGAAAAATATGAGCTACACCATAATATGATACTCTATCAAACAAAAGGCCGTCCAGTAACCAGATCAGAAGAAAACTTAGATCAGACAATAAGGCCGGCGAATAGTCAAGACAACAAGAAAAATGAAAAATAAACACACAAGCTATGCACTTTAAATAAAATCAGTTAAGTTCAACCATATCTTAGATCTCCACAGTAGAAGATCGGAATCAGAGTTATCAGCATGCTATATATAGTTAAACATAGCACAATTTCTAGATCTACTAGGTCTCTTCATTGCAATAAGTGCTAAATACAAAAAGAGAAGTTGAAATTAAATGAGAAAACATAATACATATAGTAGTAGTGGTAAGAGTTGCCTATAGACTATAGGGTTCCCTCCAATCCATATTTCCTTATTTAATTGCCATGTTACTATTATAAAATTGTACACATATGAAAATAATCCATATAGGTAGCAGGTCCCCTATTCTGAATGCTTGTTCTTTATAAAGTTGTACAAAAAAAATCAACTTGTCCCATGTATTTGTTTAATCTTGTGCTGTTGAATACTAAAAGTATAGTCATTCTTTTAAACTTCTTCCAGCTCTAACATAACCTAGTTACAAACTATTGGATGGAACAATCATATTTAAACATTCAACTTGCCTCAGTATTAAGTATTTAAGTTCATTTGCCAAAATAAAATAATTATAATAGCATAATTGTCCTTACTTGTTCAAGAACTGGTTAAATTTACTTGTCCATACAACTTTTCCTTATTCTGAATGTTTGTTCTTTACCTGTGTGTGAGTTGCTATGCCTCTCATCTAAGCTCGACTACCTTGAAGGTTAGCAATCTGCTGCGTAAGCCTTACCAACCATCGAGCAAGAATTTTAGTTGCAGCCTGAATATTGCACAAGAAAAGAAGAATATATTAGCATGTTTGGCACAACAGATTATCTAGAGACTAGAGAGAAATAACAGTTTTAATACTTTCAAAACTTTTGACAGAAGGCTATTTCAATACATAAGATGTTTCGAACCAAAAGTAAGACAATTCGAACACATTCAGATCAACGTGACAGCTTCTCAAGTAATTATGCATAAGAAACCTATGAGAAAACGTGGATCATACCTCGTTTCCCGTCTTAGCAGTTCTCTTTATCTCAGCAAGAAGCTTCTTTTCCTAAAAACAGTAAGAAAGAAAAACATTAGAGATAATCCTAAAGTTCAGCAAGAAAATAATCAGTGATCAATGAATAACTGCTTCACATCCAATTGTAATGCTCCAATTTCCCTCTCTATACCTGAAAAACATCACCAAAAATCAATCAATAAATAATTTCTATGAAATTCACTTGAAATTCGAAGAGATATTTATATTAGCATAATTGAGCAGCTTTTTCTTTCTATAGCATAAAAAATAGTTACCTTGAATGAGATTATCCTGCTTTAGGAATAAGATTTTACCCAGTCTAGTCCAAACTCTCAAAAACTTCTTTTAAGGTCAGATATTACAACCTGGACAAGTTAAGATTATTCACAGTCATAATCTTTCTAAAAAAAATTCACGGGATATTAATAACCAAAATGGTGTAATAAAAGGCATTTTAAGTATCCTAAATGTCGCAAATATTGCAGCAGTATTATCTATCCCATTCATATGTTGAATTAGCATACCAAAAAGTTATTCAATATTATAAGTCTATTTTCTATTTTTCTTAGTACACATACAGGGGACGAGAACAGGAAACATTGTTGATGATGAGTGAATGGCCGGAGCAACACGGTGGCGGCCTAGTGGTGGCAACAAACAGAGTGCACTTTTGTGGCTTTGTCATTCCAAAAAAAAACCACGTACGTCCACAGCATCGCAAGCAACGCGTGTTGAGCATTATCAATTAACCAAGAAGGAACATGCGATCAGAGAGAATGAATCAGGGGAAAATGAAAATGGAAAGGGAAAGCCCTAAAATTAAAAAAACTGAAAAAAATTGAGAAAATAAAAAGAGAAAAATCGATCAGACCTTTGGAATCGGAGGGCTTGGAGGAGAAGAGATTGCTGTCACCCATGTTTGGTGGAGCTCGAAGGTGAACAGAGAGATCCAGACAGATCGGAAGAAGAACAAGAAAGAGAAGTGGTTTCGAGTGTGAAGACGAAGATGAAGATTAACAAGATGAAGAAGAAGTGGTTTCGAGTGACGAAGGCAAAGGGCGAACGACGAAGGGCGAAGTGCGACGGTAATGGGAGGCGCTCTTCTAGGCTTAGAGTTTCGAGTGGTTTCGAGTGATTAGGGTTAGTGTATTTGGGTTGGCGCCCGGGTTGGGGACCAAGTTGGGGCCGGGTTGGGAGCCGGGTTAGGGTAAATGGGTTGGGGCCCCTCTCGCCACGATTTTAAAACGTCATTGTTTTGCTCTACGGCCACGCTTTTGAATCGTGGCAGAAAAGAACCTTTTGGCCACGTTTTTAAAGTGTGCCAAAAGAGTACTAGGATATGGCCACGCTTTGTAAACGTGGCGGTAATGAAACCTTGTCGCCACGCTTTCAATACGTCCTTGTTTCTCTCTATGGCCATGCTTTTGAAGCGTGGCAAAAAAGAAGCGTGGCCGTTTCTCGAATCAATTGCCACCCTTACAAAAGCGTGGCCGTTGATACTTTTCGCCACGCTTTTGAAGCGTGGCAAAAAAAGTGGCCAAATCTCTAATCTATCGCCACCCTCATAAAAGCGTGGCCATTGACCACTTTTGGCCACGCTTTTGAAGCGTGGCAAGAAAAAAGCGTGGCCATAGGCCTTTTTTCTTGTAGTGCCTCCTTCTTCTCTGAGGTCTTCTCTCATTTTGAGTGTCAGTGGCACCTTCAATCTTTTGCTTGGTGATTTCCCCTCCATCCTTTACCCACTCTGTGTCTTGATCCTCAAAAAGCACCCTATTGCACAGATGCAATATGGTGATTAGATGGCCAAGTCTGGTTGATTTGCTACTGTCTTCAACTATTTCTTGAATGCTGTCTGCGGTCAGTTGTGGAACATTTATTTTTCCACCTTTGAGTATGCAATATACCATGATTGCTCTCCTTATTGTAACTTCTGAATTGTTTGCAGTGGGAGAGAATGATCCTCTTATAATTTCATACCAACCCTTGGCCTCAGGTTTGAGATCAATCCTCTTCAAGTGACATAGATCCCCATTTGAATCTCTCACCCAATCTTTGCCTTCTAGACATATCTCATTTACTAGCTCATCAAGGTCATTCTCACCATTTGTTCTTTCTTGAAAACTGGGCTCTTTGAAAGGTATTGCTCTTATTTGTAGAACTCTCATGACTGCTGCTGGGCTGAAGTCTACCTCTACTTCCCTCACATAACTTTTGTAGGGAGGGGTGGTTTTACTTTGCCTTACTAAATTTTCATAGAACTCCCGGATCATAGTTGCACTTATGTCTGTAAGAGGTTCACACAAGAGTTCCCATCTTCTCTTTTCAGTTACTTTCTTTATCATGGGATTTTCACCTTCCTTCGATTTGAATCCAATCTCTGGAATAACTTCGTTCTCCTCCATCCACCCATGATACTGGAGCTCATGAAATTGAGATTTGAATCTCTTTTCATCATAGGTGGGTGGTTCAGCTTCAGCTAGTTGCTTGCCTTTTCTTCTTTTGGAACTTGGTGAGGCCATTAAATGGAGAGGGAGGAGGCCGAATCGACAACACCAAACTTAAAATGGTGCTTGTCCTCAAGCACAAGAAAAATTATGAGTAAGGCCTAGAAGAAAATGGATTTGCAAAATTGAGGTGTATGAACACAGCTTGGAGAAACAAGGTAGAAGAGAGTCTCGGTTAGATCAAGTCTTAAGAAGAAACGTGACTTGGGGTGTATGAAAGAGTGTGTTTGGTTTTGGGCAAAGGAGTTGGTGATGAATAAAGTAAATATGTGAATGCAGCAAAGATGTGTGAGCAAAAGGGAAGCTGCTTGCCAATTTAAAGCAAGGGAATGAGTTATTGGAGCAATATAAAGGAGTTGGTGGTTTAGCTACTTTGAAATGGAGGGTGAGGATTGAGTAAGTAGTATGAAGATAAGCGGCTCATATGAGGAGGTCGACTTGAAATGAGGATTCGGTCATGTCATTAGGGTTGTAAACCTTCTGGCAAATGCATGTCAAGGTGTTCTTTCCAAGATACAAAACTCCAAGACATGTGACTCCTCCCTTTGATTCCTCATGTGTGTTGTCCGTTCCTTCCTTTTGCCATCACATTTTCTTTTCAGTTTTCCCTGCAAGATAAAACAAAGTATCAACTCATCTTTTCTTTTAAAATAAAAAAAATTTAATGAAAGACAAATCTACTATACTTTCTTAATGCGAGCAATTAATTAATGTCTCTTACTTATGCTTAAAGGAACTAAATCATCTATCTTGAGATTCAATATCTATGTAGCTTATGTGAACACCAAACTTAGATTGTGACTGTATGCTGCAAGATTAATGAATTAACTCACTTAGATAGACTCAATCTTAAGGAACCTTTGTTCACATCAAACTTGGTATCCATCATAAGCTACATGTAAACTCAGTGACTTTCCATCACAATTGATTTTATTCCCTTGAATGCATATGAATAGGCATTTTATTTCTACTTATCAAAGCATAAAAAAGAAAATTAAAGGATACTATGCATGGGTTGTCTCCCATGAAGCGCTCTTTTAACATCATTAGCTTGACGTTACAACTTCTTTGTTCATGTCAGTACATGAATGCTCTCCTCCTTGTTCCAAGAGCCACCAAGGTAATGCTTCACTCTATGGCCATTGACTGTGAATGTTTCTTTTAAAGCTTCATCAAGTAATTATAAGTGACCCTGAGGAGACACTCTGGTAACAGTATAAGGACCAGTCCACTTTGATCTTAGCTTCCCAGGGAAGATTTTTAATCTTGAATTGAAAATCAGCACTTTCTGTCCTGGTTCAAACATCCTAGGTGCAATCCTCTTGTCATGGCATTTCTTTGCTTCTTCATTGTATATCCTGGCATTCTCATATTCTTCCAAATTGAACTCTTCCAATTCATTGAGCTGTAGCAATCTTTTCTCCCCTGCGGCTTGAGAATCCAAATTAAGGAGTTTTGTGGCCCAGAAAGCTTTATGCTCAAGCTCCACAGGGAGATGGCAGGCTTTACCATACACCAACTGGAAAGGATATCTCCCAATAGGGGTTTTAAATGTTGTTCTGTATGCCTAGAGGGCATCATCTAGTTTTCTTGCCCAATCTTTTCTTGTGGCTCCCACTGTCTTTTCCAAAATCTTCTTTAGCTCTCTATTTGCTAGCTCAGACTGGTCATTGGTTTGTGGGTGGTAGGGAGTAGCTACCTTATGGGTTACTCCATATCTATGAAGGAGGGTGTTCAGATGTTTGTTACAAAAATGACTCCCACCATCACTTATGAGTCCTTTTGGGACTCTAAACCTAGTGAAAATGTTTCTTCTGAGAAACTATAGAACTACATTAGCATCACATGTAGTGGTTGTTATAGCCTCCACCTATTTTGAAACATATTCTACAGCCACCAAGATGTATTTGAAAGAGTATGATGGAGGAAAGGGGGCCCATGAAGTCAATTTCCCATATGTTAAATAGTTCCACCTCCAAGATATAATTCTAAGGCATCTCATTCTTCCTTGTTAAGCCTCCTGTTCTCTGGCACTCATTGCATTGGCTTACAAATTCTCTTGCATCCTTGAAAATTGAAGGCCAATAGAATCCACTCTGAAGGATTTTTGTAGTTATTCTCTCTGCTCCAAAGTGACCACCATAGCTTGAATTGTGATAATGCCATAAAACATTTCTCATTTCCTCCTTTAGCACACATCTCCTGATCATTCCATCTGGGCATCTTTTGAATAGAAATGGCTCATCCCACAAGAATATCTTGGCTTTAGTGAGCAACTTCTTCACTTGCTGTCCAATGAAATCTTGTGGAATACTTCTTCCTGCTTTGTAGTTTGCCATATCTGCAAACCAAGGAGCTTGTTGGATTTGCAAAAGATGTTCATCTAGGAATTTCTCATTCACTGGTTGTGGAGATTCTTGGTTAGTCCCTTGTGGTAGTCTTGACAGATGATCTGCAACTTGGTTCTCAGTTCCATTTCTATCCCTCACTTCAATATCAAACTCTTGTAGTAATAACACCCACCTGATGACCCTTGGCTTGGCATCCTGTTTAGACATGAGATACATGAGAGTAGCATGGTCAGTATACACTACAACTTTTGAGCCAATCAAGTATTGCCTAAATTTATCAAATGCATATACAACTGCCAAGAGTTCTTTTTCAGTTGTGGTATAATTCTTCTGGGCTTCATTTAACACCTTGCTTGCATAGTATATAACATGATGCAGCTTATCCTTTTTTTGTCCCAATACAGCACCAATTGCAAAGTCACTTGCATCACACATGAGTTCAAAAGGCAATTTCTAGTATGGGGATGTGATGATTGGTGCTGTAATGAGTTTATTTTTCAAAGTTTCAAAAGGATTGTCAACCACTAACAAGTTGCTTAGTGGTTTAGCTATTTTTGAAAAGTATTTGATGAATCTCCTGTAAAAACCAGCATGCCCTAAGAAACTTCTCACTGCTTTCACATTGACTAGTATAGGAAGCTTTTCTATGATTTCTATCTTGGCTTTATCAACTTCTATACCCTTGCTTGAAACCTTATGCCTAAGAACTATACCCTCATGAACCATGAAATGGCATTTTTCCCAATTTAAAACCAAATTAGTTTCTTGGCATCTTTTCAAAACAAGAGTTAGGTGATGCAAACAAGTATCAAATGAATTACCAAAGACAGAAAAATCATAAACCCTAAACCCTAAACCCTAAAATTTTTCTAAAATTTTTCTACCATGTCAGAGAATATGGGGAGCATACACCTTTGAAAGGTAGTAGAGGCATTGCACAGCCTAAATGGCATTATTCTGTAGGCAAAAAATCCAAATGGACAGGTGAAGGAGGTCTTTTCTTGGTCCTTGGGGCCCACCACTATCTGATTGTATCCGGAGTACCCATCCAAGAAGCAATAATAAGCATGGCCAGCCAATCTTTCTAACATTTGATCAATGAAAGGAAGAGGGAAGTGATCCTTCCTTTTGGCATCATTCATCCTTCTATAGTCAATACACATCCTCTACCCTGTCACTGTCCTTGTAGGGATGAGTTCATTCTTCTCATTAAAGATGACAGTCATGCCTCCTTTCTTTGGTACCACTTGCACTGGGCTCATCCAAGAGCTGTCAGAAATTAGATATATGATTCCAGCATTCCATAACTTCATCACCTCCTTCTGAACTACTTCTTTCATGGTTGGGTTAAGCCTCCTTTGAGGTTGTACCACAGGCTTTGAGTCTTCTTCTAGCAAGATCTTATGCATGCAGAGAACAGGGCTTATACCCTTGATGTCATCAATTGTCCATCCTATTGCTGTCTTGTGAGTTTTCAACACTTCAATCAATTTGGCTTCATCTTGCTTGCTCAAGGATGAATTTATGATTACTGGAAGGTTATCCTCTCCCTCAAGGAATGCATATTTGAGGCGAGGAGGGAGAGGTTTCAACTCTTGCTTTGGTGCCCCTTCCTCCTTAACTTCACTCGAACTTTCCAGTGCTTGTGCCCCTTATGAGTTTTCCTCTTGTATGTCTTGAGCTTCCCCCTCATGGTCTTCACATTGATCTGCTTCAAGTGCTTCTTCAATGAGATCATCTACCATGTCAATCCTCATGAAATTCTCTTTCTCAGCAGGGTATTGCATTGCTTTGAAAACATTGATAACCATTTGTTCCTTTTGCACCCTGAGAACTGATGGGTTGGAAACAAAATTCCAACACCTAAACTCATCGGCAAGTATACCAGGTCACATCAAGTAGTAATAACTCACTTAGATTGAGGTCGATCCCACAGGGATTGATGTATCAAGAAACTTTAGTGGGTGATTAGTTTAGTCAAGCTAACATTGAAGTGAAATTGGATGAAATGTAGCCAATAGAAAGTAAATTGCATGGAATTTAGAGTTGCAGAATGTAAATGGGCAGGAAACGTAAAGAGAAGAAAGTAGAATAGATGAAACTTAAATTGTAAGAAAAGTAAATTGCATGAAAAGTAAAGGGGGCTGGGTGCTGGAAATTAAAGAAAGTAATAGATCAAAGCGTAGAGCAACTGCAGAAAATTAAGCTTGCAGAAAAAGTAAATTAGATCATGAACAGAAATGCAAAATGCTGAACAAGTACAGAAAAATTAAATTGCTTGAAAGTAAATTGAAAGCAAATGGAATAGAAGATTTAAATTCAAGATCAATGTAAACTGAAGTGTATAAGTGCAGAAGAGGAAATTTGCAGAAGAAGTGAGAATCAAAAAGAAACAATTGGGATCTAATCTTTAATTCATAAAGTCAGGAAACAGAAAAGGAATGGAACTCTGAGAGTAAGAACTTCAAAGAATTCTTTAATTAGAGTTCAAAAGCCCAGAATCAGATCTCAATTCTCAAGTTCAAAAGAAAATTTAAAAGAGAGAGCTCTCTACTCCTACTCCTACTTCTCCCTAATGGAGCCAGCCTCCTTACAAAAATAAAAATGATGCCTTATATAGGCTTTGTACGAAAATGAAATTAAAAACAAATCACAATTAAATGAAATTCCTATCCTAACTATCTCTTGTGCCTTTGAGTTATGTTGATGGGCTTTGCTTGCTTTGGATTTGAGGAAGAGTGGATCCGGATGGCCTTGGTTCATTTGGTTTGGAGGCATGGTTCAAGGTTACTTGGTTCAAGTTGGTTTGGTGTGTGGGACACCTCCCAGGGCACAGCTCGGTTGACAAGGAGAGCGCAATACTCCCCCTTGATCTTGCCAAATTCGTTGTGTGCCAAGCCTTGTGAGGAAGCTTTCATAGCGCTCGGTGAATAGAGAGACCGCAGCACCCCTTGTTGTGGAATGAGGTCCCCAGCTTCGAGCCTTGAGGGGAGCAATTCAGCTTCAATTTGAAGAATAACCAAAGGTAGCGCTTCTCTTGGTTCCTCCATGTGCACGGTTCGAGGCTTGGGGATTTCATCACTTGGTGAAGCTCCTTGTTTTTCTTTGGGGAGGAGCCCGAAAAGGTTAACTAAGTTAACCAAGCGCTATGTTTTTGCTTTATTTCCTTGGCCCAGGCCTTGCTCATTGCGCTCAGTTGACAAAGACAGCACAGCGCCCATATTGTTTGAGTGGGACTCCTTATTCGAGCTTTGGTGAATGCAAATAGTCCAATAATTTGTGATGACTAGCGCTCGGTTGACAAAGCCAGCGCAGCACCCTTGCTTCCTTATTTTCATTACATTCATTGGTTAATAATTAATGATGCCACTTAACGTAGGACTTGATTAATTTGCCAATTGACATTGGTAATCAAAGTTTTCATGCATGCTTTTATTAATGGCTTGGTAAAGAATTGATTTTAATAGTGTTATATGCATGATTTCAAGAACTTTATTAATAATGCCCATTAATGTAGCATTCATTTATTCCATTGGCATTAGTAATTAAGTTTCTTGCATGCATAAGCATTCATAATCATATGCATGCTTTATTAATTCATGCATGCATAAAGCATTAATAATTAAATGCATGCATGCTTTTGCTATTGATTCATGATAATGCATGCATAAACATTAATGCATGATAATAAGGCCAAGGCTTCATGGTCATGGGCCACGCTTTTAAAAGCGTGGCCTAAAGTTCCAAAGTGTGCTCCACTTCAAAGTGTGCCCCAAAATTCTTTTTTTCTCCTTTTTAGCTTATTTTGTGCTCTTTTGCTTCTTTTTCTTCTTATTTCCTACAAAATTTATAAAATCAAAAGATCAAGGAAATGTACCTTTTGAGCACAAAAGAATGCAATATTTAAGCACTAATCATCAATTTCTTGTATGAAAAAGCATAGAAAAACATGACATGATGACATGTCATCACAACACCAAACTTAAACATTGCTTGTCCCCAAGCAAGAAAAGAATCATGCAATAGAGATTGACAATCCAAGGTAAGAAGAATAGCAACTCAATGTTCATGGTTGGCTAGTTTTCTATGCATGCCACAATCACAAAAGAAATATAAATGATTGATGCTTCTATCTAGCTCAATTTATGAAATATTTTCCTTATATTTCCTCCTTAAAACAAGCTTTTGGTTTTCTTATTATCTTCTCCTTTTGGGTGCTTTGTCCCATGAGTTGATAACAAAGCTACGACTCTAAATGTTTTGATTTCAAGTATTACCACTTGACACATAAGCACCACAAGCATTTAATTAGAGGACTTCTTTAAGCTCATTTGTTTCTTTTCTTAACTCTCTAATCATTGATGGTCAGAGCCTTGAGCTTTGAGGGAGTGCTCTTTGCACTTGAGCCTAACCTTGACTTCTAAGTGTTTTGTTTTCAAGCTTTTTGCTTGATACATAAACACCACAAGTACTTAACAATTGAATTGTCATTGGTACTCAGAGCCTTTAGCTTTCTCATTCTTTCCCTTTTGCTTTTCTTGTCTTAACTGTATTTGCTTCTTCAAGGTTTTCATGATTTCAAAATATTTCACAAAATGTCCTAGATGAAAACTTCAATTAAATAAAATCTAATGCAAGTGAGCAACAATTAACCATACTAGCCTTACAATACTTGTATGCACATGCTAAATTCTACTTTAATTCCTTGTTTGTTTATGATCATGATGCTTTATTGCTTTTCAATTCACAAAATTCAAGTTGGTAGTCATAATAGCACAGCAACATGTTAGAAATCGAAATCCAGGCTATGCTCATGTAAACAGAGAATATAAAGACAATCATACAATTTAAAGTGCTGGAAACAAATGAGAGGAAAAAAAACTCTACAACCTTGTAGTTCATCTTCATTATTGTTGTCCTTTTTCCTCTATTCTTCCTCTTTCCCTTGCCAAACTCAGAATGCTTGCTCTTCCTCAAGCAAAAAATAGAGCAATGGCTATGGGGCTAAGATGGATCATGAATGTCTTACACAATGAAATGTTAGCAGTACATGTGTTTTAAGCAAGAAAAATTAAAGATAAAAATCAAGGCACAAGAGACAGAGACATTGTAATTGGAAACATAAGAGGGTGTGGATGATACATTGCATAAGAGATAAGTGGCACACTAAACTTAGTGTGACACTTTCACTTGGAATTAATGCAAGTATCCAGTAAATATTGGAAGCAAATTTTGTTGCATAGCAACACCAAACTTAGAATGGAATCCTATGTCAATTTATTTGAATTAAAACTAAGCAAATGAAACTGTTATATGTTAAGTACAATCACCAAGCCAAGAATCTGTCATCAATAAGGATCTCTTGGTAATGTATTAACAAATACAGTTAATAAGCAAACTAGATGAAAGCATTTAAAAACAGAAAAATGACTAAAGCAAGTAGAATGAAAAAGTGTCAAATCAAAAGAGAAAAATAAAACTGCAGAGGCATTATGATTATGCAGACAAGTAGTGTTGCTTGAATAAATTGCATAGAAAATAAGTGGCACACCAAACTTAGAATCTTAGTGTGACACTTTCATTTTTTATTTGATGCAATCATCCAAAAAGATTGAAAACAATTTGTTGTAAGGCAACACTGGTGCACGAAATTGTGATCTCAACTGCGCCAACATCTTGGTATGCACGATTGTAATCTCAATTATTCTTCACAACTCCGCACAACTAACCAGCAAGTGCACTGGGTCGTCCAAGTAATAAACCTTAATCTCAGTCAGGCGGATTAAACTGGTTATGAGGTTTTGATAATTAAAATATAAATAAAATATAAAATAAGATAGAAATACTAATGTAATTCATTGGTGGAAATTTCAGATATGCGTCTGGAGATGCTTTGTTGCTTCTGAACCTCTGCTTTCCTATTGCCTTCTTCCAATCATGCGTTACCTCCTTCCATGGCAAGCTGTATGATCCTCTCAGATGAAAACAAATCCATATGCACTGTCACCGCACGGCTAATCATCTGTCGGTTCCCGCTAGCGTCGGAATAGGACCATTGTCCTTTTGCGCACTGTCACTTGCGCCCCACATTCGCAGGTTTGAAGCTCGTCACAGTCATCCCTTCCCAGATCCTACTCAGAATACCACAGACAAGGTTTAGACTTTCTGGATCCCAAGATTGTTGCCAATGGTTCTAGCCTATACCTCAAAGGTTCCAATCTTATATTAGAAACCCAAGAGAATATACTCCAGCTGTCGTCCAATGACTACGTTGAACTTCATGTAGATCGCTTTGTGGTTGTCAGGCACGCGACCTTGGCTAAGCGAGTAATGAAGATTGGGTGATTGTCACGGGTCACCCCTTCATTCTGACTTAACTGAATTAAGAACGAGAGCATATCTTGGAGAAGAAGTAGGCGTGAATTGAATAGAAAAACAGTAGTAATTGCATTAATTCATGAAGAACAGCAGAGCTCCACACCTTAATATATGGGGTATAGAACTCCACCGTTGAAAATACATAAGTGAAAATAGGGTAGACATGGCTAAGTGGCCAGCCTCCCATGGAGGTCTCAAGGTGTAAAAGTTACATAATATGGTCCAAGACGTAAAATAAATCTCTAAAAGTAGTTTTTATAGTAAACTAGTAACTAGGGTTTAAAGAAAATGAGTAACTAATACTGAAGAAATCCACTTCCAGGGCCCACTTGGTGTGTGCTTGGGCTGAGAATTGAAGAATTTTTGTGCTTAGGCTATTCTTGGAGTTAAACGCCAGCTTTGGTGCCAGTTTGGGCGTTTAACTCCAATTCTGGTGCCAGTTTGGGCGTTTTACGCTAGAATTTCTTGGGCTGCCTTTGAACGCCGGTTTGGGCCATCAAATCTCGGACAAAGTATGAACTATTATATATTGCTGGAAAGCCCAGGATGTCTATTTTTTAACGCAATTTAGAGCGCCCCAATTGGGCTTCTGTAGCTCCAGCAAATCCACTTCAAGTGCAGGAGGGTCAGAATCCAACAGCATCTGCAGTCATTTTTCAGCCTCTGAATCAAATTTTTGCTTAGGTCCCTCAATTTCAGCCAGAAAATACCTGAAATCACAGAAAAACACATAAACTCATGGTAAAGTCCAGAAATGTGATTTTTGAATAAAAACTAATAAAAATATAATAAAAACTAACTAAAACATACTAAAAACTATGTAAAAATAATGCCAAAAAGGGTATAAATTATCCACTCATCAAACACCAAACTTAGAATGTAACCATATGCCAATTTATTGCATTTTAAACAAAGCAAAGAAAGAAAACAAAGCAGAGAAGAGAAATTATACCTACGGTTAACATGTTGTTCACTTTCTTCCTCTTCTTCCAGTTTGTTAAGAGGAATGACCTCAAGGAGGGAGAAGATTCAGCTACTGTCCCTTGTCTTGGCCTCTCCTCAGTAAGCTTCCTTTTGTACATGGCTTGATTGATCTTGCTTGCTGGATCAGGGACAGGATTGGTGCTCTTGTTAGTTACCTTCACTTCTTGGATATCAAGACTTGGTGGTTGTGTGATTGTTGGAGTGATTTCTTCATCAAGAGCCTTCTGAATTATTGGTTCCATGAGCTCTCCCTCTATATACCTCTCTGCTTCACTTGAGTATGACTTCTCTTGAGTATCTTCTTTACTTTCTTGCTCCTCCACTCCTTTCTTTACACTCAACATTTGACTTAATAGCTCTTTCATGGAGGAGGTTTGTTGGTCTTCCCAACATTTCTTCATCTCCTCTTCATATCTTTTAATCACAGATTCACATGGGGCCTCTTCATCTTCCTTCTCCACTTTCTTCTTTGCACTCAACAATTGAGCTAACAGCACTTCCATGTTTGTGAGGGAGTTCTCTTGTTCTTTTCATGATCTTTGTGCTTCCCTTTCATATCTTTCAAGCATGGTTTCAAGCCTTGAGAAGCTTTGCTTCATGGAAGTTTGTGTGGACTGTGAGTTTTGGAAGAGAGTTTGTGTCAAGGATAGTTAAGTGATGAAGAATTTTCAGATGAAAAACCGGGAGATGAGGTTTGACAGCTTTCCACGAATGAATTTTGAAGGTTTGCTCAAGTGATGATAGCTCTTGATAAGTGGAGTATGAATTATCAAATGCTTTCTGATTTTGATTCTCCCAAGCACAACTTGAAGAATTATTGAATTCATCACAGTATGAATCATCTTGCGGCATTGGGGAATAATTTTCCATGTATGCATTGATAGCATAATCAAATGATGATGTTCCTTGATAAACAGAAGATGAAACATTGAAATTCCCTTCCCAGCCACAATTTATGTCAGTATCATAGCAATATGAGTCACTTTTGTGGCTCTGGGAAATAGTTTATTTCACTTGATTGTTCATACTCTTGTTGATATGCCTAGCTACCATGAGGATAATGACATAAATCATTTTGTGGTTCTAGACAATATCTCATGTGATTTTCTTGCTCATCTTTTATTTCTGAAGCAAATCTCCATGGATTGGAGTGTTCAGAATTTGTATTTTCTTGGTGATATTCTCAGCCACCATTAGAGATTGGTGATGGTGGGTAATATCCCATAAAATTTGTTTGATCATAAGATGAGTTAAACTCCATTTGAATTTTGTAAAACACAACACCAAGGAAAATTAAAATTCATATCTCAGAGAAGAATTTCTTAGTGAGGCAATAACTCAAACACCTTGGTGTCACTTTGAAACAGGAAACAAAAACAAAGAAAATGCTTAATCTAGACTTCTCACCCACATAATCATTGTTGATCTAAATCAATCCCCAGCAACGGCGCCAAAAACTTGATGGGTTGGAAATGAAATTCCAACACCTAAACTCACCGGCAAGTGTACCGGGTCGCATCAAGTAGTAATAACTCACTTAGAGTGAGGTCGATCCCACAGGGATTGATGGATCAAGCAACTTTAGTGGGTGATTAGTTTAGTCAAGCTAACATTGAAGTGAAATTGGATAAAATGTAGCAAACAGAAAGTAAATTGCATGGAATTTAGAGTTACAGAATGTAAATGGGCAGGAAACTTAAAGAGCAAGAAAGTAAAATAGCTGAAACTTAAATTGCAAGAAAAGTAAATTGCATGAAAAGTAAACGGGGCTGGGTGCTGGAAATTAAAGAAAGCAATAGATCAAAGCGTAGAGCAACTACAGAAAATTAAGCTTGCAGAAAAAGTAAATCAGATCATGAACAGAAATGTAAAATGCCGAACAAGTGCAGAAAAATTAAATTGCTTGAAAGTAAATTAAAAGCAAATGGAACAGAAGATTTAAATTCAAGATCAATGTAAACTGAAGTGTATAAATGCAGAAGAGGAAATTTGCAGAAGAAGTGAGAATAAAAAAGAAACAATTGGGATCCAATCTTTAATTCATAAAGTCAAGAAATAGAAAAGGAATGGAACTCTGAGAGTAAGAACTTCAAAGAATTCTTCAATTAGAGTTCAAAAGCCCAGAATCAGATCTCAGTTCTCAAGTTCAAAAAGAAAATTTAAAAGAGAGAGCTCTCTACTCCTACTCCTACTGCTCCCAAATGGAGCCAGCCTCCTTACAAAAATAAAAATGATTCCTTATATAGGCTTTTTACAAAAATTAAATTAAAAACAAATCACAATTAAATGAAATTCCTATCCTAACTATCTCTTGTGCCTTTGAGTTATGTTGATGGGCTTTGCTTGCTTTGGATTTGAGCAAGAGTGGATCCGGATGGCCTTGGTTCAATTGGTTTGGAGTCATGGTTCAAGGTTGCTTGGTTCAAGTTGGTTTGGTGTGTGGGACACCTCCCAGGGCACGGCTTAGTTGTCAAGGAGAGCGCAGCACTCCCCCTTGGTCTTGCCAAATTGGTTGCGTGCCAAGCCTTGTGAGGAAGCCTTCATAGCGCTCGGTGAATGGGGAGAGCGTAGCGCTCCTTGTTGTGGAATGAGGTCCCCAGCTTCGAGCCTTGAGGGGAGCAATTCAACTTCAATTTGAAGAATAACCAAAGTTAGCGCTCCTCTTGGTTCCACCATGTGCACGGTTCGAGGCTTGGGGATTTCATCACTTGGTGAAGCTCCTTGTTTTTCTTTGGGGAGGAGCCCAAAAAGGTTAACTAAGTTAACCGAGCGCTATGTTTGTTGCTTTGTTTCCTTGGCCCAGGCCTTGCTCATAGCGCTCAGTTGACAAAGACAACGCAGCGCCCATATTGTTTGAGTGGGACTCCTTATTCGAGCTTTGGCGAATGCAAATAGTCCAATAATTTGTGATGAGTAGCGCTCGGTTGACAAAGCCAGCGCAGCACCCTTGCTTCCTTGTTTTCATTGCATTCATTGGTTAATAATTCATGATGCCACTTAACGTAGGACTTGATTCATTGCAAATGGACATTGGTAATCAAAGTTTTCATGCATGCTTTTATTAATGCCTTGGCAAAGAATTGATTTTAATAATGTTATATGCATGCTTTCATGAACTTTATTAATAATGCCCATTAATGTAACGTTCATTTATTCCATTGGCATCAGTAATTAAGTTTCTTGCATGTGTAAGCATTAATAATCATATGCCTGCTTTATTAATTCATGCATGCATAAAGCATTAATAATTAAATGCATGCATGCTTTTGCTATTGATTCATGATAATGCATGCATAAACATTAATGCATGATAATAAGGCCAAGGCTTCATGGTCATGGGCCATGCTTTTAAAAGCGTGGCCTAAAGTTCCAAAGCGTACTCCACTTCAAAGTGTGCCCTAAAATTCTTTTTTTCTCCTTTTTAGCTTATTTTGTGCTCTTTTGCTTCTTTTTCTTCTTATTTCCTACAAAATTTATAAAATCAAAAGATCAAGGAAATATACCTTTTGAGAACAAAAGAATGCAATATTTAAGTACTAATCATCAGTTTCTTGTATGAAAAAGAATAGAAAAATATGACATGATGACATGTCATTAGGAACCATTTCTCCCTTCTCAACATCTATAATTGCCCTAGCAGTGGCCAAGAAAGGTCTTCCAAGGATGATTGAGTTGTTCCCTTCCTCATCCATATCCAGGATCACAAATCAGCTGAGAAAATGAACTTCCTATCTTTTACCAGTAAGTTCTCCACCACTCTATTTGGTATTTTGAGGGATCTGTCAGCAAGTTGTAGTGACATCCTTGTAGGCTTGACCTCTTCTATCATCAATTTCTTCATCATGGAAAGAAGCATCAAATTAATACTTACTCCCAGGTCATAAAGTGCTTTGTCAATAGCCATGTTCCCAATAGTGCCTGGGATAAGGAAGCTTCCTGGATCTTTGAGTTTTGGTGGATGTCCCTTTTGAATGATTGCACTAGACTCTTGGTTAAGAACCACAGTTTCTTTCTCAAGCCAGCTTTTCTTCTTGGTAATTAATTTCTTAAGAAACTTTTCATATAATGGCATTTGCTCCAAAGCTTCAGCCAATGGAATATTAATCTCCAGTTTCCTAAAGATTTCCAAGAATTTAGGGAACTGTTGATTCCTCAATTCCTTGTACAGCCTCTATGGGTAAGAGAGTTTGGGTGCATAAGGCTTCACTTCTCCCTTTTTTTTCTCTTGTGGTTGCTCTTCTATGACTTGCTTTCCCTTCTTTGAAGCTTGTGATCCCTCCTCTTTCTTGGAACTCTCTTGATCATTCTTGTCCTCTTCTGCTTGTTTCTTGTTAGTACCTTTGTCATTCCCCATAATCTTTCCATTCCTTAGCTGCACAGCTTTACATTCCTCCCTTGGATTAGAGATTATATCACTTGGAAAAACATTAGTTGGCCATTCAGCTTGTCTGGCCAATTGCCCCATATGTCTTTCAAGATTCCTCATCATGGCCTCTTGTCTCTCTTGTCCTTTGGCAATAGTTTGTGTGGTTTGGGTAAGGGCTTGTAAGGTTGCTTCAATATTTGAAATCCTGGTTTCCTGATGGTCAATGGGGGGTATGTTGGGGTATGATTGTTGTTGCTGGAAGTTGTTTGGGGTGTTGAGGTGGTTGTTTTGTGAGTTGAATGGTGGTGTGGAAAAGTTATTTTGGAGGACTTGTGAATTATTGTGGGGTTGCTGATATGAGTTTTGTGATTTTTTGTATTGGTTAGTGTTGTTGGATGAGTGATTTTGGTTGTTTGTGTTGCGAGAGTTGTTGGAATGGTTCTTCTGCCATGAATTTTGATTATCACCCCACCTCAAGTTAGGATGATTCCTCTACGATGAGTTGTATGTATCACCATGGAAGTCATTTTGAGAAGAGCTTGAGGTGTTATGCATGTACTGGACTTGTTCTGGTTGTTGCTCATTGTTGCATTTCTCAAAAACTTCTTCACCTTGGCCCTATTCACTTGAAAGTTGACTTGCTGTGTTCACTGCAACCAACTGAAGTCCATCTATTCTCTTAGCCTTCATCTCCATTTGCTGTTGGAGTTGTTGGGGCATCAATTTGTTCTGTGCCAAGATAGTGTCCACACCTTCAAATTCCAATACACCTTTCTTTGGAGCTGGTTGGTGTTGCCTTTAATGAGCATAAAATTATTGATTGTTGGTCACAGTGTCTATGAGATTTTGAGCTTCTTCAACTGTCTTCATTATCTATACTGAACCTCCTGCAGAGTAATCCAAGGCCTCTTGAGCTTTTAGAGTCAAGCCCTCATAGAAATTCTGAAGTCTGTCCCATTCACTAAACATTTCAGTTGGACATTTCCTAATCAAGGCTTTGTATCTCTCCCATACCTCATAAAGTGATTCTCCATCCATTTGAGTGAAGGTTTGCACTTCTGTCTTCAATCTGATGATTTTCTGATGTGGGTAGAACTTAGCTAGGAATTTGCTCACCAAATTATCCCAAGTATTGATGCTTGATAAACCCATATTTTATGATATATTTTATGCTTAATTTGAGTGATTTATTCAATCCTTCACCCACTTATTCATATTAATTGCATGGTTTTACTTTCCCTTCCTTGTTATGTGATGTATGTGAAAAACATGTTTCCTATGCTTTAAAATTAATTATTTTAATTACCTTTATTTCCATTTGATGTCGTGATTAGTGTGTTGAGTAGTTTCAAATCTTCTAAGGCAGGAATGACTTAAAGGATGGAAAGGAAACATACAAAAATGGAAGGAAAGCACAAAACAGAGTTTTTGAAGAAACTGGCAGCCACGCGATAGCATGGGCGACGAGGCCGCATGCCAGCGCAAAAAGGCACTGACGCGACCGCGCGCCTCGAGCGAAACACATATGACGCGGTCGCATGACTGACGCGACCGCGTGACAACGAAAACTCCAAATGACACGACCGCGTGACCCACGCAGACACGTGACAGAGGCCACGCACCAGAAATTGCAAAAAATGCTCATAGCAAATTCTGAAGCCCTTATTGCCCCAAATCCAAGTCCAGAAGGCATAGACCAGAGGTTATGAAGTGGGGGAATGCATCCATTCAAAGAGAGTCTCCACTTTAGTTAGTTTTTCATGATTTAGATTTAGTTTTGAGGGGGAGATTCTCTTCTCTCTCTTTAGGATTAGGATTTAGAATTAAGATCATATTCGCTTTCAGGATTATCTTTTTATCAGGTTCAATATTCCTTTTTATTTACTTTTGCAATGTAATTTATGAATTCTTCCATGTTACAGATTACTATTTTTTGAATTAATGTTATTTGAGGTATTTCATTTTATTATTGCTTTCTTTTATTTTCATTATTGTTATTCCCATCTGAAGACATTTTTATTCCAGTAGATTTATTTTTCTCCTTTTGGTGTTGGTTAAGAAATCAGTAACTCAGGAGTTATCAAACTCAAACATGATTGATAATTGTTATCTTTGTTAATTAAATTGAACTTTAATAATCCCAATCTTTTCTTAGGAAATAAATAGGATCCGAAGATCAAACCAATTAAAGTGGAATTAAGATTCAATTCTCATCATCATTGATAAGGATAGCTAGGATAGGACCTCTAATTTCTCATACCTTGCCAAAAGTTTATTTACAGCCATCTATTTATTTTACTTGCCATTTAAATTACTTGTTCTTCATTTACTTTAATTGCTAATTAAACCATTCGTTCATCATTCTCAAAACCCCAATTTACAATCTCCATAACCAATAATAAGAACATACTTCCCTGCAGTTCCTTGAGAAGACGACCCGAGGTTTGAATACTTTGGTTATCAATTTATTTAGGGGTTTGTTACTTGTGACAACTAAAACGTTTGTAAGAAAGGTTGATTGCTTGGTTTAGTAACTATACTTGCAACGAGAGTTTACTATAACCTCTAAACCATCAATCTTCCAGTTCTTTCAAAATGGCGCCGTTGTCGGGGAACTGCAATCGTTGCCTTATTATTGGTTATTGTAAATATTTTTCTTTTACTTGTTTATTTGTCTTTATTTTCCCCTTTTTATTTCTATTAGCTACTATGAATTCTCTCCCCTTTTGCTTTGAGTTTGGTTCTAATGTTATTGAAAGGAATGGTAGTTATAACCGGAACATGCATCAAGGTCAGAACAATCAAAGATGGATGGAGCCAAGAGGATCTGATCAACCCTTTAGGCAACAACACCCTCCAAGATATCATGGACAAAGACCATTCTACAATGCATACCAAGCCAAAAGACATGGTGGACAACCTTGTAATTACCCACAAGCCCCACCATGTGCTTATAGATCATCCTCTCAACATAACTTCGAACCACCACACTCACAAGCTCCTTTTCACTATTCACCACCGTATGATCCTCATCTACCCCGATTCCAGTCCAATTACTCCCAAACATCACCACTTCCCCATGTACCATATCCAAATTTATCACCCTGAGAATCAGAGGTTCGCCTCAAGGAAACAGTAGATCAACTTCAAATAACCCTTCATCAACTGGAGCAAGCAGTAAGTCTATTATCTTCTAGACATTCGAACATTCAAGGACCTCCCATAGCCCCATGTGGACAATCTAACGAAGAGCGTAGCATGAAGGAGATACTAGAAACTCCAGTGGACAAGACAGAGCATGGCTTCGTACTGGAACAAGTAGAGGAAGCTGCCATTATTAAAGAAGAAGAGTTGGTTGAAGACTTAGGAGACGCTGAACCTCCATGGGAATCCAAAGTTGTGGAGCATTCTGTCAAGGATGTTACAATTGATGTTAAGGAGGATTGTGCGCAATCCCCAGAGCAAGTCTTTCATGAAGAACTAGACAAAATAACCCAAGAAGCAAGTCTCCTTGATAATGATAATCTCAAGTCAAGTTCTTCTAGTAATGAGCTTGCATCCGCAAGTGAATTCTCTGAGATCGAAGAGTCTTCCCCGAGTGAATACGAAGATGATAAGGAGGTAGATTTCTCTCAACCTCCAGTCTATGACTTAAGTGATGAGGAAGACATAGATGGCTTTGATCAGGATATGGATACATTTGAAGAATCTTGCAAAGAAGTGGAGAAATTCACAGAAGAGCACAAGGGAGTGGAACTCACAGAACCACTGGAACCACCTATCCCAAGGCCATTACCACCCAATACAAGTTTCAAGTGGGTACAATCCTTAACCTTTAACTGTGTTTTTCCACTTGAATATGGTTTGCTTGAAACAGATGGCCAGCTTAGAGCTCTCTGTGGCTTTAAGAGTAAGCGGGAAATAGCTCGTACTCAGAGCTGGTGCACAAGGTTTAATAAGGTTCCACGCTTCAACTCGAAGTGCACGGATTGGCATCATGATCAATCAGATGGATCTCGAAAAATTTTCGGTTATCCTGGTAAGAATCTAATTTCTAAACCGCCCAGATGGAAAAGTATAGATCAAGACGAAGGCGGATTTAAAAGCAAAGTTTGGGATCCTGGAATCTATGCTGACAATCATCACCCCGGGAGCCTGACAATCTGTTTGAAGCTGCTCAGAAGCTTCACATGCCTAGTTTGGGACCCCAGAGACTATTGGCATTCCAAGCATTGGTGGAGATTTCTGGATGAATTTAAGCATAAGCCGCCATAACAGGAAGCTCATCCAATGTCCAACTTAAGGACTTTAACTAAAAGTGCTAGGTGGGAGACAACCCACCATGGTATGATCGTTCCTTTTTCAATTTTTTTTATTTAGTTTTATTTGTTTTCAAGTCTTATTTCATTTTATTATATTGAAACTGGAGTTTTTCATCGCATTCATATTAATCATTGCATTTTGCATACTGCAAATTAAAAAAAAGGGTGTGCGACGCGACCGCATCATTCATGCGATCGCGTCAAGTTGCGAAAACACTTCCCACGCGACCGCGTCATTCACGTGGCCGCGTGATCTGGAGATTGGCGTAAAGATCCAACGTCCAGAAAGTTAGGCTGGAATCGTGCGGCCATTGTGCATTTTGCACAAAATGCCGAAGCGATCGCGTCCCTGACGTGATCGCGTCACGTGCACAACGTCAATCCCACGCGATCGCGTGAGCGACGTGATCGCGTCGCATGGATTACACAACATCCCAAAAGGAGACAGAGAGTTACGCTGAAACGACGCTGGATTCGTGCGTTGAGCACAATTTCCAGCGATGCGATCGCATGCCCCATGCGATCGCGTCATTCACTCTTTAGCTATTCCATGTGATCGCGCCACTCACGTGATCACGTCGACCCCCATTTCACTCCAGCCACGCGACCGCGTGCCCCACGCGACCGCGTGCCCCACGCGATCGCGTGGATTCAAATTTATAACCCCCCAATCATGTGAACCCTAACATTCGCGCCACCCCCCAAACCCCTCTCCTTCCTCTCTTCTTCTCCGATCACACCACCACCACCTAGCCACCATCACCGAACGACCGCCACCCCACCGCTACCCACCCCCCTTCCTCCTTCCTCTTCTTTCTTCTTCTTCCTTCTCCTTCCTCCCTCCACCGCAACTGCCCCCTTCTGTGATCACCACCACCACGCCGCCGTCACCGCCCAGCGCCGCCCACACCCCCTTCTTTTCCCCTAACCCCTACCCCCATTACCCCTACCTTTCCCTCCCTGCCCCCGAACAGCAGCCACCGCCGCCGCGCCGCCCTTTTCCGCCGCGCCAGACACCACCGCCACCATCCCCAGCCACCTCTCTGCCCCACTCTCCTTAATTCGCCTACCAAGTTCTGACGAACGCCACCCTTCTATCCATTCGTAGTTAATTCATATTTTTCTGTTTATGTTCATATTTAGGCTAGTTAGATATGCATGTTGTAGTGGATTCTAGGTTGTCAGGTAGCCTAGGATGTGGTTAGTGAATTTAGGCCTGTTTAATTGCACTGTTCGTGTTTCTTGTTTTATCAATTTGCAATTCTGCTGTTGTTGTGAAGTTTAGTAATGTTCATATGCTGCTTTTCAAGTTCATACTGCTTTGCTCTTTCTTATTCATCCTATTTAATTGCAGCTTTAATTTTGATTCATATGAACTATTACGTTGCTGTTTATTTTCCGGGACACTCCAATTTTAGCCGGAATGCTGCCCAAATTTTTGTAAAATGTTTCCATTCATATCTTGGTTTTGGCATTTTCAACTGTGCATCCCTTAGATTTAACCAAACCAATTCATGAATGCCAGGGATGTCTGCTACCCAAAGAAAGGGAAAAGCAAAGGCAACTACTGGCAAGCGTAAAAGAGGAGAATCCGCCATGTCCATCCTGGATATCATGCATGATGACTCCTGGCGGGAGAAAAACTTTACCCCGCAGGAGAAGGCCGACCAGCTACTCCCTACTACTGATCCAGTAAAGTTTGCAAACCGATACTGTGAGCTGAAGTATCCGGTGTTTGCAACCTCCATGAACCTATACCTGGAGAGGACTTTGAAGATCCTAGAAGAACTCCAGCAATACACCTCTGATCAGATCAAACAAAGAGGCTGGTTCTTCCTGGAGAGAAACCTGATTGAGGTCAATACATCTTGGGTTCGGGAATTCTACTGTAATTACTTCAAAACATCCCTAGATGCAGTGAACCTAAGAGGGAAGCAGATTCTGGTCACTAAAGAGGCCATTGAAGATGTTTTGAAACTTCTTCCTAAATCTGATCAGCTGGATGGTTATCAAAAAGCTGAGGAGGACATGCGCTTCATGAAGTTTGACTGGGATGCAGTCAAGGCCAGGATAGCCCTTGACTCGACCGTTCCTTGCATTATGGGTCAGAACACTACCATGCCAAAGGGAATCAAGCGGATTTACTTGAATGATGAGGCTCGGCTATGGCATCAGATACTTAGCAACTTCATTATGCCGAGTACTCACGAGACTGAGATACCAGCCGCTATGATCACCCTCCTATGGTGTGTGATGGAGGGTGAGGACCTGTACCTGCCACGCTTTATCCGGTACTATATGGCCAGGGTCCACGTCCGAGGCACTCTTCCCTTTTCTTATCTGATTACACAGCTAGGCCGTTGAGCTGACAGAATGCAAGAAGATTATCCCTCACAGTAGGAACTTTCTGGCTTTGGGCTACAGACCTCCATTCCTCACTGCTACTGCTGAGACAGCCACACCATCTGCCGGCCCTTCTTCCTCTACAGCTACCCTTGCCACCACCACTGCACCTCCACCTGCCCCAGAGCCCGTCTATCATCTAGTGCACCGCCTATTTCGACGGCTTGACCAGATGGAGCGTCGCAACAAGCGACGCTATGAGCACCTGAAGCTGATGATACGATATGGCGACATCCCCTCGGAGCCTGACACACCATCCGAGGCATCTGAGGAGGAGGCAGATGATCACGAGGTAGAGACCCATCCACAGAGCAAGGCTGCGCAGGCAGACACAGAGCAGGCCGCATCACATTAGGAGGCTCCGCCTCAGATTCAGGCTGTAGACCCCGAGATCCCTATCCAGTTAGCACCTCCTTTGCAGTAGGCAGATCATCAGACCACCACCACAGAGACTCTAGCTACCCGTCCTTCCAGTGATGACACCCCTTCAAACCCTTCTTGAGTGAGTATCAGGGACGATGCATTATTTTAAGTGTGGGGAGGTCGCCATCTCTGGCGTACATTTTTTTGGTGAACCACTACAGACTTTTTCATTTTATTTTGCTACTTTTCTGTATTTTTCTTTTTATTTTTATTTTTCTTTTCTCAGTACTTATATATTGCTATTTTTATGTATTTTTACTCTATTTCTGCATTTTGCACTTTAGTTCATATTTTAGCCATTTAGTTTAGTAGCAATTCTAACTTATTAGTTATAGAAATTGTGGATTAATTAGTATAGTTTACTCTTTTTAGCATAAGATACCTTAGTTTAAATTGAAAAATATAAAAAGGGAGTAAACTAGAGACTTGAACATAATAGAAACAATCCACACAACTTGTATATATAGCATTACATGTTAGTTAGTTAACAACATTTCATCAAGGAGAAACACTAGAACTTTAAAGCCACCTTAAGTTTTACATTGAGAAAAATGGGAACTTTTAATTTTACTTGCATGACATACATAACTGATAAATGATTTTTGAGCTAGAGAATACACAGCCTGTGAGTTTTGAGCTTAATTGTATGGTTACATTCAAACCATAATTTTTATTCCTGTGTGTTTTGTCCTTCTTATTTATTCTGATGTTCTTTACTTTGTTTTAATCTATATGTCCAATTATAGAATAGAAATACATACCAAGAGAGTGATTGAGGCCATTATTTGATTTTAGCTCACTTATCCCAAAATAGCCTACCTTTTACATCACCCTTGTTAGCCCCCTTGAGCCTTTAAATCCCCTCTTATTCTATCAGCCACATTACTAGCCTTAAGCAGAAAAACAAAATAAAAATCCCAAGTTGAATCCTTGGTTAGCTTAAGATAGAAATTGTGTAATTGTTTAAGTATGGGAAACCTATTGGGAACATGGATGATAAAAACAAAAGGTAGAAAAGTTGAAAAGAATAAAATAATTCAAAATAAAAGTTTTGGGAAGCATGCTCATGTGAAATCAAAATAATTGAATTACCATGTGCATTAAAAAAAAGTGTTATTTTTCAGTAGTTGAATAAAGGAGACACAAAAGAATTCCCCAAATGTGAAATAAAGCAATGCACATGGGATAAAAAAATAATAAACATTGAAATATGAGCATGTAACATAAAAAGTGGGAAAATAGGTAAAGAAGCTTTGCTTTACAAAGTATGTAGGTTAGGTGAGATCTTAGACTAATTAAGAATTTGCTTAATTAGCTCACTTAGCCTTATACATATACCTTTACCTTTACCTTGGCCCCATTACAACCTTAACTAAAGACCTCATGATTTTTGGTATGTCTATATTCTATAATTGTTGATTGGTTAGATGAAGAACAAAGTTATAGAAAGTAAGAATGAAAAGAATAATAGAGTGATTAACCCAATAAACATTGAGTGACTAGAGAGTAAACACAAAATCCAGTGAGGGTTCAATAGCTCATTAACATATATCTCTGCTTAAATTATTAATTGTCTTACAAGTTTATAAAATAATTTTCTCTCCCATTTCAACTGTAAAGGCACTTTATCAACTATCTAAGGTTTGGCTATATATATATATATATGACTCCTTGAAAATGTGAATTAATTCAACTACATGCAAGCTTTATATACAAGTGAAAAAAAAAATTAGAATTGCATGATGCATCTAGGTAGTTGCATTTAGATTAGATTGCATTGCATGGCATTCCACCACTTTAACCTAACATTACTCTTGGACTTAGCATGAGGACATGCTATTGTTTAAGTATGGGGAGGTTGATAAATCCATATTTTCTGATATATTTTATGCTTAATCTGAGTGATTTATTCAATCCTTCACCCACTTATTGATATTAATTGCATGGTTTTACTTTCCCTTCCTTATTATGTGATGTATGTGAAAAACATGTTTCCTATGCCTTAAAATTAACTATTTTAATTACCTTTATTTCCATTCGATGCCGTGATTAGTGTGTTGAGTAGTTTCAGATCTTCTAAGGCAGGAATGACTTAAAGGATGGAAAGGAAACATACAAAAATGGAAGGAAAGCACAAAACAGAGTTTTTGAAGAAATTGGCAGCCACGCGATCGCATGGGCGACGCGGCCGCATGCCAGCGCGAAAAGGCACTGACGCGACCGCGAGACAAGGAAAACTCCAAATGACATGACCGCGTGACCCACGCAGACGCGTGACAGAGGCCACGCACCAGAAAGTGCATAAAACGCTCATAGCGAATTCTGAAGCCCTTATTGGCCCAAATCCAAGTCCAGAAGGCATAGACCAGAGGTTATGAAGTGGGAGAATGTATCCATTCAAAGAGAGTCTCCACTTTAGTTAGTTTTTCATGATTTAGATTTAGTTTTGAGAGGGAGATTCTCTCCTCTCTCTTTAGGATTAGGATTTAGAATTAGGATCTTATTCACTTTCAGGATTATCTTTTTATCAGGTTCAATATTCCTTTTTATTTACTTTTGCAATGTAATTTATGAATTCTTCCATGTTACAGATTATTCTTTTTTGAATTAATGTTATTTGAGGTATTTCAGTTTATTATTGCTTTCTTTTATTTACATTATTGTTATTCCCATCTGAAGACATTTTTATTCCAGTAGATTTACTTTTCTCCTTTTGATCTTGGTTAAGAAATCAGTAACTCAGGAGTTATCAAACTCAAACATGATTGATAATTGTTATCTTTGTTAATTGAATTGAACTTCAATAATCCCAATCTTTTCTTAGTAAATAAATAGGATCCGAAGATCAAACCAATTAATCCCTTGACCTTCCTTTATCTTAGTAAAGGTTAACAAAGTGGAATTAAGATTCAATTCTCATCATCATTGATAAGGATAGCTAGGATATGACCTCTAATTTCTCATACCTTGCCAAAAGTTTATTTACAGTCATCTATTTATTTTACTTGCCATTTAAATTACTTGTTCTTCATTTACTTTAATTGCTAATTAAACCATTCTCTCCTCATTCTCAAAACCCCAATTTACAATCTCCATAACCAATAATAAGAACATACTTCCCTGCAGTTCCTTGAGAACATGACCCGATGTTTGAATACTTCGGTTATCAATTTATTTAGGGGTTTGTTAATTGTGACAACCAAAACGTTTGTAAGATAGGTTGATTGCTTGGTTTAGTAACTATACTTGGAACGAGAGTTTACTATAACCTCTAAACCATCAATCTTCCAGTTTTTTCAATGCTTTCTTTGGGAAATGTCTCCAGCCATTGAGATGCCTTATCCCTTAAAGAGAATGGAAATAGCAGCAACTTGTAGATATCCAGATGTACACCATTTGTCTTGACTGTTTCATATATCCTCAGGAAGACAGATAAGTGTTGATTTGGGTCTCTAAGGGGGCCTTTTCCATAAGAAAAATTATTTTGCACCAAAGTGATAAGTTGAGGTTTCAACTCAAAGTTATTGGCATGAACATTTGGAGTGAGTATACTACTCCCACAGTTTCTTAGGTTAGGGAAGGTGTTACAGGCTAGAACTCTCCTTGGAGTTTGGCCATTGTTGTTGGCCACATCCTCTGGTCGATTAGGGAGATTATCCTCCATCTCTTGATCTCCCTCTTCTGACTCTTCTTCTCCAATCACTCCCTTCCCTCTTGCTTTTCTTCTTAATCTCAAGAAAGTTCTCTTTGGTTCAAAATCAAAAGAGGATGATGCAGCTCTTCTTCTTCCTGGCATACAACACAAACAAACCAAAAGAAAGGAAAAACAAAAGCAGAACACCCTATTGCTGGAGTGAAGTTAACAGAGACAAAATCTCAAACAGTTAGTAGGCTTAATAAAAACAAATAAAAATGCTTAATCTAGATGATCACCTACTTAATCATTGTTAATCTAAATCAATCCCCGGCAACGGCGCCAAAAACTTGATACATGAAAATTAGAATTACACACGTATGAACTAGCCGGCAAGTATACCGGGTCGCATCAAGTAATAAAACACGCTTGGAGTGAGGTTAATCCCACGAAGATTGATGGATTAAGCAGCTTTACTGAGGTGATTTGTCTAGTTAAGTGAATATTGATGAATCGAGTGAAATTTGATTAACAAGAAAGTAAATTGATAGAAACTTAAATAGCAAGAAATTAAATGACTGAAACGTAAAGAACAAGAAAGTAAAACAGTTGAATGTAAATGAGAACAAAAATTAAATTGCATCAAATATAAAAGGGCTTTAGGTGCAGGGAAATTTAAGAGCAATTCTAAAGAAAATGAATAAAGATTGATGATGAGTAAGATCACTAGGGATTAGAAATATTGATTTCTCTTGAATTGATGGTGATCAATTCCTTCTCAATCATGTGAAACAGATCCATGGCAGATTGTAAGTAATTAGATCCCAATCTCTTGGTGATTCAATTTCTCTTATCATAAACAATTGCCAATCTCTTGATCTAATTTCTCATGAGAAGAGGTGAAGATTAATAGCTAATCCTGTATGCCACACAACTCTCAGGATCTCAATTCAGGGTGGTTACATCTCACATAACAACCAAGAATATCTTAATCAAGAGAATTATGAGAGGATGAACTCTAAACTGACTTCTCTGACTCCTTTCTCAAGTTCATCACATAATTCAAATAGATTCAATCCCTATCTCGATAGTAATTGAATCTGTGAAGAACTAGAGTTTCCTCTTAGATGAATCCACTTGAATTGAGAGGAAAAGAAGAATTATCAATTCATTGAAACCAACAGAGCTCCTCCCCCTAGTGAAGATGGGGTTTAGTGATTCATAGCTCTAAGTTCAAACAGAATTTTCAAATTGAAAATGAAATTCAGCATTGAAAAGGAAAAGAAAATCAAAACTGTGTATGGAAAGTAAAACTACAAAAGTAGTATAGAGTTCTTAGCTGAAAAGTAAAATTTGAAAGTGCAAAGAGTACAAAAGTAGATCTAAAAGAAAAAGAAACTCAAAAAGTAGATCCAGAAGAAGTCTTCAATGATTCAAGATGCCCCTTATTTATACTAGTTTAGTGGCTACTTCAGGTGTACTTGCCAGTGCTTCAAGTGGGCTTTTTAATTTGTACTTGAATTCAGCTCCAGGAGAACGTAACGCTCTTTGCGAAAATGGAGCACTCAGCCACCGATGCGTACGCGTCCTCTACGCGTGCGCGTCATCAAGTTCTTAGTACTTGTCAAGCGTATGCGTGATATATGCCTACACGTCCTTTGATAGTGCTCTCCATGAGAACACAACGCTCGCACCAAGAGTGCTCTCCCATGCCTACGCGTCTTCCACGCATACGCGTGGATGTCAAAATGTCAATTCCACACTGCCGCTCCATCCATGCGTTTGCGTGATCCTCCACTAATGCCACACCCACGCATACGCGTCACTGACAAGTACGCGCCGATAGCCAAACTTTGATTCCCAGTTTGAGAGTTGTCGTAGGCGCTCTTTGAAAGAGAGTGTAGCGCTCTTTGCTGAAGACCACTGATCCTCCCCACGCGTTCGCGTCATCCACGCATACGCATGGCTCTTCGAAAATTGCTACTCCAGGCGTACGCGCCACATACGCGTACGCATCGCTAAAGAACGTAGCGCTCTTTGAAAAAGAGCGTAGCGCCAAGAGGTGAGCTGTAGGAGAACGTAGCATTCTCAAAATGAGCGTAGCGCTCTTTCTCCCCTGCCATGATCACAAAACAACTTCATCAAAGCTCTGCATCTCAAATTTTTATCATTCAAATATTTAACACTTTTCTTATATCATTTGCATAGAATTAAGCACAAAATCACCTAGCCCTTGACATATTAATGTATGATGAGAACTTCATTCAAATGCTTATTTATTTGGAATAAAATGCATGAAATTAAGCTAAAACTACATAAACTAAGTATCTAATCTAAAACAAAATGCGAATGCATCAAGCTGCTACTTCCTTCGATTGAAGTCTTCATCGTTTTAGTTTGCCTTTCTAATACTCTACTCTTTTGTTTTCCATTTAATTGCTTGTGGTCATATTTGGATATTATTAATTTTGAATTTATTAATGCAATGAACTATTTTTATATTTAATTTCATTACTTGTTTGATTTCTTTCAATTAATTATTAGCTCCAAATTTACTTTTATTAATTTAATTTTAATTACCATGTCTCCTATCTACTCCCTTTAGATCTTTGTGAAAATGGCATTCATGTTAATGGACTAGAGCTCCCAACTTGGCTTTGGAATTGATTAATTGGAAACCCTTGAGTTGGAATACTCGAGTATTAATTTCTAAATGGAAATTGTTAGCTAACTCAATTTTCACTAACTCTAATCCTTCCCTGTGAAGTGATTAGGAGTTGTAAATCAGAGTTAGTGTTACCTACTTGACTTTTCTTTATTAGTTAGAGGATCACTAATTGGAAGTAATAACCTTCTACTATTATACCTGGGAAGGTCAACAAGGATAGAAACTCCAATTAATCTTCTCCTAGCCAAGGCTTTTATTTCAAATACATAACACCTCTTGTCATTATACATTACTTTAATTTCTGCTTATTTAATTTTTCCGTTCTAAATCTGAAAAATACTCAGAAAATTCCTAATCAATAATTTACACCTCTGTGTCAACTCTTTGGGAAATGACCTGGGAATTCTACTATCAGTTATTTAATCTTAATTGTGACACAAATTAAATTGGTAGTGGGACTTTCATCGGTTAAGACTGTACTGACAATGCTGCTTTTATTAAAATTTCTTAACCAGGATTTTTCCTCCCATAAGTGCTCAACTATCTTTTTCACATTTTCACAAAAATATACAATACCCAATTCCTAAACCAGATGTTTCCAAACCAATTTTTCCACACTTAAATCATGAACACTTTCACTAGTTTAAGCTAACCAAGGATTCAAATTAAGGACATTATTGTTTTCCGCTTAGAGTTAGTGATGAGCTAAAGTAAAGAATAGATGGGGTTAAAAAGGCTCAACATTAGTTTACAAGGGATAATGAAAGGGTAAGGCCATATGGGTATGTAAGCTTAGTGAAACAAGGCCTCAATCACATAAGTACATGCTTACATCAAACAACGGAAATATAGAATCAATAAAGACAAAGATCACAATTTTAGAGAGAACAACACACACCAAAACATAATATTGGTTGATAAAATGCAACCAATCTAGTAGGTTCAAAATCTCACTGGTTTTGTGTGTTCGAGCTCTAAAACCATGTTCCAAATTAAATATCTTCAGGCAAGTTCAACCAAAATTTTAATTCAAATTAGTGAAATGCACTAAAAAGTTTCTTGAAAAAGAAAATATTACTTCAACCAAGAAGTACATACATGCAAGAAACTAACTACCATGCAATCTATCATATAATGCAACAACTCAGTAACAAAGAAAACTAAACATTGGTGTTGAAACGAAAGTAACTAACCCACGAAAGTCGGTATCGACCTCCCCACACTTAATGATTGCACCGTCCTCGGCGCATGCAAAGATGTGCAAGTGGACGGGTTGCGACAACTGATGCGCTTTCTCCAAAGATTGTGTGGCGGGACTTGTTTTTCACCCCATTTAGAAGTGTTTCCTTTCTCTTCTTGGTGGCCATCCTGAAAGAAGAGAAAAAGAAAGAAGAATAATCCTAAACAAAGATATGCAAATAAATAAAATATGGGTGGGCTAATGCCAAATAATAATGAGGTTCTCAACTACATGGTAGCTATAACATGCAAGTGAGAAAACAATATAGGTAAATGGCATATCAATAGTACAAGAATTACAAAAAAAGAGCGAGAGAGAGTTGGTCATGAAAGACAATATAAGGTCATACCAATGTACAAGGAATACAAGTGTCATAAAAGATTAGCATTGACCTATAAAGAATATCAACCAATAATATAAAATAGCTCACTAAGCACCAAAATAATGAAAGAAATATGCAACAGTTGAGTAAGAAATTTTAATACCAATGGGAAAAATAGCAAATTTAGAAAAGGACATGAAAACATGTACAAAATTAAAATTCAATGAATGAAAGTATGCAACGGCAATAAACAAAAGCAAATGATAGATGAGAAAAATGAGAAGTGAAATTTTGAAAAGAGGGAGAAAGAAAAATAAAGAAAGGTGAGTGAGAAATAAATGAGGGAAGTGAGAAGGAGAAAGAGGATGGAAAGAAAAGAAATGGGGGAAGGGGAGAAAGAAGAAGAAGAAAGAAGAAAGAAAGAAGTAAAGAAGAAATGAGAGAGAGAGAAGAAGTAGGGCAGATGCGATGCGGAGGTGACGCGCACGCATGGACCACGCGACTAGCATAAACTTCTCCCACGCGTGCATGTGACCCACGCGTACGTATCACCCTCTATTTTCCCCATTCCAAGCCTACGCTTGCCAGACGCGCACGCGTTGCATTCCATTCTTCCAACCCACGCTTACGCGTGACCCACGTGTACCCAAGGGAACCCCGGTTCCACCCCTCTTCTTTTCTTCTCCTCTTTCTATTTCTCTTATTCTTTTCTCTTCTCTTCTCTTCTTTTCCTCTCCAACCATCAGCTACCACCACCACTACCATCCACCACCATTTTCTTTAGTTTATTAGTTAGTAAATAAGTTAGTTAGTTAGTTGGTTTGTCAGTTAGTTTTATTTTTTGTTTTTGGTGCTAAGTGCTGGATTCTTGATTTGATTTGCTGTTTTTTTATGTTGAAATTGTTTATTGTTGGACTTCTTTGTTGAGGTTACCTTTTGTTACTTGGTTTTGAATTTTTCATGTTTCATTCTGTGCATGCAAAGTACTTTTGAATTGCCTTCAAGAATTTTAAATTTTCTGAATTGCATATTTTGGCCAGCATGTGATTTGATTTCATTATCTATTGTTAGGCAATTGTGTATTATCAATGCATTATTTGTTCGGTGATGCTTGTTTATGATTGATCTTTATTTACATCACCTAGTTCATGCATTGAGATTTCAGAATTGTGAAATTGGATCGTAAGCTTACCTAGTGACATCTTTTTGAGCTTTCTATGCTTTGTGGACCATGCTCACTATGTGATAGATTTCAACTTTTATTACTCTTTCCGTAAGTTCCATAGCACCCATGTCTTCCACTTTTATGTCAATTAGGTATTGCAAATAAAATTGAAAGTGTGTCATTGATTGATGTGTAAGTTTCATATTCTATTTTGTTCATTAAGTATTCGTGCACATCAATCTATATCCATTCATTATCCAATTCACAATTGCTTGATTCTTGCTTGAGTACTTTTATGCTTCTTTACTTCTTGTTTGTTTATCCTAACTTACAAGTTTTCTTTAAAGTATTTCAAGCATACTAGAATGAGTGAAGTGCATGCTTCTTTTGTGTAATTGTGACATGGCTTTTCATGCTAGTGTGTGTGTCCTAAATTGTGCGCAACTTATAACTCACACAATATTTTTCCATAATGTCACACTAACTCACTCACTCCATTCTAGTGATTCTTACCTCATTCCAACAATCTACGCTTCCTTGCTTTTGCATTTTCTCATCTAACGGTGTTATTTTCTATTTTTCATGGATGATTCACCATAAGCAACAAAGGGAAATGGGAGAAAGAACATGCAGCAACCGGTTGATCCACCAGCTGAAGGTGGCAACCCGTGTAGTCGTCGTACCCCCTTGCTCATCTTTGAATGCACCGAGGACGGTGGAAGCTTTAAGTGTGGGGAGGTCATCTGACCAATCGGCCATTTTTGGGTGACAAATTTCTAACCCCCAACACTTTCACACTTTATTTTTTCCTTCTACTACTAGGTCTTTTAGAATATTTAGTTGCATTTTCTTAGTTTGTATATATATATATTAAACTTAGTCAAAATAATGAAATTTTTCAAAGAATTTATCTATAGGGCATCACAAATTGATTTGAGTAAAAATTTTTCATTGAAGTTGCTTGAATTATATATTGTGGAACATGTTTTTGAGCTAAGAACACAAAACCTTTGTTAGTTTTTAGCCTAATTGTGTGGTTACATCATATAACCATTATTTTCATTCTTTTGTGTATTATTCTCTTTCTATGATTATAATCTTTGATTTGTTTGATTCTTTATGTCCATTATTTTGTGTATGAATACATTTATATGATTGAGGCCTTTATTTCATTCGAGCTCACTTACTCGAATGGCCTTACCTTTTATCCACCTTTGTTAGCCAATTTTGAGCCTATTTGAACCCCCTTTGTTCTTAAATTGAGCACATTACTAGCCTTAAAGCAGAAAATAATTAAAATTTTCCCCTTGACTATAGTTTCCTCCCTGTTGGTGATAACCTTGGTTGGGGCGATTGTAGTAGGCATTAGTAGCCACCAAGGTATTATCTTCTTGGAGGTTTGGGCACTCATCGGTGTAATGGGAGTAGCAAGAGCGAATTCCGCACACTCTTTGGGGGATCAATTGTTGACTTTGTTGTGGTTGAGGAAGTGGAGATTGTTGTTAATTTAGTTGGAGTTGCTTAAGAATGTTTGTCATTTCTCCCAAGGTTTTGGTAAGGGCGGCGGTCTCACCACTAGAAGAAACTTCATTTATGGCTCTTGGATGGTTGTTCCTTTGTCTAGCATGTTGTGTGGACTCGTCCGAATCGGTGATTAATTGCCATGCCTCCTCCAGCGTTCTATACTTTATCAAGGAACCATTGCTTGAGGCATCCAAGAGAATCTTGTGTTGGGGTTTCATTCCTTGGCAAAAATAGCTAATCAACACTAGGGTGTCAATCATATGGTGGGGGCATGAGTCAAGTAGTCTCCGAAACCCTTCCCAATACTCGTATAGAGTTTCCATCTCACCTTGGACAATGCATGAAATTTCTTTCCTCAATCGGTCGGTCACTTCCGGAGGAAAGAATTTATCTAGGAACTCCCTTCTAAGCAACTTCCAATCACCAACAATCTCATCGGACAAAGTATAAAACCACTTCTTGGCTCTTCCCTCAAGTGAGAAGGGGAAGGCAAACAACCAAATAGCCACCTCGTCGGAACCCTCTCGCCTAGTTGTCGAACATACACCTTGGAAGTCTCTAAGGTGTATAATAGGATCTTGGGCGGAGAGTCCATGAAATTTTGGTAGAAGATTAATCAAGGCAGTCTTGAGTTCAAAATTAGCATTTAGCTTCGGATGTCGCAATGGTAGCGGTTGAAGAAAAAAGTTCGGAGCACCGGCTTCCTTAAGAGTGACTCTCCTTAGAGCACCGGCCATAGTCTCGCGACCTAGATCAATGGAAGAAGTATTAGTAGTATTGATGGAAGAATATATCGTTCCTTCTTCGAATGACGATTCCGATTCAACCTCGGATAGGGTTGGTGAATTGGTAGGAACCCTTTCACCACCTCTAAAGGCTAACCTTCTCTGAGCCTGCCTAATATGGAGCAAAGTTCTCTCAATTTTGGGATCAAAAGTGGCTAAGCTCAGATCTGGTAGTGAACGCGTCATTCAATGAAAGAGGCGTAGAGTTCATGACAAGAAAAAGAAAATGCACTAACAAAGATTAGTCCTAACTATCAATCAATCTAGCAAACAATCAATGAAAAATGCAAGTATTCACATATCCACATATTTACACTAACCAACAACAAGGCACACAATTACAACTTCCCGGCAACGGCACCATTTTGATGAGCTATATTTTGTCGGTATAGAATTATCTAGTGGAATTATGTCATGTGTATAGTCTAGACCAACATCAAAATGTAAACAAATCATTAAAAATGTATTAGTCTTGAGTCATTCTCCCTAGGAGTTGCCATATGGTGCACATCATTGGCTAGGAATCTCTTGCTATTTGAGGTTGAATGCAAGAAATGTAAACAAGCTTGCATAAAAGTAATGAACAAATAGCAATGGAACTAAGGGACACAAGAAATTAAAATCAAGCAAGAGTAAATGATATTCAATCAATATAAAAGCTTTGGCCAGGGTTGAGAATTGGAAGTCCTATCATTATTATCTCCATCAATTGTGACATCAATTGGTTATTGCTCCACTTAGTTAACCTCTAACTATGAAGGAAAGTCAAGTGAAGATAATCAATTTGAGTCCACAAGTCCTAGTCTAATCCTATGGAGAGACTAGAGTTAGTGTCATTCAAATCACTTAGCATTTTTCCAATTGTCAATCAACAAAGGACCTTGATAATTCAAGTATCTCCAATCACACAACCCCTAAGCCAAGAGTGAAGAACTACTCCATAGCTATAGTTGACATTTTCTCAAACAATTGGTGAGCAATAATGGAAGACATCATGAAATTGAGAAGAGAAACTAAATTAAAGCTATCTATTGCAAACAATTAACAACAATCAATAATTGACAACAATTAACATGAAATTCCTCAATTCATTAATAGAAATCAAAGTAACAAAGTCTAGATCCAAGATCTACAATGCTAGAGTAACAAATACACTAAATTGGGAGTAGAAGAGAAGGATCTACAACTAGAACAATATAGAATTGAAACAAATTCAGATCTTACCAAACGATTCAAGTGCAATTGGAATGAGAAAGCTAAAAACCTAGAGAGAAGTTGGAGTTTCTCTCTCTAAAAATGTAACTTCCAAAAGTAACTAACCAAAATTGAGTAAAAGATGAGTTCTCCTTCTATCCTTGGTCCTTTTAATCTTTTCCCGCCAGAATTTCACTCAGAATTGGGCCAGCAGCTTCTCTGAAATCGCCAGGCATGTTTTCATTAAAGAGGTCACGTATGCGTCGATGGGCTTTTCACGATCCACGCGTACGCCTCTATGAGATTTTTCCCATCCACGCGAATGCGTTCCTTTCTCGCGCGCCAATCCAGATCCCAGCTCCCACGCGTGCGCGTCGGTGCTACTGCTCCAAAACTCCATTTTTTTGGGCCTTCCACTTGTGCATGCTTCCTCTCCCTCTTCTAGACCATTCTTGCCCCTATAGGCTATGAAATTACTCAACAAATAGATCACGGCATTGAATGGTAATAAAGGGTGATAAAAATATGGCTTATTTAGGGCCTAAAGAGCATGTTTTCAACCATTAAGTGAAATTGGGAAGGAAACACAAAAACATGCATTTTATATGGATAAGTGTAATGGAATGTTGATAAAATCATCCTAATTACACACAAAATGTACCATGAAATAGTGGTGCATCAACCACATGAACCGTTTGAAGTTTATTATGACGCCTCATTGAAAGTCTTGGGTTGTGTGTTAATGAAACACCGGAATGTGGTAGCTTATGCTATGCGTCAGCTAAGACCACATGAGGTAAATTACCCAACTCATGACTTGGAATTGGCGGCAGTTGTGTTTGCTTTGAAGATTTGGAGGCACTACTTGTACAGAGTAAGGTGATAAACCCCAATTTTGTGGTTTATCTTTTGTTGTTTTTAGGGGATTTTATCGACTTTTCTCACATTTATTCAATGAAATAGCATGGTTTTGTAATTCTCCCTTAATTTGTGCTTAAATATAAAAACATGCATTTTAGGCCTTTAATTTGCTAGTTTTAATTCACCTTTGATTCCACTAGATGCCTTGATGTGTTTGTTAGTGAATTCAGGTTGGAAAGGCTAGGAATGGATCAAAGGAGTGAAGAGAAAAGCATACAAAGTACAGAATTCAAAAAAAATCAAGGATTTGGTGTGCATTCATCGATGCACACACGTAACAGACGTGCACGCGTGGATATGAAGTTGCATGGCGACATGTACGCGTGACATGACGCGTATGCGTGGAAAGTAAAATGCCAAGTGACGTGTACGCATGACCCATGCATACGCGTCGTAGCTCGCACGTGACTTCATTAAAGTGAAAACGTTGGGGGCGATTTCTGAGCTTTCTAGTCCCAAATCCAACTGATTCCAGGAACTATTTCATGCAGAATTGAAGATTGGACAAGGGGGGCACTTAGGATAGTTATGATGAGCCTTTAGTTAGTTTTCTAGAGAGAGAAGCTCCCTCCTCTCTCTAGAATTAGGTTAGGATTAAGTTAAATTCTCTTAGATCTAGGTTTAATTTCTTGATTTCATCTTGTTTCCCTTACAATTTCTAGTTCTATTGTCTTGATTCTCCTATTTTCTCTTGTTAATTTCTCAATTTGGTTATTTCTATGTTGCGAAAACTTTTGTCAATTTAAATTTCCTTTAATGGAATTTGAGGTATCTCAAGTTAATTTTGCTTCCTTTAGTTGTTGTTGTTGATTTCTTGTATTGGGTAGTAGTAGATTTCATTAATCCTTGCAATTTATGATGCTTTCCTTTTATGCCTTCCAAGTGTTTGACAAAATGCTTGGTAGGATGTTAGAGTAGCTTTTGAGCATTCTTGGCTTAGAAAGAGAAATTGGGCAATCTTGAGTAATTAATACCCAACTTACGTTGGTGATCTATGGTTGTTAGTTAATATTGTTTCCATTGACTCTAATCTCTTGCTAATTCAATTAGTAGGTTGATTAGGACTTTTGGATTGAGATTAACTAGTCTTATTTAACTTTCTCTCATGTGAAGATAATTTTGTACCTTCTTCTATTATTGGAGATGACTAAATAAGATAAGCTCTTGGTAATTATTGTACGATCATTAATGAGTAGGATGGAAAGCTTAACTCTCAACCCTTACCATGAATGTCTCTCTTTAGTAATTGCTTTCCTTAATTGCTCGCTTAGTTTATTTTCTTGTTCTTTTATCAATCAAACCCCCCTTTGTGATACCATAACCAATAATACGCATACCTCACTGCAATTCCTTGAGAAGACGACCCGAGGTTTAAATATTTTTGTTATTTTTATTGGGGTTTGTACTTGTGACAACCACAAATTAAACTTTGATTGAGCATTGCTCGTCGGTTAGGAACTATACTATCAATGAAGTTATTTCCTCTTTTACCTAGAAGAAATTCTTATACCGACAACTTTCTTACATCATAAGCTTTAGAGTCTTTTTTATCACAAGAGTCTCAAGTACATCTTTGATTAGAAAGAGCTCAATATATACCAAAGAAAATGGATGGAGCTACTGAAAGAGTATGATTTTGAACTAAGTTATTATCCCAGGAAGGCTAATGTTGTAGCGGATGCCTTAAGAAGGAAGTTATTGACTATCGCTTGGATGAGGATTAATGATGAGGATTTAGCAAACAAGTTTACAGAGCTTAAGTTGGATATTTGTGAGATTGATGGAAACGCTTGTTTAAACCAATTGCATATCTTAAGTACTTTCAAGGCAGAAGTTCAGAGGGCCCAAAAAGACGAACAAGAGCTTCAGAGAATGTTTCAACCAATTGGAAAAGAAAGGCAAGGAGAGTTCACTAAAGACAATAAAGGTATATGGAAGTATAAGGGGTGGATTTTTGTGCCAGATGTTGGGAGTTTGAGGCAAGAATTATTAACGGAGGCTCAAAATAGCAGATTCTCTATTCATTCAAGAAGTACGAAGATGTATCATGATCTAAAGAAAATTTTTTCGTTGCCTTGGATGAAGGGTGATGTAGCTTCACTTGTTTCTAAATGTCTAATGTGTCAAAAGATGAAGATAAAGCACTAAAGACAGTCGGGAATGCTACAACCTTTGGAGATTCCTCAATGGAAGTAGGAAGGAATTTCTATGTACTTCGTAACAGGTTTATCGAGGACTAGGTTAGAATTTGATGCGGTTTGGGTGATCATGGATCGCTTAACCAAGTCCGCTCACTTTCTACCTATCCGAGTGAATTATTCATTAGAAAAATTGGTGAGATTGTACATTAAAGAGATAGTGAGATTGAACTATGTGCCAACAACGATAGTATCAGACTGAGATCCCCGATTCACATCAAGGTTTTGGGTAGCTTTCAAAGAGCTTTCGATACGAGACTATGTCTCAACACAGCATATCATCCACAAACTGATGGACAGTCGGAGAGGACTATTTAGACTTTGCTCATATGCTAAGGGCGTGAGTGTTGGATCAACTAGGAAGTTGGGACCATTATATGCCATTGGTGGAGTTTCTACTGTGTTGGTATGAAGCGGGTGAATCAACTGTGTTGGGACCGGATTTGGTAGCAAGACCACAGAGAAGATCAAGAAATTTGAGCTAGAATTCTAACTGCACAGAGCCGACAGAAAAGTTACGCGGACCAGAGGAGGAAGCCGTTAGAGTTCGAAGAAGGTGAACACGTATTTCTAAAGGCCACCCCAATGACTGGGATTGGTAGAGCGATAAAGAGGAAGAAGTTGAACCCGAGATACATAGGGTCGTTTGAGGTGTTGAGGTGAGTCAGGCCAGTGGATTGTCAAATAGTCTTGCCACCGCATTTGTCTAACCTGCATGACGTATTCCATGTGTCAGAATTTTGTAAGTACACATCGGATGCGGTTCATGTGTTAAAGCCTGAGTCGGTTGAATTGAAGGAGAAATTGACATTTCAAGTCACGCCAGTGAGGATTGATAACACTAGTGTGAAGAAGCTACGCAGAAAACAAGTTCTGTTAGTGAAAGTGGCCTGGAGAAGAGCTGGGATTGAAGAACACACTTGGAAATTAGAGTCATAGACGCGGAAGGATTATCCCAAGTTATTCTTAGGTAATTCATAAATTTTGTAGACAACATTTTTAATTTGATGGGGAGAATGTAAAACTAGAAGTTAATTACTGTTTAATCAAAATAAAATAATAAATTAATTATCGGATATAGGTTCAGAAAATTAGAAGTGTTAATTTTAAAATTTGAAAGTGAAAATTGAATTCAGTGAATTTTTCCGAATGGGAAAATATAATTTTCTACGGAAAATTGCTAAAAAGGCGAACTGGTAAATTAGCCAACAGTACCGGCTTTAGTGTGTCTAGTACTATGTGAGAGTGATAAAAACTATAGAAAAACTTAAAAAAGTAATTAAAATTAAAACCAGGCACTAATCTTAAATGTTTTGGCCTGAAGTTGGGTCAAACAAACCAAAAATGCTATGCGGTTACAGCAGGGTGATGGGATATTTTTGTGGAAAAACGAATTTTTCCAAAACACACAAAACTAACCGGCAAGTGCACCGGGTCACATCAAGTAATAATAACTCACGGGAGTAAGGTCGATCCCACAGGGATTGAAGGATTGAGCAATTTTAGTTTAGTGGTTGATTTAGTCAAGCGAATCAAGATTTGGGTGAGAGATTTGTGATTTGCAGAATTTAAATTGCATAGAAAGTAAAGGGAATGGGTAATTGGCATGAAATTAAAGAGAACTGAAATTTAAAGTGCTGAATCTTAAAGAACAAGAAATTAAATGGCAGAAACTTAGAATGCAAGAAATGTAAATTGCAGAATCTTAAAGTGCAAGAAATGTAAATGGCTTGAATTGTAAAGGGAATTGGCAATTGGATTTGCAGAATTTAAACAAGGAAAAGTAAATTCCAACAAACAGAGAAGTAAAGGATGACTTGAATCGAACCGGATCTTAAAACAGAAATGTGAATGAGATTTAAAAACATTAAACAGAGGATGTAAAATTGGAATTCAGATCTCAGGACTCAAGAGACTAGATAACCAAGTCTAGATCTCAATGCCTTCCTAGATCCAACAAGAGTAATTGCAAAGGAAATGTAAATTGCAGAGAAAGTAGATGAGGGAGCAAGTAATAGAAACTAAAATTCAATTAAGCAGAGAATTAAACAAGATCCCAAGGTGAGATTGAAACAGAAGTTCTTCAATTCTCCACCCAATATCCAAAGCAAGAAAATTAAAGAGTGCTGGGCAAGAACAAGGAAGAAGAGAGATCAATTCTCCTCCCCAATTCTCTTGAATTAAAATAACAATGCTAGAATGTAAAATGAGCTCTCTGCTGCAAGTATTGAAAAATTCTAAAAAGGAAGCTCTCCTAAAAACTTAAATCCTATGCTATTTATACACTTTCTTCAAATGGTCTTCAAGCCTTCAATTGGGCCTTTGCTCTTGATGGAATTGGGTTGATAGAGGCCTTGGTTGATTGCTCTTGGAGTTTGGAGAAGAACCGAATTGAACCGGGTTTGGAATCATGAAAGCTTGAGTAAAAGTTTGAGTAAAAGTTTGAGGCAAACTTTTACTCCAACTTTTCACATCAGCCACCCTCTTTTGCTGATACCAACGTTGGGGCAAAAGTTAGGGGTCAAACTTTTGCTCCAACGTTGGCCTCCCCTTGCACACTCATGGCACCAACGTTAGCCAAAAAGTTAGAGGCTAACGTTGGCGCAAACTTTTGCTCTCCAGGGTGTGTTGTTCATGCGCCAACGTTTGCCAAAAAGTTAGGGGCGAACGTTGGCGCAAACTTTTGCTCTCCAGGGTGTTGATTTGTGATGCCAAAAGTTTGCCAAAAAGTTTGAGGCAAACTTTTGCTCCAGCTTTTTGCCCAAAAGTTTGCATAAAAGTTTGAGGCAAACTTTTGGTCCAGCTTTTTGCTCCCTAGTTCATTTTCACTTATTCCAAAAGTTTGAGGCAAACTTTTGCTCAAACTTTTTGTCCTCTCTTCCTCCTAGCCATTCCTTCTTGCTTCAACCTTTCTCCAAGCTTTCTTCACCTATCATTAATCAACCAAAGACATCAAAGCTATGCTCAAAATCATGAGATATTCATTCTTTCATAATATGTGACAATTATAGCATAAAACCTCATGAAATAGCATGAATTCATACATGGTTGATTAAATCAAAGGAAACATGAAAATCTACCCAATTGGCTTGCTTATGGCTCAATAAAGTGCATAATTTAATTGTAAACAAAAGAAAAAGGCTAGTGAAACTAGGCTAAGATGACTTGTCATCACAGGGCCAAGTTGGGCTAAAGCCCAACATATATATACCCTTTTTAATGAGCCATTCAGCTTATTCACCATATTTCAGAAATACATGCAGCTAAGATTCAAAGGTGAAGGAAGAGAGCTTGACACTATTAACTCATCACATTTAGAATGCTCCATTTGAACATGTGTAGCTCTAGAAAAGCTCCTTCGAGTGCATAGAGGTCAGATCCTGACAGCATCTACAGTGCTTTCTCTGTCTCTGAATTAGACTTTTGCTCCAGCTCCTCAATTTCAGCCAGAAAATACCTGAATTTGCTTAAAAACACATAAACTCAAAGTAAAATCCAAAAAGATGAATTTTACACTAAAACCTATGAAAATATAATAAAACATAAATAAAATATGCTAAAAACTATATGAAAATGATGCCAAAAAGCGTATAAAATATCCGCTCATCATAACACCAAATTTAAACTGTTGCTTGTCCCTAAGCAACTAAAAACAAAGTAGGATAAAAAGAAGAGTAAGATACAATAAATCTCAGAGTTTTCAATGAAGTTCAGTTTCAATTTGACGAGCGGGACTTAGCAGCTTTTTGCTTCTGAATAGTTTTGGTATCTCACTATCCATTGAAGCTCAGAAGTGTTGGCATCCTTGGGAACTTAGACTTCAGATGATATAATTGACTCTTCTAGTTTAGTTCTTTTTTATTCTTGAACACAGCTTTTAGAGTCTTGGCCGTGGCCCTAAGCACTTTGTTTTCCAATATTACCACCGGATACATAAATGCCACAGACACCTAACTGGGTGAACCCTTTCGAATTGTGATTCAGCTTTTCTAGAATCCCCAGATAGAGGTGTCCAGAGTTCTTAAACACACCCTTTTAGAAATAGAGAGGTGCATAAAGATAGATAATCATGCACTAGAAATAGGAAACAGACATAAAATATAATAGCAAACAGAAAATAACTTAGGCAAGAGAATTAAGGGAATGGGTCCACCTTAGTGATTGCGACTGCTGCTCCTTCTAGAGAAGCCACTGGTCCGCTCGATTTCTTCTATGTCACGCCCCTGCCTCTGTTGTTCTTCCCTAATGGTTCTTTGATCTTCTCTTGTCTCATGGAGGATGTGGACTGCTCCTGGTGGTCTAACTTCAGCTGATCTACGTTTGAACTCCACTCTCATAGAGAGGTGTTCAGTTGATTGATAAACCCCAATTTTAGGGTTTATCTTGTGCTTAATTTAGTAGATTTTATCCAGTAAACTCACACTTATTCATATAATTCGCATGTTTTACATTTTCCTTCCTAATTTTGTGCTATGATTGAAAACATGCTTCTTTGGCCTTAAATTTGCTAATTTTAATCCTCTCTTATTACCATTCGATGTAGTGATATGTTTGTTAAGTGTTTTCAGAGTTTATAGGGCAGGAATGGCTTAGAGGATGGAAAGGAAGCATGCAAAAGTGGAAGAAATACAAGAAATTGAAGGAGTTGCTAAGTTGTCAAGCCTGACCTATTTGTACTAAATCAATCATAACTTGAGCTACAAAGGTCCGAATGAGGCGGTTCTAGTTGCGTTGGAAAGCTAACATTCGGGGCTTCAAAATGATAGGCAATTTTTCATAGTTGCCATGTAGTTAGGTGACGTGCATGCGTGGATCACGCGTGGCCTTGCGAAAGTTTAGCGACGCGTACGCGTGACCGAGCCACGTGCTGCACGTATCTGAAAGCACTGGGGGAAATTTCTGGGCTGTTTTTGGCCTAATTTTAAGCCCGAAAACACTGATTAGTGACTGTAAAGTGAAGGAATCAATACACAACATTCATTCACAACACATTAGGTTTAGATGTAGTTTCTTAGGGAGAGAAGCTCTCTCCTCTCTCTAGGTTTTAGGTTTCTTGGTTTTAATTCTTCTGAATTTCATATTTATATCTTAGTTCAATTTAGTTTCTTTTCTCATGTTAGATTTGATTTTCTATTTAATGCAATTTGAGGTATTTCATATTTATTGCTTCTTCCATTATTTGTTATCAGTGATTTTGCAATTGTTGGTTTTAGTATTTACATTCTCTTATTGCTTTTCTATGCTTTTATTTTGCGCCCACCAAGTGTTTGACCAAATGCTTGGTTGGATTTTAAATTAGATTTTTATATTCTTAGCTTGGATTGAGTAATTAGAGACTCTTGAATTATCAAAGGTCTTTTATTGATTGGTGATTGAGATTTTCTAGTTGGCTTGAGATTCACTAACACTGGTCTTTGACTAGGACTTGTGAACTTAAGTTAACTTTACTCAGTTGACTTTCCTTCATTGTTAGAGGTTAGCTAAGTGAAGCAAAAGGTAATTACCATCATAATTGACAATGATAATGAGGATAGGAATTCTAATTATCAATCCTTGCTAGGACTTTTCTTAATTGTTAGTTTATTTTTTTGTCATTTACATTACTTGTTCCACATTTCAAAAATCCAAAAAGATAGAATCCCATAACCAATAGTAACATACTTCCCTGCAATTCCTTGAGAGACGACCCGAGGTTTAATACTTCGGTTATTTTTATTGGGTTTGCTTAAGTGACAAACAAATTAAATTTGATTGAGGTTTAATTGTCGGTTTAGATCTATACTTACAACGCGCTTACTTTTGTGAAATTCTTTACCGACGATTTTTCCCGCATCAATTTTTGGCGCCGTTACCGGGGAATTGCAAATGTGTGTCTTATTATTGGTTATTGTATATATTTGCTTTTTGCTTGTTTGTTAGTTTTTGTTAATTTTAGGACTTTGTTGCTTATTTTTATTAGTTTTTGTTTTTATTTGCGACTATGAATTCTCATCACTTTGGCTATGAGTTTGGTTCAAATTATGTTGTAAGGAATGGAGGCTACAATGAGAATATGCATCAAGGATGGGACAATCAAAGATGGGAGGAGCCACAAGGATTTGATCAACCCTCTTGGCAACAACCTCCACCAACATACTATGACCAAGAGACATTCCAAGAGGCATACTAAGATAATGGCTATGGTGAGCACTCTTTTGATATCAACAACCACCACCATACACCTATGAACCCCCTCCTCAACATAGTTTTGAACCACCATACTCACAAGCCCATTTCCACCATTCACCTCCATATGACCCTAATCCTTATCCACTATACCAACCACCATATGAACCATATGAACTATACATAGAACCACCCTAATTCCAACCCAATTACCCCCAAGAACCACCACATCAATATACACCATCTCCATATCCTCATCAAGAAGAATCACCTTTGTATTATGAGCCCTTTCTCCTAACAAATGAACCCTCCTATCAACCCCAAGCTCCCATAGATGATACCTTTAATGTTATTCGCCAAGGGCAAAGAGAGCTTCAAATCACACTTACCTCTGCTCTCACTTGTCTCAGCTATACTCTCCAAACTCTTATATCGCATGTGGATCCATCAATACCAAAGCAACATGATCCCAATTATGCTATTGACATGGAACAAGAGAGAAGGGATCGGCTTAGGGACTTAATGGATCGGGTTCATGAATTCACAAAAGAAGCAAGAGGAGGTCCAAAAGGTAGAGGTAGTAGAATCCTTAAAGAAAGCTGTCAAAAGGTGGAAGATATCAAGGAGGATTTTCATTTCGTACTAGAGCAAGTGGAGAAAGTCGAAATTATCGAAGAAGAAGTAGTTGAAGACTTAGGAGATGCGAAACCTCCACGGGAAGCTCAAGTTATAGAGCCTCCTTCCAAGACGTTTGTATTTGATGTTTAGGAAGGTGTACAACCACCAAGGCATATCATGGTTGAAGACTTGGAGGAGGTTGATCATGAGATGGATTCAATCATTGATGAATTCTTATCTAAAATTGAATTCTCTCCCACTAGACTTGGCATGGAGATTAAAGAAAAAGGGGCACAACCTCCCATTCTCTTGGTAAGTGGTGCACGAAATTGTGATGTCCAGGCTTGAGCAATCCCTGGCAACGTGAGCAACTTGGTACGCGTAATCGTGATTACACTTTAATGATGTAAAATTCATGGCTCTTTCTTTCCCTGGCAATGGCGCCAAGAACATGGTGCCAATACCATGGTTCACAACTTCGATACAACTAACCAGCAAGTGCACTGGGTCGTCCAAGTAATACCTTACGTGAGTAAGGGTCGAATCCCACGGAGATTGTTGGTATGAAGCAAGCTATGGTCACCTGGAAAATCTCAGTCAGGCGGATATAAAGTGATAATGGTGTTTTCGAATATTATATAATAAAATAGGGATAGAGATACTTATGTAAATCATTGGTAGGAATTTCAGATAAGCGAATGAAGATGTTTTTCGTTCCTCTGAACCTCTGCTTTCCTGCTATCTTCATCCAATCAGTCTTACTCCTTTCCATTGCTGGCTTTATGTGATACATCACCACTGTCAATGGCTACTTTCGGTCATCTCTCGGGAAAATGATCCAATGCCCTGTCACGGCACGGCTAATCATCTGGAGGCATCACCCTTGCCAATGGCTTTATCTTATCCTCTCAGTGAATAATATGCTCACGCACCCTGTCACGGCACGGCTATTCATCTGTCGGTTCTCGATCATGCTGGAATAGGATTTACTATCCTTTTGCGTCTGTCACTAACGCCCTGCAATCGCGAGTTAGGAGCTCGTCACAGTCATTCAATCATTGAATCCTACTCGGAATACCACAGACAAGGTTTAGACCTTTCGGATTCTCTTGAATGCCGCCATCATTCTAGCTTACGCCATGAAGATTCCGGTTACGAGATCAAAGAGATATTCATTCTAGCTTATTTCATGTAGAACAGAAGTGTTTGTCAGGCACGCGTTCATAAGGGAGAAGGTTGATGAGCGTCACACATAATCATCACCTTCATCACGTTCTTGGGTGCGAATGGATATCTTAGAAGCGAAATAAGATGAATTGAATGGAAAACAGTAGTACTTTGCATTAATCTTTGAGGAACAGCAGAGCTCCACACCTTAATCTATGGAGTGTAGAAACTCTACCGTTGAAAATACATAAGTGAAAGGTCCAGGCATGGCCGAGAGGCCAGCCCCCATGGTCTAAGAACTATGCGTTCCCAGATGTCTAATACAATAGTAAAAGGTTCTATTTATAATAAACTAGTCACTGGGGTTTACATGAGTAAGTAATTGATGCATAAATCCACTTCCGGGGCCCACTTGGTGTGTGCTTGGGCTGGGCTTGAGTGTTGCACGTGTAGAGGTCCTTCTTGGAGTTGAACGCCAGCTTTTGTGCCAGTTTGGGCGTTCAACTCTGGTTTTGGCTCCTTTTCTGGCGCTGGACGCCAGATTTGGGCAGAAAGCTGGCGTTTAACGCCCGTTTACGTCATCTATTCTTGGCCAAAGTATGGACTATTAAATATTGCTGGAAAGCCCTGGATGTCTACTTTCCAACGCAATTGGAAGCGCGCCATTTCGAGTTCTGTAGCTCCAGATAGTCCACTTTGAGTGCAGGGAGGTCAGAATCCAACAGCATCAGCAGTCCTTCTTCAACCTCTGAATCTGATTTCTGCTCAAGTCCCTCAATTTCAGCCAGAAAATACCTGAAATCACAGAAAAACACACAAGCTCATAGTAAAGTCCAGAAATGTGAATTTAACATAAAAACTAATGAAAACATCCCTAAAAGTAACTAGATCCTACTAAAAACATACTAAAAACAATGTCAAAAAGCGTATAAATTATCCGCTCATCACAACACCAAACTTAAATTGTTGCTTGTCCCCAAGCAACTGAAAATCAAATAGGATAAAAAGAAGAGAATATACTACAAATTCCAAACTATCAATGAAACAGAGCTTCAATCATATGAGCGGGACTTATAGCTTTTTGCCTCTTGAATAGTTTTGGCATCTCACTCTATCCATTGAAGTTTAGAATGATTGGCATCTATAGGAACTTCAGATTTCGAATAGTGTTATTGACTCTCCTAGTTCAGTATGATGATTCTTGAACACAGCTTCTTTATGAGTCTTGGCCGTGGCCCTAAGCACTTTGTTTTCCAGTATTACCACCGGATACATAAATGCCACAGACACATAATTGGGTGAACCTTTTCAGATTGTGACTCAGCTTTGCTAAAGTCCCCAATTAGAGGTGTCCAGGGTTCTTAAGCACACTCTTTTTTTGCTTTGGACCTTGACTTTAACCGCTCAGTCTCAAGTTTTCACTTGACACCTACACGCCACAAGCACATGGTTAGGGACAGCTTGGTTTAGCTGCTTAGACCAGGATTTTATTCCTTTAGGCCCTCCTATCCACTGATGCTCAAAGCCTTAGGATCCTCTTTATTTACCCTTGCCTTTTGGTTTTAAGGGTTACTGGCTTTTTGCTCTTGCCTTTTGGTTTTAAGAGCTTTTTGCTTTTTCTGCTTGCTTTTTCTTTCTATTTTTTTTCGCCTATTCTTTTTTTTTTTCTGCAAGCTTTGTTCTTTGCTGCTTTTTCTTGCTTCAAGAATCATTTTTATGATTTTTCAGATTATCAAATAACATGTTTCCTAGTCATCATTCTTTCAAGAGCCAACATATTTAACATTCTTAGACAACAACTTCAAAACACATATGCACTGTTCAAGCATACATTCAAAAAACAAGAAGCATTGTCACCACATCAATATAATTAAACTAAGTTCAAGGATATGTTCGAAACTCATGTACTTCTTGTTCTTTTGAATTAAAACATTTTTCATTTAAGAGAGGTGATGGATTCATAGGACATTTATAACTTTAAGACAAAGTTACTACTACTAATGATCATGTAATGAAGACACAAACATAGATAGCACATAACATAGAAAACGAAAAACAGAAGAAATAAGAACAAGGAATGAATCCACCTTAGTGATGGTGGCGTTTCCTTCTTGAGGAACCAATGATGTCCTTGAGCTCTTCTATGTCTCTTCCTTGTCTTTGTTGCTCCTCCCTCATTGCTTTTTGATCTTTTCTTATTTCATGAAGCATGATGGAGTGCTCTTGATGTTCCACCCTTAGTTGTCCCATATTGGAACTCAATTCTCCTAGGGAGGTGTTGATTTGCTCCCAATAGTTTTGTGGAGGAAAGTGCATTTGAGGCATTTCCGGAATCTCATGGTGATGAGCTTCATACGCCTCTTGAGCTCCATGAATGGGCTCTCTTGCTTGCTCCATCTTCTTCTTAGTGATGGGCTTGTCCTCTTTAATGAAGATATCTCCCTCTATGTCAATTCCAGCCGAATTGCATAGGTGGCAGATGAGGTGAGGAAAGGCTAACCTTGCCATAGTGGAGGACTTGTCAGCCACCTTGTAGAGTTCTTGAGGTATAATCTCATGAACTTCCACCTCTTCTCCAATCATGATGCTATGGATCATGATGGCCCGGTCTATAGTAACTTCAGACCGGTTGCTAGTGGGAATGATTGAGCATTGAATGAACTCCAACCATCCTCTAGCTATAGGCTTGAGGTCCAATCTTCTTAGTTGAACCGGCTTGCCGTTGGAGTCAATCTTCCATTGAGCTCCTTCTACACATATGTCCATAAGGACTTGGTCCAACCTTTGATCAAAGTTGACTCTCCTTGTGTAGGGGCGTGCGTTCTCTTCTATGTTTGGCAAGTTGAACGCCAACCTCACATTTTCCAGACTAAAATCTAAGTATTTCCCCCAAACCATTGTAAGATAGTTCTTTGGATCCGGGTTCCTACTTTGATCATGGTTCTTGGTGATCCATGCATTGGCATAGAATTCTTGAACCATTAGGATGCCGACTTGTTGGATGGGATTTGTTAGAACTTCCCAACCTCTTCTTTGAATTTCATGTCGGATCTCCGGATACTCATTTCTTTTGAGTTTGAAAGGGACCTCAGGGATCACCTTCTTCTTGGCCACAACATCATAGAAGTGGTCTTGATGGGCTTTGGAGATGAACCTTTCCATCTCCCATGACTCGGATGTGGAAGCTTTTATCTTCCCTTTCCCTCTTCTAGAGGATCCTCCGGTCTTAGATGCCATCAATGGTAATGGAAAAACAAAAAAAGCTATGCTTTTACCACACCAAACTTAGAATATTGCTCGCCCTTGAGCAATAAACAAAAGAATAGAAGAAGAAAAAGAAGAAATATGGAGAGGGAGAGGGAGATGTGGTTTCGGCCAAGAGGAGTGTAGAGGGGTGTGTTGTGTGAATTTGATGAAGAATGGAGGTCTTTATATAGGGAAGGGAGGGGGGGTTAAGGTTCGGCCATATGGGTGGGTTTGGGTGGGAAATTGGTTTTGAATTTTGAAGGTAGGTGGAGTTTATGAGGTAGGTTTATGGGGAAGAGTGGATGGATGTGAGTGGTGAAGAGGTGATGGGGAAGAGAGTTTATGGGGTTGTGTGAAAGAGAGTGGTGAGAAGAAGTGAGTGGAGGTAGGTGGGGATCCTGTGGGATCCACAGATCCTGAGTGGATCCTGTGGGGTCCACAGATCTTGAGTGGATCCTGTGGGGTCCACAGATCCTGAGGTGTTCAAGGATTTACATCCCTGCACCCATTAGGCATGTAAAAATGCCTTTGTACCCAACTCTGGGCGTTCAGCGCCAGGCTGGTGGCCATTTTGGGCGTTCAACGCCCATTTGTGTGCCATTTCTGGCGTTGAACGCCAAAACCATGCCTGTTCTGGCGTTCAGCGCCCAGAAGCTGCCCATTTTGGGCGTTCAGCGCCAGCACCATGCTCTGTTCTGGCGCTGAACGCCAGACAGATGCTCCTCAAGGGTGTGATTTTTCTTCTGCTGTTTTTGATTCCGTTTTCAATTTTTATATTTATTTTGTGACTCCACATGATCATGAACTTACAAAGACATATAACTAAGAAAAATATAGTTAGATAAATAAAAAATTGGGTTGCCTCCCAACAAGCGCTTCTTTAATGTCAATAGCTTGACAGTGGGCTCTCATGGAGCCTCACAGATGTGTAGAGCTTTGTTGAGACTCTCCAACACCAAACTTAAAGTTTGGATATGGGAGTTCAACACCAAACTTAGAGTTTGACTGTGGGGGCTCTGGTTGACTCTGCCTTGAGAGAAGCTTTTTCTGCTTCCTCTCCATGGTTGCAGAGGGAGATCCTTGAGTTTTAAACACAAGGGAGTCCTCATTCCATTGAAGGACTATTTCACCTCTGTCAACATCAGTCACAGCTCTTGCTGTGGCCAGGAAAGGTCTTCCTAGGATGATGGATTCATCCTCTTCCTTTCCAGTATCCAGGACTATGAAATCAGTAGGGATGTAAAGGCCCTCAACCTTTACTAGCACATCCTCTACTTGTCCATAAGCCTGTTTTCTTGAGTTGTCTGCCATCTCTAATGAGATTCTAGCAGCTTGCACCCCATAGATTCCTAGTTTCTCTATTACAGAGAGGGGCATGAGGTTTATTCCTGAACCAAGGTCACACAGAGCCTTAAAGATCATGGTGCCTATGGTACAGGGTATTATGAACTTTCCAGGATCCTGTCTCTTCTGAGGCAATGTCAGTTGATCCAGATCACTTAGTTCATTGATAAACAAGGGAGGTTCAACTTCCCAAGTATCAATGCCAAATAATTTGGCATTCAGCTTCATGATTGCACCAAGAAACTTGGCAGTTTGCTCTTTAGTAACATCCTCATTCTCTTCAGAAGAGGAATACTCATCAGAGCTCATGAAGGGCATAAGGAGGTTCAATGGAATCTCTATGGTCTCTAGATGAGCCTCAGAGTCCTTTGGTTCCTCAGAGGGAAGCTCCTTATTGATCACTGGATGTCCTAGGAGGTCTTCCTCCTTGGGATTCACGTCCTCTCCTCTCCTCACAGGTTCGGCCATGGTGCTTATGTCAATGGCCTTGCACTCTCCTTTTGGATTCTCTTCTGTATTGCTTGGGAGAGTACTAGGAGGGATTTCAGTTATCCTTTTACTCAGCTGGCCCACTTGTGCTTCCAGATTTCTAATGGAAGATCTTGTTTCATTCATGAAACTTACAGTGGCCTTAGATAGATCAGAGACTAAGTTTGCTAAATTAGAAGTATTTTGTTCAGAGTTCTCTGTCTGTTGCTGAGTGGATGATGGAAAAGGCTTGCTATTGCTAAACCTGTTTCTTCCACCATTATTAAAGCCTTGTTGAGGCTTTTGATCCTTCCATGAGAAATTTGGATGATTTCTCCATGATGAGTTATAGGTTTTTCCATAAGGTTCACCTAAGTAATTCACCTCTACTATTGCAGGGTTCTCTGGATCATAAGCTTCTTCTTCATAAGAAGCCTCTTGAGTATTGTTGGATGCAGCTTGCATTCCATGCAGACTCTGAGAGATCATATTGACTTGCTGAGTCAATATTTTATTCTGAGCCAATATGGTATTCAGAGTATCAACTTCAAGAACTCCCTTCTTCATAGGCGTCCCATTACTCACAGGATTCCTTTCAGAAGTGTACATGAACTGGTTATTAGCAACCATGTCAATGAGTTCTTGAGCTTCTGCAGGCATTTTCTTTAGGTGAATGGATCCACCTGCAGAAGTGTCCAGTGACATCTTTGATAGCTCAGATAAACCATCATAGAATATATCCAGGATGGTCCATTCTGAAAGCATATAAGAAGGACACTTTTTGGTCAACTGTTTGTATCTTTCCCAAGCTTCATAGAGGGATTCACCTTCTTTCTGTCTGAAGGTTTGAACATCAGCTCTAAGCTTGCTCAGCTTTTGAGGAGGAAAGTACTTGGCTAAGAAAGCCGTGACCAGCTTATCCCAAGAGTTCAGGCTGTCTTTGGGTTGAGAATCCAACCATAATCTAGCTCTGTCTCTTACAGCAAAAGGGAAAAGCATGAGCCTGTAGACTTCAGGATCTACTCCATTAGTCTTAACAGTATCACATATATGCAAGAATTCAGTTAAGAACTGAAAAGGATCTTCAGATGGAAGTCCATGAAACTTGCAGTTCTGCTGCATCAGAGAAACTAATTGAGGTTTCAGCTCAAAGTTGTTTGCTCTAATGGCAGGAATAGAGATGCTTCTTCCATGTAAATTGGAATTAGGTGCAGTAAAGTCACCAAGCATCTTCCTTACATTATTATTATTTTCGGCTGCCATCTCCTTTTCCTGTTCGAAAATTTCTGAAAGGTTATCTCTGGATTGTTGTATTTTAGCTTCTCTTAGTTTCCTTTTTAGAGTCCTTTCAGGTTCTAGATCTGCTTCCACAAGAATGTTCATATCCTTGCTCCTGCTCATATGACAAAGAAGAGGGCACAGAAAAATAATAATAGTAGAAATCCTTTATACCACAGTATAGGGATTCCTTTGTGAGTGAAAGAAAAGAGGGGGACAAAGAGTGTGATGTAAAGAAAGAAACACAACTGTGAGGATGGCAGAGATGTGAGATGAGATGTTAGGATATGAATGAATAAATAGAATGAGATGGGAGAGGGAGAATTTTCGAAAATATTTTTGAAAAAGAGTTAGTGATTTTCGAAAATGGTTTTTGAAAAAATGTTAGTAATTTTCGAAAATTTTTTTTGAAATTAAAAATAAAAATAAGAATAATTAGTTAATTTAAAAGAAATTTTTGAAAAAGAGGGAAGATATTTTCGAAAATTAGAGAGAGAGAGTTAGTTAGGTAGTTTTGAAAAAGTTAAGAAACAAACAAAAAGTTAGTTAGTTAGTTAAAACAAATTTTGAAAAGATAAGAAGTTAGGAAGTTAGAAAAGATATTTTGAAAAGATATTTTTGTTTTGAAAAAGGTAAGATAAGAAGATATTTTAGAAATTAGTTTTGAAAAAGATTTGATTTTTAAAATCTCAATTAATGACTTGATTCATAAGAAATCACAAGATATGATTCTAGAACTTAAAGTTTGAATCTTTCTTAACAAGCAAGTAACAAACTTCAAATTTTTTGAATCAAAACATTAATTGATTATGTTATTTTCGACAATTTGATATAAAAATAAGAAAAAGATTTTTGAAAAATATTTTTGGAATTTTCGAAAATAACTAAGAATTTTGAAAAAGATTTGATTTTTGAAAAAGATTTTGAAAAAGATAAGATTTTCGAATTGAAAATTTGATTTGACTCATAAGAAACAACTTGATTTTAAAAATTTTTGAAAAAGTCAACTCAAATTTTCGAATTTGATGAGAGAAAAAGGGAAAGATATATATATATATATATATATATATATATATATATATTTTGAATTTTTATGATGCAATAGAAAAACACTAAAAAGATGCAATGCATGAAATTTTTAGATCAAAACAATGAATGCATGCAAGAATGCTATGAATGTCAAGATGAACACCAAGAACACTTTGAATGTCAAGATGAACATCAAGAACATATTTTGAAAAATTTTAATGCAAAGAAAACATGCAAGACACCAAAACCTAGAATTCTTTAATGCTTAGACCCCTAGAATTAAAGAATGCATATGAAAAACATGAAAAGACACAAAATAAAAAATCATCAAGATCAAACAAGAAGACTTACCAAGAACAACTTGAAGATCATGAAGAACACTATGAATGCATGAAATTTTCGAAAAATGCAGGATGCACATGCAATTGACACCAAACTTATAACATGACTCAAGACTCAAACAAGAAACACAAAAAATATTTTTTGATTTTTATGATTTTCTAATTTTTTTTTGGTATTTTTTGAAAATTAATTGAAAAAGGAAAATAAGGATTCCAAAATTTTTAATATGAATTCCAGGAATCTTGCATTCTTAGTCTAAAGCTTCAGTCCAGGAATTAGACATGGCTCACTAGCCAGCCAAGCCTTCAATGAAAGCTCCGGTCCAAAACACTAGACATGGCCAATGGCCAGCCAAGCTTTAGCATGTAATTCAGATATGACATGCCTGACATACTCATTCCCAAAGGAATAGACATGGCTTTACAGCCAGCCAGGCTTCAACATGCTTCCTAAAACACTAGAATTCATTCTTAAAAATTTTGGATAAAAAAAAAATTTTGAAAACATTTTTATTTTTATTTTTCGAAAATAAGGGAAAATTTTTTTTTTTGAAAGATTTTTTTTTTTGAAAACAAAATAAGAAGAAAATTACCTAATCTGAGCAACAGGATGAACCGTCAGTTGTCCAAACTCGAACAATCCCCGACAACGGCGCCAAAAACTTGGTGCATGAAATTCTGATGTCCAGGCTCGAACAATCCCTAGCAACATGAGCAACTTGGTACGCGTAATCGTGATTACACTTTAATGATGTAAAATTCATGGCTCTTTCTTTCCATGGCAATGGCGCCAAGAACATGGTGCCAATACCATGGTTCACAACTTCGATACAACTAACCAGCAAGTGCACTGGGTCGTCCAAGTAATACCTTACGTGAGTAAGGGTCGAATCCCACGGAGATTGTTGGTATGAAGCAAGCTATGGTCACCTTGCAAATCTCAGTCAGGCAGATATAAAGTGATAATGGTGTTTTCGAATATTATATAATAAAATAGGGATAGAGATACTTATGTAAATCATTGGTAGGAATTTCAGATAAGCGAATGGAGATGTTTTTCGTTCCTCTGAACCTCTGCTTTCCTGCTATCTTCATCCAATCAGTCTTACTCCTTTCCATGGCTGGCTTTATGTGATACATCACCACTGTCAATGGCTACTTTCGGTCATCTCTCGGGAAAATGATCCAATGCCCTGTCACGGCACGGCTAATCGTCTGGAGGCATCACCCTTGCCAATGGCTTCATCTTATCCTCTCAGTGAATAATATGCTCACGCACCCTGTCACGGCACGGCTATTCATCTGTCGGTTCTCGATCATGCTGGAATAGGATTTACTATCCTTTTGCGTCTGTCACTAACGCCCTGCAATCGTGAGTTAGGATCTCGTCACAGTCATTCAATCATTGAATCCTACTCGGAATACCACAGACAAGGTTTAGACCTTCCGAATTCTCTTGAATGCCGCCATCATTCTAGCTTACGCCACGAAGATTCCGGTTAGGAGATCTAAGAGATATTCATTCTAGCTTATTTCATGTAGAACAGAAGTGTTTGTCAGGCACGCGTTCATAAGGGAGAAGGATGATGAGCGTCACACATAATCATCACCTTCATCACGTTCTTGGGTGCGAATGGATATCTTAGAAGCGAAATAAGATGAATTGAATGGAAAACAGTAGTACTTTGCATTAATCTTTGAGGAACAGCAGAGCTCCACACCTTAATCTATGGAGTGTAGAAACTCTACCGTTGAAAATACATAAGTGAAAGGTCCAGGCATGGCCGAGAGGCCAGCCCCCATGGTCTAAGAACTATGCGTTCCCAGATGTCTAATACAATAGTAAAAGGTCCTATTTATAATAAACTAGTCACTAGGGTTTACATGAGTAAGTAATTGATGCATAAATCCACTTCCGGGGCCCACTTGGTGTGTGCTTGGGCTGGGCTTGAGTGTTGCACGTGTAGAGGTCCTTCTTGGAGTTGAACGCCAGCTTTTGTGCCAGTTTGGGCGTTCAACTCTGGTTTTGGCTCCTTTTCTGGCGCTGGACGCCAGATTTGGGCAGAAAGCTAGCGTTGAACGCCAGTTTACGTCCTCTATTCTTGGCCAAAGTATGGACTATTATATATTGCTGGAAAGCCCTGGATGTCTACTTTCCAACGCAATTGGAAGCGCGCCATTTCGAGTTCTGTAGCTCCAGATAATCCACTTTGAGTGCAGGGAGGTCAGAATCCAACAGCATCAGCAGTCCTTCTTCAACCTCTGAATCTGATTTCTGCTCAAGTCCCTCAATTTCAGCCAGAAAATACCTGAAATCACAGAAAAACACACAAACTCATAGTAAAGTCCAGAAATGTGAATTTAACATAAAAACTAATGAAAACATCCCTAAAAGTAACTAGATCCTACTAAAAACATACTAAAAACAATGTCAAAAAGCGTATAAATTATCCGCTCATCAGTAAGCAATGAAGAAGAGATCGAATAGGAAGAAAGCTACCAAGAGAAAGAGGTTGAAATTGAAGAAGCTCGCAAAGAGGTGGAAGTTGTCAAGGAAAAGCATCAGGGAGTTGAGCTTGCAAGATCATTAGAAACACTTCTCCCAAAGCCATTACCATCCAATATAACATTCAAGTGGTAAAATTCTTATCCTTAACCTTTACTTTCCCACTTGAATATGGGTTACTTGAGATGGATGGTCAACTTAGAGCTCTTTCTGGCTTTAAGAATAAGAGGGAGTTGGGTAGTGGTTGGAGTTGTCAGGCAAGGTTCAATACGGTTGCATGCTCAAAGTTGAAGTGCAAGGATTAGTGTAGAGCTCGATTGAATGGGTCTAGGAAGTTATTTGGATGTCTCAGTGAGAATTCGTCTTACTTACCACCCAAGTGGAGAAATGATGATCAACAAGAAGACGAGTGCAAAAGCAAGGTTTGGGACCCCAGAATTCATTCTAGTAATCCACACTCTTGGGGCCTTTTCACTTGCTTTAACTTGCTTGAAGGTATTATGCACATAGTTTGGGACCCCGGAGGCTATTGAAATTACAAACATTGGTGGGGATTCAAGGAAGAGTTCAATCATAAGCCACCCTAACAAGGAACTCACCAATTGTCCAACTTAAGGACGTTAAAGAAAAGTGCTAGGTGGGAGGCAACCCACCATGGTATGATCTTCCCTTTTTATTAGTTTCATTTCATTCTTACTAGTGTTATTTCTCAGCTCTGCATATTTACTTCTGCATAAAAAAAAGTGCCTCCAACGCGTAAGCGTCTATAACGCGCACGCATCATGTAGAGCTTCGCACTGAACAGAAAATTGCGGTGAAACTGCACGGGAGGGGTGCCTGGCATACGCGAGACCCACGCATACGCGTCATCTACATTTTTGTCAACCCACACGTAAGCGTCAATGACGCGTACGCATGGGCATGAAAATCGGCGTAAAAGAGTGAATTGAATAGAGAGTTGTGTGGCCTCGGTGCTGGAATCGCGCGAGTAGTCACGCGTACGCATGACCGACGCTCACGCGTCAGAATGCATTTTTCGCTAGCCACGCGTACGCGTGGACGATGCTCACACGTCGCATGACCATTTTAGTTTTTATGCATACACGTGATGTATGCCTACGCGTCACGCGTCGTGTCCTATTTTTCATTTCCTCCTCCTTTCTTCTCTCCTTTCTCCTTCTTTCTTCCTCCTTTCTTACTTTCTTTTTCTTCATTTCTTTCACTTCTCATCCTTACTCTCTTTCATTCTATTTCACTTAATTCATTTGCATACTTTCCTTCATTGCATTTTAATTTTATTCATATTTTTATCTTTTTTTCTAATTTCCTATTTTACCATTGGTGTTAAACATTCTTATTCAACTGTTGCATTTTTCTTGCATTATTTTAGTGCCTAGTGACTTATTTTATATTGTTCGGTGATATTATTTATATGTCAGTACCAATCTTTTATGATACTTGTATTCCTTTTGCATTTACATGAATTTATATTGTCTGTTGGTGCACGAAATTGTGATTACACTTTTCACAACTCCGCACAACTAACCAGCAAGTGCACTGGGTCATCCAAGCAATACCTTACGTGAGTAAGGGTCAAACCCACGGAGATTGTCAGCTTGAAGCAAGCTTTGGTTATATTGTAAATCTTAGTCAGGAGATTAATGATAAAAATGATTTTTGTTTATGAAAAGTAAATAACATGAAATAAATGGTACTTGTGATTCAGTAATGAGGAACGGGTTGAGGTTCCAGAGATGCTCTGTCAGCTGAATCTCTGCTTTCCTACTGTCTTCTTTTCCAAACACGCATGGCTTCCTTCAATGGCAAGCTGTATGATCCTCTCAGATGAAAAATACCAGGTACGATCTCTGCACGGCTAATCAACTGTCATATTTCTCTTCTCGGATGAAAAATACCAAGTACAGCTACCGCACGGCTAATCATCTGTCGTTTCTCACTAGCATCGGAATAGGATCTCTCTATCCTTTTGCACACTGTCACTGTGCCCAACATTCGTGAGTTTGAAGCTCGTTATAGTAATCCCTTCCCAGATCTTACTCGGAATACCACAGACAAGGTTTAGACTTTCCGGATCTCAGAAATGCTGCCAATTGGTTCTAGCCTCTACCACGAAGGTTCTGATCTCACGGACTCGGTCTGTGGATCAGAGACTGATAAACCACTATTTTATGATTTATCTTACGCTTAATTGAGTGTTTTTATCAATTTTTCACCTACTTATTCATAAGATTTGCATGGTTTTACAATTCCTTCCTTATTCTATGATATATGTGAAAACATGTTTCTTATGCCTTAAAAATGTGAATTTTTATTATCCTTTATTACCATTCGATGCCGTGATCTGTGTGTTAAGTAATTTCAGGCTTCATAGGGCAGGACTGGCTTAGAGGACGGAAAGGGAACACGCAAAAAAAGAAGGAACGCACAAAATGGAGTTTTGAAGAAAATGGCAGCGACGCGCACGCATGGACGACGCAGACACGTGACAAGGAAAATGGCAGCGTACGCGTCATTTTCATTATCCCTCACTCACGCATTCGCGACAATGACACTTTCGCGTCGTCGTACTTCCGCCTCATCCACGCGTTCACGTGACCCATGCGTCCGCGTGGATTTGAATTCACTTAACCCCCGACACGGAAACCCTAACCCAGCGTCGCCCCCTTCCCCCCTTCCCTCACAGTCTATTCCCCTCCTCCAACCACCCAACCACCACCTCCTACCCAGCCGCCGTGCCCCCACCGTCACCACCCCTCGCCGCACCGCCCTCACCCCTCCTTCTTCTCTTCTTCTCCTCCTCTTCTTCCCCTTCCTCCCTCCTCCCTCCCCTGCCCCCACCACGCCGAACCAGAACCCGCCGCCGCACCCTTTCGCCGGCTACCACCCCCGACGCCACCCCCCTCCTCGTCCCCTCCCTTCTCTTCCTCTCCTTCTTTCATCCCCTGACCCCACCCGAACCACCGCCCGCACTCCCAGCGCCACTGTGCCGCATCCCATCATCGCCGTGCCACCCACTAGCACCACCACACCACCACCCTCTCTCTGTGTTCAATTTTTGTTACTACACATACCAGGTTCTACTGCCCTCTGATTCCTTTCTGGTTCCAGTTAGTTAATTTGAACACTTTTCAATTCTGTTCAATTTAGGATAGTTAGAGATGCATGTTTGTAGTGGATTTTAGGTGATTAGGTAGCTAAGATGTGGTTAGTATATTTAGGTCTGATAATTACGCCATTCTTGCTGCTTGCTTTATCTGTTTTGCAATTTTGATATTACTGTGTTGTTGCTGCTGCTAAAATGCTTTTCATTACTGTTTCATGCTGTTTTGATATTATTCCCTTTAAATTGCAATTATTGCTGCAGATTGAATTTGTTTTTTCTTAAATTCATGTGACTTCCTACTTGCTACTCTTTTATGCACTACCTTAATGTCATATAAACTGAATTTCTGCTGCCGTTTATTACACGGGAACATCCAATTTATAGCCGGAATGCTGCCGGATTCTTCCGCAAATTGTTTCACTCAACTCCTATTCATGAATTGGCTTTGGTACTTTCGAATCTGCACTAATTAGTTTCAACCAAGCCAATTCATGGACGATTAGGCTAGCATTCCTACCCTTTCTGGTTCCCTTCTTAGTTAAATCGCATTATTGATGATCTTATTCATTTTGTAATTCTTTTATTTATATGATTTCTTATCAATAATCTGCAATATCTGCTTGAATATGAGTTGCTTGTTCTTTAAGATTGTGCAATTTTTGTTAATTCAAAACTACAATACCATGCCACTTACTTTAACTTCACTTTTTAACTCTTAACTACATTAACTTTCTAACTTCTCTCTTAGTTTTCACCTAACTACTTTCATCCCATTTCATGGCACGATTATTGTTGTTCCTGATAAACAAGAATTTTTCATATCATAGATCTGGGAAATTCATAGATATTGAATTGTGATTTTTATTCTCTGACTTTTAACTTGCATACAATCTAAAATTTTACATCTATTTAACTCACTTCATGCTTATATTGCTCTTTTATTCCTCTTTTGTCCATCTATGCTTATACTACTCATATACTATTTGCTTACCTATTTTCTTGCTTTAGTTTAATAAATTGTATCCTGGAACCTCTGCTTTTCAGGATGTCTGACCCAAAAGGCAAAAGAAAAGCCAAAACAGGCACAGGCAAAAGAAAAAGAGGAGAATCCTCTACCACTATTTTAAATATCCTACATGATGATTCCTGGCGGGAGAAGAATTTTACCCCGCAGGAAAAAGCTGATCAGTTAGTGCTTACCACCGACCAAGTCAAGTTTGCCAACCGATACTGTGAACTCAAGTATCCAGTCTTTGCAACTTCAAGGAACTTATACCTCGAAAAGACCCTTCGAATTCTAGCTGAATTACAGCAGTACGCTACAGAACAAATCAAATAGAGAGGCTGGTTCTTTCTGGAGAGGAACATGACTGAGGTTAATGCATCTTGGATCAGAGAATTTTATTGCAACTATTTTAAAATGACCCTAGATGCAGTGCAGCTTAGAGGCAAAAAGATTCTAGTAACTGAGGAGGCAATTGAAGACATCCTCCAACTCCAGCCTAAGTCAGATCACAGAAAGTTATCAGCAGGCTGAGGAAGATATGAGATTTATGAGGTTTTACTGGGAAGCAGTGAAGCGCAATATAGCTATTGACCCTGCTGTCCCATGGGTTATGGGTAAGTCAACAGTGACCCCAAAAGGCATCAGGATCATCTACCTGAATGATGAGGCTCAGTTATGGCAGCAAATTCTGTGCAACTATGTGATGCCGAGCACTCACGAGACTGAGGTGCCAGCTGCCATGATTACCCTTATATGGTGCGTGATGGAGGGAAAGGACCTATACCTTCCCCGATTTATCCGGTACTACATGGCCAGGGTCCATGTCCGAGGCACTCTGCCCTTCCCCTATTTGATTACTCAGCTGGGCCGGCGAGCTGAGGTAAGCTTGCGGATGAGAAGCCACCAGCCGCCGATTGCAAGAAGATCATCCCACATGGTAGGAAGTTCATGGCTCTGGGCTACAGACCGCCGATTCTCACTGCCTTCGCTGATGTAGCCACATCCTCTGCTGCCCCTTCAGCATCTGCTGCACCAGCCACCACCACAGCACCTCCACCTGCTTCCGAGCCCATTTACCACCTTGTGCACCGCCTCTTTGTGCAGCTAGACCAGATGGAGCGCCACAACCAGCAGCGATATGAGAGGTCTGAGTGTCGCAGCAAGCGACGCTATGAGCATTTGAAGTTGATGATCTGGTCCGGCCACATTTATTTTCCTTTTCCGTACTTGCACATTTTCTTTTACTGTATTTCTGTTTACTTTATTACATTTTGCACTTTGGGCTATATATATATCTTAGATATTTAGCTTAAATTGCACTTTAGCTTATTAGTTGTGATATAGAAAATATGGATTATTTAGTTTAGTTTACCCTTTTAGCATATAATAATTTAGTTCAATTAAAAATAAAGAGTAAACTAGAAATTTTAGTTTTTCAGAATCACAACAATCCATACACCATATATATATATATATATATATATATATATATATATATATATATATATATATATATAGCAATAAATATTGGTAAATTGACAACATTTTTCAAGGAAATTACCTATTTTTATAAGATCCATTCAAAGATTCACATTGAGTTGAATGGAAACTCTTGATTTCTACTTGCATGATATACATAACTGATATATGGTTTTTGAGCCAAAGAACACACAACCCGTGAGTTTCTTAGCTTAATTGCATGGTTACATTATTTAACCATAGTTTTCATTCCTGTGTGTTTCGCCCTTCTTCACTATAATTGCAGACTTTACTTTGTTTCATTCTATATGTCCAGTATTCAATGTATTTACATTATTGCATATGATTGAGGCCATTACTTGGTCTTTGCTCACTTATCCCAAATAAGTCTACCCTTTTATGTCACCCTTGTTAGCCCCCTTGAGCCCTTTTATCCCCTTCTATTCTATAACCACATCACTAGCCTTAAGCAGAAAAATAAATTAAATATCCCAAATTGAATCTTTGGTTAGCTTAAGATATAGATTATATATCAACTAATTGTGGGGAAACTATGGGAACTTGGGTTGGTAGGAAGATAAATGAATAAATTATTTGATATATTGGGTGCATGCTCCTGTGAAACCAAAATAAATAAAATACCATGTGCATTGATATGTTATGTTTATGTTTCAAAAAAAATCCCTTTTAATAAGTAAATAAATAAGGGGACAAAATTACCCCAATAATGAGTTTAGTAAAGAAATCAATTCACATAGGATAAAATCAAAAATAGTTTAGTGCATGAGTATGTGATACAAAAGTGGGAAAATTGGGTAGCTAGGCAAATTTTAAAATTGTATAGAGTATGTATATGTTAGGTGAGATTTTAGACTAATCAAGGATTCAATTTATAGCTCACATAGCCTTATATATATGCCCTCACCTTTGCCTTAACCCCATTACAACCTTGAAAAGACCTCATGATGTTTGCATGTGTACATTGAATATTTGTTGATTGGTAAGATGAAGAACAAAGTTTTAGAAAGCATGACTAGGGAAGAATAGAGTGATTAACCCCAAACACTGAGTGACTAGAGTGCATATACAAATCTAGTGAGGACCCTCACTAGATTTAATTATTGATTGTCTTGCAAGTTTGTTAACTCTTTTGATTAACTCAACTCAATTGTGAATGTGTTTTAACATGATTTAGCCTTGGCTGTGCATATATGTTTCCTTGAAGAATTTGACTCAATTTAATCACATGTAAGCTTTATATATATAAGTGGATAGTAATTAGAATTGCATGATTCATTTAGGTAGCTTGCATTTAGAATAGATTGTATTGCATAAGATTCCACCATTCTACCTTCAGTCTTTTTCCATTTCTCATGAATTTAGCATGAGGACATGCTATTGTTTAAGTGTGGGGAGGTTCATAAACAACTATTTTATGATTTATCTTATGCTCAATTGACTGTTTTTATCAATTCTTCACCTACTTATTCATAAGATTTGCATGGTTTAAAATTTCTTCCTTCTTCTATGATATATGTGAAAACATGTTTCCTATGCCTTAAAAATGTTAATTTTAATTATCCTTTATTACCATTCGATGCCATGATCTGTGTGTTAATTAATTCCAGGCTTCATAGGCATGAATGGCTTAGAGGTCAGAAAGGAAACACGCAAAAATGGAAGGAACGCACAAAATGGAGTTTTGAAGAAAATGGCAGCGACGCGCACGCATGGACAACGCGGACGCGTGCCTGGCGCAAAACATAAGCAGTGCGTATGCATGACTGACGCGTACGCGTGACAAGGAAAATCTCCAAATGACACACACGAGTGACCTACGCACACACGTGACGGACGCCACGTGCAGAAAATTGCAGAAGTCGCCCCTAGTGATTTTTGGACCCTTTTTCGGCCCAAATCCAAGCCTAGAAACACAGAATAGAAGCTGGAGAATGGGGGAATCAATTCATACAATTGAACAACATTCATAATTCACAATTTTTAGGTTTTAGATGTAGTTTTCTAGAGAGAGAGGCTCTCTCCTCTCTCTTAGGTTTTAGGATTAGGATTTCTCTTATTTTATGGTTATTTCTTCATACCAGGTTCAATGTTCCTTTAATTTAATTTCTCTTCTACTCTTATTTACTGTATCACTTAGTTTATTTACTTTCGCAATTTGATTTATGATCTTTCCCATGTTAGAATTGATATCTTTATTTAATATAATTTGAGGTATTTTAGATTTATGATTGCTTTCTTTAATTTATGTTATTGATGCTTCCAATTAATCTTCTCCTGCTTAAGGCATTTTTATTCGAGTAGATTTTCTTCCCTTTTGGCTTTGGTTAAGTAATTGGTGACACTTAAGTTGTCAAACTCAGCGGTTGATTAAGAATTGGAAATTTCTGATTGATTTGGATCCCTCTAAAGCTAGTCTTTTCATAGGAGTTGACTAGGACTTGAGGAATCAAGTTGATTAGTCCACTTGACTTTCCTTTATTTAGTAAGGGTTAACTAAGTGGGAGCACTAAACAATTCTCATCACACCTGATAAGGATAACTAGGATGGAATTTCCAGTTCTCATAGCTTGCCAAGAGTTTTTCTAATTATTAATTTATTTTTCTTGCCATTTAAATTACTCATTCCTTATTTCATAAAACCCAAAAATATACCTTTTTCCATAACCAATAATAAATCATAATTCCCTGCAATTCCTTGAGAGACGACCCGAGATTCAAATACTTCGGTTATAAATTTTACTGGGTTTGCTTAAGTGACAAACAAGTTTTTGTACGAAAGTATTCTTTGTTGGTTTAGAAACTATACTTGCAATGAGAATTTATTGTGAATTCTTTAGCGACAGAAAGTCTAGCTCGTCAAAGACCCAAGAGATACGCACTCAAGCTGTCGCCCAATGACTACGTTGAGCTCAAATAGAATGGAAGTGGTTGTCAGGCACGCGTTCATACTATTAAGAATAATAATAAGTGTCATGGATCATATCATTCTCTAGATTGAAGCACGAGTGAGTATCTTAGAATAGAATCAAGCGTGATTGAATAGAAAATAGTAGTAATTGCATTAATCCATTGAAACACAACAGAGCTCCTCACCCCCACCTATGGGGTTTAGAGACTCATGCCGTAGAAGATACAATATGAAATAAAAATCTCATAAGGTCCCAAATGAATCTCTAAAAGTAGTTTTTATACTAACTAGTAACTTAGGTTTATAGAAAAATGAGTAACTAAGTGCAGATAGTGCAGAAATCAACTTCCGGGACCCACTTGGTGAGTGTTTGGGCTGAGCTTTCAAGCTTTCACGTTCATATGCCTAAAGTTGGCATTAAACGCCACCCTGGGTGCCAAAATAGGCGTTTAACGTGAGGAAAGGAACCAGTTCTGGTGTTTTACGCCAGAAAGTTTTTGGCTGGCTTTTAACGCCAGTTTGGACCATCAAATCTTGGGCAAAGAATGGACTATTATATAATGCTGGAAAGCCCAAGATATCTACTTTCCAACGAAATTGAGAGCGCACCAATTGGGTTTCTGTAGCTCCGGAAAATCCACTTCGAGTGCAGGAGGGTTAGAATCCAACAGCATCTGCAGTCCTTTCTCAGCCTCTGAATCAGATTTTTGCTCAGCTCCCTCAATTTCAGCCAGAAAATACCTGAAATTACAGAAAAACACACAAACTCATAGTAAAGTCCAGAAATGTGATTTTTGAATAAAAACTAATAAAAATATAATAAAAAGTAACTAAAACATACTAAAAACTATGTAAAAACAATGCCAAAAAGGGTATAAATTATCCGCTCATCACAACACCAAACTTAAATTGTTGCTTGTCCCCAAGCAACTAAAAATAAAATAGGATAAAAAAGAAGAGAATATACAATAAATTTCAAAATTATCAAAGAAGATTAGTTTTAATTAGAAGAGCGGGGCTAGTGGCTTCTTGCTTCTGAACAGTTTTGGCATCTCACTTTATCCTTTGAAGTTCAGAGTGATTGGCATCCATAGGAACTCAGAATTCAGAGAGTGTTATTGATTCTCCTAGTTCAGTATGTTAATTCTTGAACACAGCTACTTTATTAGTCTTGGCCGTGACCCTAAGCATTTTGTTTTCTAATATTACCATTGGATACATAAATGCCACAGACACATAACTGGGTGAAACTTTTCAGATTGTGACTCAGCTTTGCTAGAGTCCCCAATTAGAGGTGCCCAGAGCTCTTAAGCACACTCTTTTTGCTTTGGACCACGAATTTAACCGCTCAGTCTCAAACCTTTCACTTGACACCTTCACGCCACAAGCACATGGTTAGGGACAGCTTGGGTTAGCCGCTAAGGCCAGGATTTTAATCCTTTGGGCCCTCCTATCCATTACTGCTCAAAGCCTTGGATCCTTTTTACCCTTGGCTTTTGATTTAAAGGGTCATTGGCTTTTTCTGCTTGCTTTTTCCTTTTTTTTCTTTTTTTTCTTCATTCATTTTTTTTTCGCCATTTTTTTTCGTAAGTTTTTTGTTTTTCACTGTTTTTCTTGATTCAAGAATCAATTTTATGATTTTTCAGATTATCAATAACATTTCTCTTTTTTTATTATTCTTTTAGGAGCCAACAATTTTAACATTCATAAACTTCACTATAAAAAATATGCACTGTTCAAGCATTCATTCAGAAAACAAAAAGTATAGCCACCACATCAAAATAATTAAGCTAATTTCAAGATAAATTTTGAAACTATGTACTTCTTATTCTTTTGCAAATAAAACATTTTTTTATTTAAGAAAGATGATAGATTCATGGATTCATTCATAGCTTTAAGGCATAGACTCTAAACACTAATAATCATGTAATATAAATAAGACATAAAATAAACATAAGAGCAGATAAATAATAAAAGAAAAGAAATTAAAGACATAAAAATAAATGACTCTAATACTAATGCTTATGTAACTCTTAAAATAGGTTTCTAATAATAAAAGTTAGCACAGAGTTAGGACTCAACAACTTTGATTTTAAGGGGTAGGTGCTCCTTCAATTTGTGGGACGTCCAACTCTTCAAGGGATAGCTTCTGACGCTTTAGCTCCTGTATTTCACGCCCTTGTTTCTCTTGTTCTATGAGCATTTTGCAGAGCATGCTGTTTTGATTCTGCTGCTCTTCTTTGAGTTTATTCACAACTTCTTGCAGCTTGGTAACAGATGCTTCTAAGTGGGCCCAATAGTCAAATTAGGGAATTTCTGGGAGGAGCTCATGCGCCCCCCTCTTGATGAGGTTATCTTGAATTTGAGGTCCATCTATCACTTTTTTGGTGATTGGGTGTTCAACTGTGATATATTCATCTACACCCATCTGTACCCTGCATCCTTGCATAACAGACTAATCAAGCTTGGGTAGGCCAATTTGGCCTCAGTGGATTCCTTGTTTGCAAACATGTAAATTTCAACAGGGATCAGCTGATGAATTTCTACCTCCTTTCCCAGCATAATATAGTGGATCATCACTGCCCTCTTGACAGTGACTTCAGATCGGTTGCTGGTTGGGAGTATGGAACGCCCAATGAAATCCAGCCATCCGCTAGGAACTGGTTTGAGATCTCTTCTCTTTAAATAGTTTGGGACACCTTTCAAATTGGTAATCCACTTGGTTCCAGGGAGGCATATGTCCTCTAGAACTTGATCTAGCCTTTTATCCTTGGCCATTCTCCTGTTAAAGGACTCTGGATCATCTTGTAGTTGAGGAAGTTTGAGAACTTCTCTCACTTTGTCAAAATGGAAGTAAATAATCTTCCCTCTAACCATAGTCCGAAAGGAGTAAAAAGCAGTTCCCTCTAATCTTTGCTTTTCTGTCATCCACAGATTTGCATAGAATTCCTAGACCATATTTCTTCTAACATGTATCTCAGGGTTAGCCAGGACTTCCCAGCCCCTGTTTTGAATCTGCTCTTGGATCTCCGGGTATTCATCTTCTTTTAAATTGAACTTAACTTCCGGGATCACTGATCTTCTGCACATAATTTTGAGGTAATGATCTGCATGTTCTTTGGTGTAGAAGTTCTCATGCATCCAACGTGGTTTTGGATTGCTTTCTTTCTTGTCTCTTGAAGCGGTTTGTCTTCCTTTGGGTGCCGTGAGATTGGTTTGTTTTAACTCAGGGATCATAGAAATCACACCAAACTTAGAAACTTGCTTGCCCTCAAGCAAAATAGAAAGAAAGAAGATGAATAGATGGAGAGAAGGATTCGAATGATGGAGTAAAGGGGATGGCCGAATGTATAAATAAAGGGGAGAGAGGGAATGGGTTCGAATTTTTCGAAAAAGATATGATTGATAAAAGATAAACATGATTTGAAAAAGAGAAGATTGTTTTCAAAATTTAAGAGATATGAAAAAGATATGAGGAAGTTAAATCTGAATTTTTGTTTATGCATCTAAGAAAAAAAAGATAATATGAATGAATTAAAAAGATTTGAAAAGAAATTGGGAAGATGAATGAGTTTTTGAAAAAGAATTGAAAGAATTGAAAGAGAATTAAAAAGAATTTATAAGATTATGAATTTTTGTTAATGGAAATAAAAAAATGAATGTTTGTAATGTTTGGATGCATAAAATTTTGAATTAAAACATGAAAATTCGAAAAAAATTGAATTGGAAACAAAATTACCTCTCCCCTAGCTATTATGGCGTTAAATGCCCAGAATGATACCCATTCTGGCATTTCACACCCATCTGGTGGCCATTTTGGGTGTTTAACGCCCAGCCAGGGTACCTGGCTGGGCGCTTGGCTAGCGTTAAATGCCAGAAATCCTTCTTTACTTGGTGTTTTTCTAAATGCCCAGAGTGCTACCATTTCTGGCGTTAAACGCCTAGAATGCTGCCTATTCTGGCGTTTAACGCCCAGAATGATACCCTTACTGGCGTTAAACTCGCAGAATGGTAGCCATTCTGGCGTTTAACGCCCAAATTGCCTCTTTACTGGCGTTTTAACGCCAGTGAGCTCTTTTTCTCTGTAATTCCTCTGCTTTATGTTCTAAACCTTAATTTTCCTGACTTATTCACTGAAATGCATTAGGTATCATTAGGAAGAAAATTAAATAAACTTATATAATTATTATAAACATCTAATTTTTTTATAATGGCTGGGTTGCTGGTGCACGAAATTACAATCACACTTTTGCAATTCTGCACAACTAACCAGCAAGTGCACTGGGTCGTCCAAGTAATACCTTACGTGAGTAAGGGTCGATCCCACGGAGATTGTCGGCTTGAAGCAAGCTATGGCTATCTTGTAACTCTTAGTCAGGATATCAATAATTCTTAGATTTAATTGTGAAAAGTAAAAGAACATGAAATAAATACTTGTTATGCAGTAATGGAGAACAGGTTGAGGTTTTGGAGATGCTCTGTCCTCTGAATCCCTGCTTTTCTACTGTCTTCTTCTTCACACACGCAAGTCTCCTTCCATGGCAAGCTGTATGTTGGTGGATCACCATTGTCAATGGCTACCATCCGTCCTCTCAGTGAAAATGGTCCAAATGCACTGTCACCGCACGGCTAATCATCTGTCGGTTCTCATCTGTCGGTTTTCACTCATGCTGGAATAGGATCCATTGATCCTTTTGCGTCTGTCACTATGCCCAGCACTTGTGAGTTTGAAGCTCGTCACAGTCATCCCTTCCCAGATCATACTCGGAATACCACAGACAAGGTTTAGACTTTTCGGATCTCAGGAATGGCCGCCAATAATTCTAGCTTATACCACGAAGACTCTGATCTTAATCAGGATGCTAAGAGATAAGCACTCAATCTAAGGTAGAACGGAGGTGGTTGTTAGGCACGCGTTCATAGGTTGAGAATGGTGATGAGTGTCATAGATCATCACATTCATCAAGTTGAAGTACGAGTGAATATCTTAGAATAGAAACAAGCGTGATAGAATGGAAAACAGTAGTAATTGCATTAATTCATCGAAACACAGCAGAGCTCCTCACCCCTAACCATGGGGTTTAGGGACTCATGCCGTAGAAGATACAATATGAAACATGTAGAGTGTCATGAGGTACAAGATGAATCACTAAAAGTAGTTTTTATAATAAACTAGTGACTTAAGGTTACAGAAAATGAGTAAGCTAGAATAGTTAGTGTAGAAATCCACTTCCGGGGCCCACCTGGTATGTGCATGGGCTGAGAATTGAAGCTTTCACGTGTAGAGATCTTTCTTATAGTTAAACGCCAGCTTTTGTGCCAGTTTGGGCGTTTAACTCCAGCTTTCATGCCAGTTCTAGCGTTTTGACACCAAAATTTCTATGCTGACTTGGAACACCATTTTGGGCCATCAAATCTCGGGCAAAGTATGAACTATTATATATTTCTGGAAAGCCCAAGATGTCTACTTTCCAACGTAATTTAAAGCGCGCCAATTGGTCATCTGTAGCTCTAGAAAATCCACTTCGAAGTCAGGGAGGTCAGATTCCAACAGCATCTGTAGTCCTTTTTCAGCCTCTGAATTAGATTTTTGCTCAGGTCCCTCAATTTCAGCCAAAAAATACATGAAATCACAGAAAAACACACAAACTCATAGTAAAGTCTAGAAATATGATTTTTGAATAAAAACTAATAAAAACAAAATAAAAACTAACTAAAATATACTAAAGACATACTAAAAACAATGCCAAAAAGCGTATAAATTATCCGCTCATCACAACACCAAACTTAAATTGTTGCTTGTCCCCAAGCAACTGAAAATCAAATAGGATAAAAAGAATAGAATATACAATGAATTCCAAAAATATCTATGAAGATCAGTCTTAATTAGATGAGCGGGGCTATTAGCTTTCTACTTCTGAACAGTTTTGGCATCTCACTTTATCCTTTGAAGTTTAGAATGATTGGCATCTATAGGAACTCAGAATTTAGATAGTGTTATTGATTCTCCTAGTTCAGTATGTTGATTCTTGAACACAGTTACTTTATGAGTCTTGGCCGTGACCCTAAGCATTTTGTTTTTCAGTATTACCATCGGATACATAAATGCCACAGATACATAACTGGGTGAACCTTTTCAGATTATGACTCAGCTTTGCTAGAGTCCACAATTAGAGGAATCCAGAGCTCTTAAGCACACTCTTTTTGCTTTGGACCACGACTATAACCGCTCAGTCTCAAGTTTTCACTTGACACCTTCACGCCACATGCACATGGTTAGGGACAGCTTGGTTTAGCCGCTTAGGCCAGGATTTTATTCCTGTGGGCCCTCCTATCTACTGATGCTCAAAGCCTTGGATCCTTTTTTATTTCACCCTTACCTTTTGGTTTAAAGGGCTATTGGCTTTTTCTGCTTGCTTTTTTTTTCTTTTTTTTTCTTTTTTTTGCAAGGCCCTTTTTTATTCACTACTTTTTCTTGCTTCAAGAATCATTTTTATGATTATTCAGATCATCAATAACATTTCTCCTTTTTCATTATTCTTTCAAGAGCCAACATTTTTAACATTCATAAACATCAATATAAAAAATATGCACTGTTCAAGCATTCATTCATAAAAACAAAAAGTATTGCCACCACATCAAAATAATTAATCTATTTTAAAATTCGAAATTCATGTACTTCTTTTTTTTTTTGCAATTAAAAACATTTTTCATTTACGAAAGGTGATGGATTCATAGGACATTCATAACTTTAAGACATAAACTTTAAATTTTATTAATCATGGAATGAAAATAAGACTCCAAAATAAATATAAGAGCAAACCAATAATAATAGAAGACAGAAAATAAAAAAATAGAAAAATAAATGACTCTTAAAATAGATTCCTAATAATAAAGGTTATCACATAGTTAGGACTCAACAACCTTAATTTTGAGCAGTGGATGCTCCTTCAATCTGTGGGGTGTTTGGTCCTTCAAGGGAGAGCTTCTAGCGTTTCAGCTCTTGTAGCTCACGCCCCTGCTTCTCCTGTTCCTTGAGCAGCTTGCAGAGCATGCAATTTTGATTCTGCTGTTCTTCCTTAAGTTGTTCCATAGCTTCTTGCAGCTTGGTGACAGATGCTTCTAGGCGGGTCCAGTAGTCAATTTCAGGGATTTCTGGGAGGGACTCCTGCGCCCTCCTTTTGATGGAGTTGTCTTGCACTTGTTGTCCTTCCATTGACTTCTTGGTGATTGGGTGTTCAATTGGGATGAATTCATCTACTCCCATCCTCATCCCAGCATCTTTACATAGCAGAGAAATTAAGCTTGGGTATGCCAGTTTGGCTTCAGTGGAGTTCTTGTTTGCAATTGTGTAAATCTCACAAGAAATCAGTTGATGAATCTCCACTTTATTTCCCAGCATAATGCAATGAATCATCTCTGCTCTTTTGACAGTGACCTCAGAGCGGTTGCTAGTGGGCAGTATGGAACGCCCAATGAAGTCCAACCAGCCTCTTGCAACTGGTTTGAGATCTCATCTCTTGAGTTGGTTTGGGCCACCTTTTGAATTGGTTATCCACTTAGTTACAGGGAGGCATATGTCCTCTAGAACTTGGTCCAACCCCTTATCTTCTCTCACCATTCTCCTATTAAAGGATTCTGGATCATCTTGTAGTTGAGGCAATTTGAAGACCTCTCTTATTTTGTCTAGATGGAAGTAAATAATCCTTCCTCTGACCATGATTCTGTAGGTATGAAAGACGGTTCTAGTTATTCTCTTCTTATCTGTCAGCCACAGATTTGAATAGAATTCCTGAACCATGTTTCTTCCAACCCTTGTTTCACGATTAGCTAGAATTTCCCATCATCTGTTTCGAATTTTCTCTTGGATCTCTGGATATTCATCTTCTTTCAGATTGAATTTAACTTCCGGGATCACTAATCTTAGACCCATTATTTTATGGTAATGGTCTACATGTTCTTTGGTGAAGAACCTCTCTTGATTCCAAAGACTCTTTGGAGTATTCTCTTTCTTGCCTCTTGAATTGGTTTGTTTTCCCTTAGGAGCCATGATCTTGATGAGTCTTAGCTCATTGATCATGGAAAAACACACCAAACTTAGAGATTTGCTTACCCTCAAGCAAAAGAAAGAAAAGGAGAGAGAGAGGAGGAGAGGCAAATTCGAATAGTAGAGAGGAGGGGATGGCCGGATGTGTATTTATAAGAGGAGAGGAGGGATTTCGAAAATTTTGAAAGAGATATGACATAGAGATATGATTGGTGGAAGAAAATAAAATCATGATATGAAAAAGATGAGATTTTTATTTGAAAAAGATATAAAGAGGTTAAATCTGAAAATTTGTTTATGCATCTAAGAAATAAGAGATGATATGATGAGTTTGAAAAGATTTAGAAAGAAATTGAAAAGAGATTTAGAAAAGTGTTAAATTTTTTTTAAAATTGAGGGTGAATGATGAAAGTTTGAAACATGTTTATGCAGAAAATTATGATTCAAAACATGAAAATTTGAAAAATTTTGAAGTGGAAAACAAAATCCTCTCCCCCTGTCTTTCTGGCGTTAAACGCCCAGATTGGTACCCATTCCTTAAATGAATAGCTTGGCACTCTTCTGTTATCTGTTTAGATAACTGCTGTCTTGTCTGATTCAATTATTTTTCCATATTCTAATTAGCAACTGTGGTTTCTTGTAGCATCTCTTTAAATTCTGCTAACTGTTTTGTTATAGAAAATAGTTGCTGATTGTGTTCAATAATTTGTTCTGGAAGGCTAAGTTCAGTGGATATTGCCTCAGCCTCTTCCTTCACTGAGGTCTCACTACTTGAGTTCAGATGTTGATTTCTGGCAACTGTATCAATAAGCTCTTGAGCCTCTTCAATTTTCTTTCTCATATGTATAGATCCACCAGCTGAGTGGTCTAGAGACATCTGGACCTTTTCTGTAAGCCCATAGTAAAAAATGTCTAACTGCACCCATTCTAAAAACATTTCAGAGGGGCATCTCCTTAGCATCTCTCTGTACCTCTCCCATGCATTATAAAGAGATTCATTATCCTCTTGTTTAAAGCTTTGGATGTCCAGCCTTAGCTGTGTCATCCTTTTTGGAGGGAAATATTGATTCAGGAATTTGTCTGATAACTATTTCCATGTTCTTATGCTTGCTGTGGGTTGGTTATTTAACCACCTCTTAGCTTGATCTTTTACAGCAAATGGAAATAGTAATAATCTGCAGACATCCTAATCTACTTCCTTATCACGTACTATGTCAGAAATTTGTAAGAACTGTGCCAGAAACTCAGTAGGTTCTTCTTGTGGAAGACCGGAATACTGGTAATTTTGCTACACCATGATAATGAGCTGAGGGTTTAGCTCAAAACTGCTGGCTCTGATGGGAGGTAAACAGATACTACTCCCATATGAAGTAGTAGTGGGGTTAGCATATGACTCCAGAGTCCTTCTGGACTATTCATTTCCGCTTAGGTCCATGATGGAGAATGGGAGATGATGTGGATTGTAAATAGAAATTTTATTTTATTTAATTAAGGACAAACCGAATTTAAAAGAGAATAGAATAAAATACTTGGAAAATAGAATATAAGTTTTGAAAACTAAAAGGAAAAGAAATAAAAGAAATTCGAATACTAAAATGATTACTTAATTAAAAAGACTTGAAAAATTTTGGATATGATTTTCGAAAATTCAAGAGAGAGAAAGTGGTTAAGAAGTTTTGAAAAAGATATGTCTTAAAATTAAAGATACTTGTAAGAGAATAAATAAAAGAAAAGATTTGAAAAAGATGTGATTTTAAAATTTGAAATTAGAAAAGATAAGATAAGTTAGGTAAGAGAAGATAAGTTTTTAAATTGAAAAGTTTTGAAATTTAAATTTTAAATTTGAAAATTGAATTTTGAAATTTGAAATTTGAAATTTAAAATTTGAATTTTGAATTTTGAATTTTGAATTTTGAATTTTGAAAAAGTCAACAATATAAGATAAAGATTTGAAAAAGATTTAAGTTTTGAAAAGGTTTGATTTTAAAATTTAAAATTTAAATTTTGAAATTTAAATTTTGAATTTTGAATTTTGGAATTTAATTGAAATTTGAAATTTGAATTTGAAATAAGATAAGATATAATTTTGAAAAAGATATGATTTTTGAAAAAGATTTGAATTTTGAAATTTAAAACTAAGATAAGATAAGATAAAAATTTTAAAATAAAAATCTGAATTTTTAAATGCAAATTTTGAAAATTCAATTAAAATAAAGAGAAAAGATATTTTTTGAAATTAATGAGAAAATAGAAAAACAATAAATTGACACCAAACTTAGAATTTTTAGATCAAAACAAAGAAAACAAACAAGAAAACTTTGAATGTCATGATGAACACCAAGAACACTTTGAAGATCAAGATGAACACCAAGAACAAATTTTGGAAATTTTTAAGAAAATAAAAACACAAAGGACACCAAACTTACAAATTTTTATACTTTGGACACTAATAATTCGAAAATGCACAATAAAAACAAGGAAAGACACAAAACAAGAAAAACTAAAGATCAAACATGGAAAATAAACAAGAACAGCTTGAAGATCAATGAAGAACACAATGCATATACTTTCGAAAATTAAAGAAAAATTAAAACATGCAACTGACACCAAACTTAAGGCATGAAACTAAACTCAAACAGAAAACTCAATTATTAGTTTTTTGGTTTTTTATCTATTTATTAAAAGTTTTCGAAAAAAAATCTAGAAAAAGAAAACAAGGATTTTAAAATTTTAACAAAAATAATAATAGAAGACTCAATTTTAGTGACTCTAAACCAAAAAGATAATTTTTTCCTAATCTAAGCAACAAAATAAACCGTCAGTTGTCCAAACTCGAACAATCCCCGGCAACGGCGCCAATAACTTGGTGCACGAAATTGTGATTACACTTTTCACAACTCCGCACAATTAACCAACAAGTGCACTGGGTCGTCCAAGTAATATCTTACGTGAGTAAAGGTCGATCACACGGAGATTGTCAGCTTGATGCAAGAGATTAATGATAAAAATGATTTTTGTTTATGAAAAGTAAATAACATGAAATAAATGGTACTTGTGATTCAGTAATGAGGAACACGTTGAGGTTCCAGAGATGCTCTGACAACTGAATCTCTGCTTTCCTACTGTCTTCTTTTCCAAACAGGCATGGTTTTCTTGAATGACAAGCTGTATAATCCTCTCGGATGAAAAATACCAGGTACAATCTCTGCACGACTAATCAACTGTCGGATTTCTCGTCTCGGATGAAAAATACCAGGTACAGCTACCGCACGGCTAATGATCTGTCGGTTCTCACTAGCGTCGGAATAGGATCTCTCTATCCTTTTGCACACTGTCACTGCGCCCAACATTCGTGAGTTTGAAGCTCGTCACAGTCATCCCTTCCCAGATCTTACCCGGAATACCACATACAAGGTTTAGACTTTTCGAATCCCAGGAATGTTGCCAATTGGTTCTAGCCTCTACCATGAAGGTTCTAATCTCACGGACTCGGTCCGTGGATCAAAGACCCAAGAGATACGCACTCAAGCTGTCGCCCAATGACTACGTTGAGCTCAAATAGAACGGAAGTGGTTGTCAGGTACACGTTCATAGAATTGAGAATAATAATGAGTGTCACGGATCATATCATTCTCTAGATTGAAGCACGAGTGAGTATCTTATAATAGAATCAAGCGTGATTGAATATAAAACAGTAGTAATTGCATTAATCCATTGAAACATAGCAGAGCTCCTCACCCTCACCTATGGGGTTTAGAGACTCATGCTGTAGAAGATAGAATATGAAATAAAAATGTCATAAGGTCCCAAATGAATCTCTAAAAGTAGTGTTTATACTAACTAGTAACTTAGGTTTACAGAAAAATGAGAATCTAAGTGCAGATAGTGCAGAAATCAACTTCTGAGACCCACTTGGTGAGTGTTTGGGCTGAGCTTTCAAGCTTTCACGTGCATATGCCTAAAGTTGGCGTTAAACGCCACCCTCGGTGCCAAAATGGGCGTTCAACGCCAAGAAAGGTGTCAGTTCTGGCGTTTTACGCCAGAAAGTTTTTGGCTGGCTTTTAACGCCTGTTTGGGGCATCAAAGCACGGGCAAACTATGGATTATTATATAATGCTGGAAAGCCCAAGATGTCTACTTTCCAACGGGGCTTCTGTAACTCCAGAAAATCCACTTCGAGTGTAGGAAGGTCAGAATCCAATAGCATCTACAGTCCTTTCTTAGCCTCTAAATCAGATTTTTGCTCAAGTCCCTCAATTTCAGCCAGAAAATACCTGAAATTACAAAAAAACACAAAAACTCATAGTAGAGTCCAGAAATGTAATTGTTGAATAAAAACTAATAAAAATATAATAAAGAGTAACTAAAACATACTAAAAACTATGTAAAAATAATGCCAAAAAGGGTATAAATTATCCGCTCATCATCTGTCATGACCCACTCTCTCTCCCTCATTGTTGCAATTCGTGCACTATTGATATGCCATTTGCTTCTACTATTTTCTCACTTGCATGTTGTAGCTACCATGTAATTGAGACCCTCATTATTTGGCATTAACCCACCCATATTTTATTTGTTTTCTATCTTTGTTTCTAGGTTACTTTTCTTCCCTTTTCTCTTCTTTCAAGATGGCCACCAAGAAGAGAAACGGAAAAATTTTAAGAGGGGCAAACAACAAGTTGCTCTGTACAGTCTTTTGAAGGAAGTCCGCAGTTGTAGCAACCCGTCCACTTGCACATCTTAGCATACACCGAGGACGGTGTAATGTTTAAGTGTGGGGAGGTCGATACTGACTTCCATGGGTTAGTTACTTTCTTTTCAGCACCAATGTTTAGTTTTCTTTATTACTGAGTTGTTGCATTGCATTATAGATTGCATGTGTAGTTAATTGCTTGCATGTATGTACCACTTGGTTGAAGTGATAATTTCTTTTCAAGAAACTATTTTATAGCATTTGACTAATTTAAATTAAAATTTTTGTTAAACCTTGCTTGAAGAAATTTATTTTGGAACATGGTTTAGAGCTTGAACATACAAAACCAGTGAGATTTTTGAGCCTATTCGATTGGTTGAATTTTATCAACAAATATTTTAATTTTGGTGTGTGTTGTTCTCTTTATAATTGTGATCTTAGTCTTGCTTAATTCCATATTTCCATTGTTTGATGTATGCATGCACTTATATGATTGAGACCTTTGTTTCACTGAACTTACATACCCATATGGCCTTAACCTTTTCATTATCCCTTGTAAACTAATGTTGAGCCTACTTATCCCATTTATTCTTTACTTTAGCTCATCACTAATCTAAGCGAAAAATAATAATGTCCTTAAACACATGAGTGATTAGAGTGTATACACTTTCGGTGAGGGTTCGATGCTCGATTCTTTGTTCCCGGCTTTCATGAGCTATTTTCTTCTGCAAGTTTACTTGTACTTTATTTTGTGATTTGAATTAGTGCAATCCAATTTATGTTTGTCTTGGAGAATTTATTTACTTTTAACCAAGTAAGTAGAATCATTTTTGCATGTAGTTTCATTCACATAGATAGGTTGCATTTAATAAGTCTTACCAATCCTCTTCACTCTTTTATAGTTTCTCTTGAGTTTAGCATGAGGACATGCTAATGTTTAACTGTGGGGAGATTGATAAACCCCATTTTTAGGGTTTATCTTGTGCTTAATTTAGTTGATTTTATCCACTAAACTCACACTTATTCATATAATTCACATGTTTTATATTTTCCTTCCTAATTTTGTGCTATGATTGAAAACATGCTTCTTTGGCCTTAAATTTGCTAATTTTAATCCTCTCTTATTACCATTCGAAGCCGTGATATGTTTCTTAAGTGTTTTTAGGGTTTATAGGGTAGGAATGGCTTAGAGGATGGAAAGGAAGCATGCAAAAGTGGAAGGAATACAAGAAATTGAAGGAATTGCTAATCTATCAAGCCAGACCTCTTCATACTAAATCGATCATAACTTGAGCTACAGAGGTCCAAATGAGGCGGTTCCAACTGCGTTGGAAAGATAACATTCGTGGCTTCAAAATGATATGCAATTTTTCATAGGTGCCATGCAGTTAGGCGACGTGCACACGTAGATCACGCGTATGCGTGACCTTGCGAAAGTTCAGCGACGCGTACGCGTGACAGAGTCACGTGCTGCACGTATCCAAAAATGCTGGGGGCGATTTCTGGGCTATTTTTGGCCCAGTTTCAAGCCCGAAAATACTGATTAGAGACTACAGAGTGAAGGAATCAATACACAACATTCATTCACAACACATTAGGTTTTAGATGTAGTTTTTTAGGGAGAGAGGCTCTCTCCTCTCTCTAAGTTTTAGGTTTCTTAGTTTTAATTCTTCTCAATTTCAGATTTCTATCTTAGTTCAATTTAGTTTCTCTTCTCATTTTAGATTTGAATTTCTATTTAATTCAATTTGAGGTATTTCATATTTATTGCTTCTTCCATTATTTGTTATCAGTGATTTTGTAATTGTTGGTTTTAGTATTTACATTCTCTTATTGCTTTTCTATGCTTTTAGACAAAATGCTTGGTTGGATTTTAAATTAACTTTTTATATTCTTTGCTTAGATTGAGTAATTAGAGACTCTTGAATTATCAAAGGTGTTTTATTTATTGGTGATTGAGATTTGCTAGTTGTCTTGAGATTCACTAACACTGGTCTTTGAGTAGGACTTGTGAACTTAAGTTAACTTTACTTACTTGACTTTCTTTCATTGTTAGAAGTTAACTAAGTAAAAGCAAAAGGTAATTACCATCATAATTGACAATGATAATGGGGATAGGAATTCTAATTATCAATCCTTGCTAGGACTTTTTTTAATTGTTAGTTTATTTTCTTGTCATTTACATTCCTTGTTCCACATTTCAAAAACCCAAAAAGAGACAATCCCATAACCAATAGTAACATACTTCCCTGCAATTCCTTGAGAGACGACCCGAGGTTTAATACTTCGGTTATTTTTATTGGGTTTGCTTAAGTGACAAACAAATTAAATTTGATTGAGGTTTAATTGTCGATTTTGATCTATACTTACAACGCGCTTACTTTTGTGAAATTTATTTACCGACGATTTTTCCCGCATCAATTTTTGGTGCCGTTGCCGGGGAATTGCAAATGTGTGTCTTATTATTGGTTATTGTATATATTTGCTTTTGGCTTGTTTGTTAGTTTTTGTTAATTTTAGGACTTTGTTGCTTATTTTTATTAGTTTTTGTTTTCATTTGCTACTATAAATTCTCATCATTTTGGCTATGAGTTTGGTTCAAATGATGTTGTAAGGAATGGAGGCTACAATGAGAATATACATCAAGAATGGGACAATCAAAGCTGGGAGGAGGCACAAGGATTTGATCAACCCTCTTGGCAACAACCTCCACCAACATACTATGACCAAGAGACATTCCAAGAGGCATACCAAGATAATGGCTATGGTGAGCACTCTTTTGATTATCAACAACCACCACCATACGCCTATGAACCCCCTCCTCAACATAGTTTTGAACCACCATACTCACAAGCCCCTTTCCACCATTCACCTCCATATGACCCTAACCCTTATCCACCATACTAACCACCATATGAACCATATGAACTATACATAAAACCACCCTAATTCCAACCCAATTACCCCTAATAACCACAACCTCAATATACACCATCTCCATATCCTCATCAAGAAGAACTACCTTCGTATTATGAGCCCTTTCTCCTAACAAATGAATCGTTCTATCCACCCCAAGCTCCCATAGATGATACCTTTAATGTTATTCGCCAGAGGCAAAGAGAGCTTCAAACCACACTTACCTCTGCTCTCACTGGTCTCACCTCTACTCTCCAAGCTCTTATATCCCATGTAGATCCATCAATACCAGAACAACATGATCCCAATTATGCTATTGGTTTGGAACAAGAGAGAAGGGATTGTCTTAGGGACTTAATGGATCGGGTTCACGAATTCATACTTCAAAAGAAGCAAGTGGAGACCCAAAAGGTAGAGGTAGTAGAGATCTTTAACGAAAGCTATCAAAAGGTGGAAGATATCAAGGAGGAGTTTGATTTCGTACTAGAGCAAGTAGAGAAAGTCGAAATTATCGAAGAAGAAGTGATTGAAGACTTAGGAGATGCGGAACCTCCATGGGAAGCTCAAGTCATAGAGCCTCCTTCAAAGACGTTTGAATTTGATGTTTAGGAGGGTGTACAACCTCCAAGGCATTTCATGGTTGAAGACTTGGAGGAGGTTGACAATAAAATGGATTCAATCATTGATGAATTCTTATCTACAATTGAATCCTCTCCCACTAGACTTGACATGGATATTAAAGAAGAAGGGGCACAACCTCCCATGCCCTTGGTAAGCAATGAAGAAGAGATCGAATAGGAAAAAAGCTACCAAGAGGAAGAGGTTGAAATTGAAGAAGCTCGCAAAGAGGTGGAAGTTGTCAAGAAAAAGCATCAGGGAGTGGAGCTTGCAAGATCATTAGAAACACTTCTCCCAAAGCCATTACCATCCAATATAACATTCAAGTGGGTAAAATTCTTATCCTTAACATTTACTTTCCCACTTGAATATGGGTTACTTGTGATGGATGGTCAACTTAGAGCTCTTTGTGGCTTTAAGAATAAGAGAGAGATGGGTAGTAGTTGGAGTTGTCAGGAAAGGTTCAATACGATTGCATGCTCAAAGTTGAAGTGCAAGGATTGGTGTAGAGCTCGATTGAATGGGTCTAGGAAGTTTTTTGGATGTCTCAGTTAGAATTCGTCTTGCTTACCACCCAAGTTGAGAAATGATGATCAACAAGAAGACGAGTGCAAAAGCAAGGTTTGGGACCCCAGAATTTATTCTAGCAATCCACACTCTTAGGGCCATATCACTTGCTTTAACTTGCTAGAAGGTATTATGCACATAGTTTGGGACCCCGGAGGCTATTGGAATTACAAACATTGGTGGGGATTCAAGGAAGAGTTCAATCATAAGCCACCCTAACAAGGAACTCACCAATTGTCCAACTTAAGGACGTTAAAGAAAAGTGCTAGGTAGGAGGCAACCCACCATGGTATGATCTTCTTTTTTTATTAGTTTTATTTCATTCTTACTAGTGTTATTTCTAAGTTCTGCATATTTAATTCTGCATAAAAAAAGTGCCTCCAACGTGTAAGCGTCTATGACGTGCACGCGTCATGTAAAGCTTCGCACTGAACAGAAAGTTGCATTGAAACCGCACGGGAGGGGTGCCTGGTGTACGTGTGACCTACATGTACACATCATCTACATTTTTTTCAATCCACACATAAGCGTCAACAACGCATACACATGGGCATGAAAATCGGCGTAAAAGAGTGAATTGAACAGAGAGTTGTGCGGCCTAGGTGCTGGAATCGCGCGAGTAGTCACGCGTACTCGTGACCGACGCTCACGAGTCAGAATGCATTTTTTGCTAGCCACGCGTACGCGTGGACGACGCTCACACGTCGCATGACCATTTCAGTTTTTACCCGTACGCGTGATGTATGCGTACGCGTCGCGCGTCGTGTCCTGTTTTTCATTTCCTCCTCCTTTCTTCTCTCCTTTCTCCTTCTTTCTTCCTCCTTTCTTACTTTCTTCTTCTTTATTTCTTTCACTTCTAATCTTTATTCTCTTTCATTATATTTCACTCAATTCATTTGCATACTTTCCTTCATTGCATTTTAATTTTATTCATATTTTTATCTTCTTTTCTAATTTCCTATTTTACCATTGGTGTAAAACGTTCTTATTCAACTGTTGCATTTTTCTTGCATTATTTTGGTGCCTAGTGACTTATTTTATATTGTTGGTTGATATTGTTTATATGTCAGTACCAATCTTTTATGATACTTGTATTCCTTTTGCAATGACATGAATTTATATCGTCTGTCATGACCCACTCTCTCTCCCTCATTGTTGTAATTCGTGCACTATTGATATGCCATTTGCTTCTACTATTTTCTCACTTGTATGTTGTAGCTACCATGTAATTGACACCCTCATTATTTGGCATTAATCCACCCATTTTTTATTTGTTTTCTATCTTTGTTTCTGGGTTACTTTTCTTCCCTTTTCTCTTCTTTCAGGATGGCCACCAAGAAGAGAAACAAAACACTTTTAAGAGGGGCAAAAAACAAGTCGCTATGTACAATATTTTGAAGGAAGTCCGCAGTTGTAGCAACCCGTCCATTTGCACATCTTAGCATACACCGAGAACGGTGCAATGTTTAAGTGTGGGGAGGTCGATACTGACATCCATGGGTTAGTTACTTTCTTTTCAGCACCAATGTTTAGTTTTCTTTGTTACTGAGTTGTTGCATTGCATTATAGATTGCATGTGTAGTTAATTGCTTGCATGTACGTACCACTTGGTTGAAGTGATAATTTCTTTTCAAGAAACTATTTTATAGCATTTGACTAATTTAAATTAAAATTTTTGTTAAACCTTGCTTGAAGAAATTTATTTTGGAACATGGTTTAGAGCTTGAACATACAAACCAGTGAGATTTTTGAGCCTATTCGATTGGTTGCATTTTATCAACAAATATTTTAATTTTGGTGTGTGTTGTTCTCTTTATAATTATGATCTTAGTCTTGCTTAATTTCATATTTCCATTGTTTGATGTATGCATGCACTTATATGATTAAGACCTTTGTTTCACTGAACTTACATACCCATATGGCCTTAACCTTTTTATTATCCCTTGTAAACTAATGTTGAGCCTACTTATCCCATTTATTCTTTACTTTTGCTCATCACTAACTCTAAGCGAAAAATAATAATGTCCTTAAACACATGAGTCATTAGAGTGTATACACTTTCGGTGAGGGTTCGATGCTCGATTCTTTGTTCCCGGCTTTCATGAGCTATTTTCTTCTGCAAGTTTACTTGTACTTTATTTTGTGATTTGAATTAGTCGAATCCAGTTTATGTTTGTCTTGGAGAATTTATTTACTTTTAACCAAGTAGGTAGATGATGCCAGGGCATTTTGGCCAGTTTCACTGACCTTTTCTTTACTGTTTTAAGGTAGTTTCATGCATTTTCTTAGGAAATAAGCAAGTTTTGGGAAGAATTTCCCTTACATCCTGATTTAAGCATACATTGTGCACTTTACATGATTTCATGAGAATTTTGCATGAATTAGATTACAAATTGGATGATGCATGTCTCAGGATGTGGATTAGAACTTTGATGCACTTTATTGCTTGATTTCAGGACAAAGGAAGCAAGAAAGAGCCACGATTAGCAGCCACGTTAGTCTAACTAACGTGACCACCAACGTGGAATGGGAGCTAGCATGCAACGTTAATGAGAAAAGTAATCACCAATAACGTCCTCGAAAGCCATCATAGCCCACGTTAAGAGTCACGTTAACTAAGTTAACGTGAACTCTAATGTGGAAGAAAGAAATAAGGCCAACGTTAGTGACACTCACCTTTGTCACTAACGTTGGACCAAGCTCATAAGTGGCCACGTTAAGAACCACGTTAACTCAGTTAACGTGGACTCTAATGTTGGAAAGCAAAAGAGAAGCCAACGTTAGTGACACTCACCTTTGTCACTAACGTTGGCCAAGCTACAATGAGCCACGTTAGTTGCCACGTTAACTTAGTTAACGTGGAAGCTAACGTGGAGAAAGCAAACAATTGCCAACGTTAGTGACACTCACCTTTGTCACTAACGTTGGAATGAGCCACAATGAGCCACTATGAGCCACGTTAACTTCCACGTTAACTTAGTTAACGTGGAAGCTAACATTGAGGATAGGATGATGAGCCAACGTTAGTGACATTTACCTTTGTCACTAACGTTGGAGATGGCTATCATTACCACGATAGAAGCCACATTAACATAGTTAACGTGGACTCTAACGAGGGAAGTAGGGGTACCTTGGAACGTTAGTGACAAAGGTAAGTGTCACTAACGTTCTCAAAGAATTGGCAAGCCTACGTTAAGAGCCACGTTAACTAAGTTAACGTGAACTCTAACGTAGGGAGGGAGGACTCTCAACGTTATTGGAAAAGGTGAGTCCCAATAACGTGTGCGAAGGACCAAGAGGCAACGTTAGTGGTCACGTTGGTGCCACTAACGTTGAAGTTAACGTGGATCATCCCTGGGTAAAGAACGTTAGTGAAAAAGGTGATTGTCACTAACGTTCTCGAACCCACACTCTCACTTAACGTTAACGCCACTAACGTCCTGAGCTAAAGACCCTTCCTACTTCACACTTTCTCTCTGCAAGTAAAGCTAAGCCCACTGCAGAAGATAACTGCTTCAAGCTCAAGATCCAAAGGCCCATATCCAAGACTTGAAGAATCAACTAGAAGATCAGAAGAGTAGTATATATAAGGGTAGTTTTGAATCAGGAAAGAGCTTTTGGGGGGATGGGAAATTGAGAACTACTCTCTGTATAATTTACTTTCTCTGCACTTTTACTTCTAGTTTTCATGATGTATTCTCCATCTTTGTTTTCCATTTCCAGAGCTATGAACAACTAAACCCCTTTCATTGGGTTAGGAAGCTCTGTTGTAATTTTATGGATCAATACTAATTTTCATTACTCTTCTTATATCTTTTCTCTTGATTTTACTAGAAAGCTTTCAATCTTCATCCAATTGGGTAGTTATCTTGGAAAAGAAGCTATTCATACTTGGATCTCTTCTGAACCTTGGAAGAGGAATGAAGAGGTCATGCTAGAAATGCTTTCTCATGTTGGACCAAATTGGGTTTGGTTGGGTATGGTGACTATAATCCTACCAACACTTGATTTGGGAATGTATGTGGTATAATCAGTGACCATACTTCATCTCTTCTCATGAGAAATTGACCAAGGAATTGGCTATTGATCAAGATTTGAGAGATTGAATTACCAAGGAATTGGAATTCGATCACTTAAGATTGCCAAGGAGATCAATGAATGTATTGATTGAGGAAGAGATGAAAATGAACTTGATCCGGAGAATGCAACATCTCCTAAGCCCAATGAATCCCCATTTCTAATCTACCCATTCTCTTTAATTTTTGCAATTTACTTTCATGAGCATCTTCCCCATTCCCATTTACAATTCTACAATTTACTTTCCGTCATTTACTTTCAACTCTTTAATTCTAGAATTTACATTTTCTACTATTTACTTTCCCGCCATTTAATTTCCTGTAACTCTCAAACCAAATTCTGCTTCGCTCAACTATAACATTCCTCTAATTAAAGTTGTTTGACCAATCAATCCCTGTGGGATTCGACCTCACTCTATTGTGAGTTTTTACTTGACGACAATTCGGTATACTTGCCGAAGGAAAATTGTTGAGAGACAAGTTTTCGTGCTATCAATAGAATCATTTTTGCATTTAGTTTCATTCATATAGATAGGTTGCATTTAATAAGTCCTACCATTCCTCTTCACTCTTTTATAGTTTCTCTTGAATTTAGCATGAGGACATGCTAAAGTTTAAGTGTAGGGAGATTGATAAACCCCATTTTTAGGGTTTATCTTGTGCTTAATTTAGTTGATTTTATCCACTAAACTCACACTTATTTATATAATTTGCATGCTTTATATTTTCCTTCCTAATTTTATGCTATGATTGAAAACATGCTTCTTTGGCCTTAAATTTGCTAATTTTAATCCTCTCTTATTACCATTCGAAGCCGTGATATGTTTGTTAAGTGTTTTTAGGGTTTATAGGGCAGGAATGGCTTAGAGGATGGAAAGGAAGCATGCAAAAGTGGAAGGAATACAAGAAATTGAAGGAATTGCTAATCTGTCAAGCCTGACCTCTTCGTACTAAATCGATCATAACTTGAGCTACAGAGGTCCGAATGAGGCGGTTCCAGTTGCGTTGGAAAGCTAACATTCGGCGCTTCAAAATGATATGCAATTTGCCGTAGTTGCCATGCAGTTAGGCAACGTTCACGCATGGATCACGCGTATGCGTGACCTTGCGAAAGTTCAGCGACACGTACGCGTGACAGAGCCACGTGCTGCACGTATCCGAAAATGCTGAAGGCGATTTCATGGCTGTTTTTGGCCCAGTTTCAAGCCCGAAAACACTGATTAGTGACTGCAGAGTGAAGGAATCAATACACAACATTCATTCACAATACATTAGCTTTTAGATGTAGTTTTTTAGGGAGAGAGGCTCTTTCCTCTCTCTAAGTTTTAGGTTTCTTAGTTTTAATTCTTCTCAATTTCAGATTTCTATCTTAGTTCAATTTAGTTTCTCTTCTCATGTTAGATTTGATTTTCTATTTAATGCAATTTGAGGTATTTCATATTTATTTCTTCTTCCATTATTTGTTATCAGTGATTTTGCAATTGTTGGTTTTAGTATTTACATTCTCTTATTGCTTTTCTATGCTTTTATTTTGCGCCCACCAAGTGTTTGACAAAATGCTTGGTTTGATTTTAAATTAGAGACTCTTGAATTATCAAAGGTCTTTTATTGATTGGTGATTGAGATTTGCTAGTTAGCTTGAGATTCACTAACACTGGTCTTTGAGTAGGACTTGTGAACTTAAGCTAACTTTACTCACTTGACTTTCCTTCATTGTTAGAGATTAACTAAGTGAAAGCAAAAGGTAATTACCATCATAATTGACAATGATAATGGGGATAGGAATTCTAATTTTCAATCCTTGCTAGGACTTTTCTTAATTGTTAGTTTATTTTCATGTCATTTACATTCCTTGTTCCACATTTCAAAAACCCAAAAAGATACAATCCCATAACCAATAGTAACATACTTCCCTGCAATTCCTTGAGAGACAACACGAGGTTTAATACTTCGGTTATTTTTATTGGTTTTGCTTAAGTGACAAACAAATTAAATTTGATTGAGGTTTAATTGTCGGTTTAGATCTATACTTACAACGCGCTTACTTTTGTGAAATTCTTTACCGACGATTTTCCCTCCAAAAATTGATGGGGGAAAAACCGTCAGTAAAGAATTCACAAAAATAAGCGTATTGTAAGTATAGATCTAAACCGACAATTAAACCTCAATCAAATTTAATTTGTTTGTCACTTAAGCAAAACCAATAAAAATTAACCGAAGTATTTAAACCTCGGGTCGTCTCTCAAGGAATTGCAGGGAGGTGTAGTTATTATTGGTTATGGAAAAGTATCATTTTGGGTTTTGAAATATGGAACAAGAAAGTAAAATAACAAGAAAATAAATTAATAACTAAGAAAGCTCTTAGCAGGGATTGATAATTAGAAGTCCTATCCTCATCATCCTCATCAATTGTGATGGTAATTGCCTTTTGCTTTCACTTAGTTAACCTCTAACAATGAAGGTAAGTCAAGTGAGCAAAATCAACATAGGTTCACAAGTCCTAATCAAGGACTAGATTTAGTGAAGCCTAAGCCAACTAGAAAGTCTCAATTACTAATCAACAAAAGACTTTTGATAACTCAAGAGTCTCTAAATAATCAATCCAAGTTAAGAACATGAAAATCTAAATTAAAATCCTCCCAAGCATTTTATCAAACACTTGGAAGACATAAAATAAAAGCATAGAAAAGTAATAAGAGAATATTAAATCTAAACAACTAATTGCAAGGAATCAATAACAACAAATGAAAGGAGAAGCAATAAACATAAAATACCTCAAATTGTATTAAAAGAAAAATTTGAATCTAACATGAAGAATTCATAAACTAAATTGGCAAAATAAGGAAATTACAAAGGGAAATGGATAACTAAGGTACTAGAATAATAGAATGTAGAAGATAAACTAAATTAAAACAATATGGAAATCTGAATTGGAGAAGAAATAAACCTAAGACCTAAAACCTAGTGAAAGGAGAGAGCCTCCCTCTCTCGAAAACTGCATCTAAAACCTAACTTGTTGTGAATGAATGTTGTCTCCATGATTTCCCTACTTTGCAGCCTCTAAGCAGTGTTTTCGGGCTTGGAACTGGGCCAAAAACAGCCTAGAAATCGCCCCCAGCGTTTTCTGATATGTGCAACACGTGGCTCTGTCACGCGTACGCGTCGCCCACACGTACGCATCGCCTAAGTGCATGGAAACTATGGTAGATTACATATCATTTTGAAGCCCTGGATGTTAGCTTTCCAACGCAACTAGAACCACCTCATTCGGCCCTTTGTAGCTCAAGTTATGATCGATTTAGTACGAAGAGGTCAGGCTTGACAGCTTAGCAATTCCTTCAATTTCTTGTATTCCTTCCACTTTTGCATGCTTCCTTTCCATCCTCTACGCCATTCTTGCCCTATAAACCCTAAAAGCACTTAACAAACATATCACGGCATCGAATGGTAATAAGAGAGGATTAAAATTAGCAAATTTAAGGCCAAAGAAGCATGTTTTCAATCATAGCACAAAATTAGGAAGAAAAATGTAAAACATGGGAATTATATGAATAAGTGTGAGTTTAGTGGATAAAATCCACAAATTAAGCACAAGATAAAACCTAAAAATGGGGTTTATCATTGATCCCAAAAAATTTTGGGGAGGAAAATACATCCTTGAGGCATCTCAGGGATTTCTTGTTGAGGCGGCTCCACATGCTCTTGCTGTGGTCAATATGCCGGCTCTCTAAAATGCTCCATCCTTCTTTCTGCGATGGGCTTGTCCTCTTCTATGACAATTCCAGCTGAATTGCATAAGTGACATATAAGGCATCTACAGTGCTTTCTCTGTCTCTATCTCTGAATCAGACTTTTGCTCCAGCTCATCAACTTCAGCCAAAAAATACCTGAATTTGCATAAAAATACACAAAACTCAAAGTAGAATCCAAAAATGTGAATTTTACACTAAAACTTATGAAAATATAATAAAATTTAAATAAAATTTGCTAAAAATTATATGAAAATAATGCCAAAAAACATATAAAATATTCGCTCATCAGTAAGCTATCACTTAACCCCTGTGATTTAGTGTATTTGTGAGCCCTAGTATTGATTGTGATGAATTATATGATATTAGGTTGAGCATTGGTAATTGTTAGAGTTGTCTTGACAACTTGGAGCTTTTGGATTGAGTTTGGTGGATTGTTGTGCTTGGAAGCTTGTTTGAAGGTCCATTTTGGGTGGTTTTGAGTTGTGTGGAAATCAGCTAAGGTATGGGTTTAGGGTTTCATGAATCTTAGGCTAGTTTCCTTGAGTTTGGTTGAATTTGTATGATTGATTAAATTGTGATTGAGAATGTTGAATGGAGGTTGAATGGTTTGCATGATAGATGTTGTGGTGGTGTTGCGTAGAATGAATGGAAACTTATTCAATTGTCACAATGATGATGATTATTATGTAATATGGTTGGGAATGATGATAATTGTGTATATGATTTGTATATGGGATAATGTTATTGGATTTGGAATTGTGGAATGAATTGAGGAATAGAATTGTGAACGACAAAGGTATTCAAATTAATTAAGTATGTTGCTAGTGATATGGGTTGAATTGATAAGGGCCATGAAGTGTTGGATTGGAAAATTGGGTATGTTTGGATTTGGTTTGGTTTGGTTTGGAAGTTTAGAGAACTTGCCAATTTTTGTAAAATCTTATTTTTTATGAATTTTGATGAGGCAAAACTTGGCCTCCAGATCCTTGTTTTTTATGAAACTCTATTTGAAATGAAAGTTGGATCTGAGAGCTTTAAGATGTTTAAAGAATGGAAGAAAAATCTTTTAAAACAAAAACGTGATGTGCGTTTGAAGTTCAGAACAAAAATTTGAATTCTGCTGCTTTTCAAAATTTTCTAAGTTTTTCAGAGCATGTGTACGTGGACAGTGCACGCGACGCAGGGATTGGTTGCTGCCAATTACTTTCATTTATGCAACTCTGGCATGCGTATGCGAGCATGTCACCTTTACATGCATGCATACACGACGTGTAACACGCGACGCGGCAATGCTTCACTGTTTCAAGTGTTCGGGTACGCGGACGTAGCTCGCGTACGCGACTATGGTAGAATGACACCCATGCATACACAAGAGGGGCTTGCGTACGTGAGACCCCTGTTTTGCTGAAAACTTATTTTCTTTATATTTTAAACGTTCTTCTAGCTTTCTAGTGAAAATGGTTTAGGTAACTTAAAGAACTTGTGCTATACGAACTATGATCATTGAGATTGATTCTATATTATTATTGATATGCTGAGATTTGGTAAGTTGCTATGCGACTGGTAAGAATGGTGGTTAATCCCGCTTACGTTGAGATGTGAGGTCTGAGACAGAGTATCCCATTCGCATGCTTTCTGGTCACAAAAGTGTACTTGGGCACTATATCCCATAAGAGTGTGCTAGGGCACTATATCCCAAGGGCCATATTTATATACATGACAGAAGGCGACATCTTGAAGGGATGTGTCAGGTTGGCAGTTGGACAGACAAGTGATATCACGGCTATTAGGATAGGTGATGAGTGAAAATTAGATTTCCACACAAACTCACCGGCAAGTATACCGGGTCGCATCAAGTAGTAATAACTCACAAGAGTGAGGTCGATCCCACAGGGATTGATGGATCAAGCAACTTTAGTGAGTGATCAGTTTAGTCAAGCTAACATTGGTGAATTGAATGAAATTTAACTAACAAAGAAGGAATTACAAGAATTATAAAGTGCAGAAAGTAAATTTGACAGAAGCTTAAAGAGCAAGAAAAGTAAATTACATCAAATGTAAAGGGAATTGGGTGTAGGGAATTAAATGAAGCAGTAAATCATGACTTAGAGCAATTGCAGAAAATTAAACTTGCAGGAAGACTAAATCAGATTGAATCATGAACAGAAATGTAAAGTTGCAGAGAAATAGAAGTGCAGAAGAGTAAATCAAGCTCAATGAAAATGAAACTGTGAAATTGAATTCAAGACTGAAATATGACAATTGCAAAAATAATAAAAGTGTATCAAAGAGAGCTTTTCATTCTACTCCTAATCTTACTCCTACTGCTGCCTAGCAGCCTAACCCAGCTCCAATCAAATGAAATTGATGCCTTTATATAGGCTTTACAAAATGAAATTGAAATTGAAAACATATTACAATTCAAATGAAATTCCTATTCTAACTGTTTCTTGTGCCTTTGAGTCATGTCCAATGGACTTTTGTTGGTTTGGCCTTGAATTAGAGTGGGTCAGGGGTGTTGGTGATGCTCCCAGTGGAACGCTTAGTTCACTTTGTGAATGCTACGTTCACTCCTTTGGTGTGCCAATTGGTGCGCATTGTGGCTCCCTTACTAGCGCTCTCTTTTTTAGCGCTGCGCTCGTCCTTTGAGTGCTACACTTTGCTTGTTTGAGCGCTGCCTTCATTGAGGGCTTTGTTTCTTCACTGGGTGCTGCATTAGTGAGCGCCACGCTCAAATTTTGAGCGCTACTTTAGTTTACGGATGGCACAAACTTCCTCTCCAAGGCTTGCAAGTCATGAAAAAGGTAGAAAAGTGAGCGCCACGCTCACTTCCAAAGTGAACGCTAGCCTTGTTTGGATATTGAGCGTGGTTTTTGGGCCTTAAAGATGCCTAGCACTTGTGCTTCAATTTTATGCTAAATATAGATTTTTATATATCTTTGGAAAGCTCTGAATGTCAGCTTTCCAACGCAACTGGAAGCGCATCAATTGGACATCTGTAGCTCAAGTTATGGTCCTTTGAAGAATGCATGGTCGTGCTGTCAGCGCCAAGTTAACTTAGGCTGCATTTGTTTGTAGAGACAGGACAGAACATGACACTGAAACGGAGACAATAGGACGGAGACACTAAAAATTATCTTTTGTGTATTGTGTTTGGATACGATGGACAAGACACTAATGTAATGTCTAGTATTATGTTTGGATACACATGGACAAGACTAAAATATTATATGAAATGACTAAAATAGTCATGTGATTCCAAATTTTCTAAATCAATACAAATTAATTTAATAAAAAATAAGAGTACGTAGGAGTACAGACGGAACTTGAAAAAAATATTTGAAGAGGCAAAAAATTTTAATAAAAAAATATATTAGTATTTATATTAAAATAAAATTTATAAATATAATTATTTTATTTTAAAATTTATTATTAATATGTAGGAATACATATGGTTAAGATTAACAAAAAAAATAAATTTGACTTTGATTAATAAAAAATTTTGTTTAAGTTAATAAGCCAAATTAATTTTAAATAAAAAATTAATTTTAAAAAAATCCATTTTTACATGAAAAAACAATTAGTTTTTGCATATAAAAATCTATTTTTATTTAAAAAAAAACTAATTTTTTTTATCTAAAAACTGATTTTTCTTTATAAAAAACTGATTTTCCTTTAAATTATATAAAATCAATTACAATTTATAAATTATTTTTTAGCATTTTAAAAGATTAATTTTACTTTTGCTAATATTTATCTTTCAAAAATTGTAAGATTAATTATTTTTGTTATTATTTTTATTACAAATCAAATAATATAATATAAGGTTAAAATGGTATTGAAGTAAAACGATAAAAAGAAAAGAATTATCTACCCCTAATAAAAATTTCTACAGAAAGGAGAGAGTACCTGGAAAAGAAAGAGATAGAGGAAGAACAGGAAGAAAAAAGTATCTCTGAACAATGCAATAGGAAAAATAAAAAGGGGTAATAGTGGAAAAAAAGGAAAACAAAATTTATAAAATTGTCCGTGTCCACTCTTCCAAATCCCGTGTCCATCATTGTCCTTCGTGAAAGAGTGGACACAAAAGTATAAAAAACTGTCTCGGAGACAATATGTCCACTGTCCATGTCTCTGCTTCCAAACACTTTTTAAACAAGTGTTGTCCATGTCTCCGTGTCCTGCCCCCGAAAACAAACGCTACCTTAGTGAGCGCCCAGTTAACTTAGTGAGTGCTCGGACAGCAAAAAGCTTGCTTCCAAGCTGAAAACTCACGAAAACGCTCAATTAGTGAGCGTGGCGCTCACTTGGCAAATGAGCGCTGATTGGAGGCCAAAGTTAGCGCCAGCTTCTGACGCTCAAACTTAATGTTCACCCCATACTATTATATATTGTTGGAAAGCTCTGGTTGTCTACTTTCCAATGCATTTGAGAGCGTATCATTCAAAGCTCTACAGCTCAAGTTATCTAGCTTGGAAGGTGAAGAGGTCAGCTGGCCTTACTGCAGGTTGATACTATGTTCATCTTTGCACTTTCGGGGTAAGTTTTCTCCCTCAGATTTAGTGTCCACCATGTAGTGCCATATATGCTTGGAAAGATCTGGTTTCCTACTTTCCAATGCCACTTGAATCACCTCAGTTGGAGTTTTTTATTCTTGTTGGAGTGTGAAGAGGTCAGGGTTGCAAATCCTCTTTGCTCCTCCTTGAGTTTGTTTCCAACTCTTTTGCCACCTTGGGAGTATGATTCTTCTTTTAGTGCTTTTATTGCTTTTTCTTCTATTATTTCCTACAAAGTTTATAAATTCAAAAGATCAAAGAAATATACCATTTAAGCACAAAATCATTCAATATTTAAGCACTAATCATCAATTTCTTGTATGAAAAAGTATAGAAAAACATGACATGATGACATGTCATCACAACACCAAACTTAAACCTTGCTTGTCCCCAAGCAAGAAAAGAATCATGCAATAGAGATTGACAATCCAAGGTAAGAAGAATAGCAACTCAATGTTCATGGTTAGCTAGTTTTCTATGCATGCCACAATCACAAAAGAAATGTAAATGATTGATGCTTCTATCTAGCTCATTTTATGAAATCTTTTCCTTATGTTTCTTCCTTGAAACAAGCTTTTGATTTTCTTATTAGCTTCCCCTTTTGGGTGCTTTGCCCCATGAGTTGATAACAAAGTTACGACCCTAAATGCTTTGTTTTCAAGTATTAACACTTGATACATAAGCACCACAAGCATTTAATTAGAGGTCCTTTTTAGCTAATTTGTTTCTTTTCTTTACTCTCTAATCATTGATGCTCAGAGCCTTGAGTTTTGAGGGAGTGCTTTTGCACTTGAGCCTAGCCTTGACTCTAAGTGTTTTGTTTTCAAGCTTTTTGCTTGATACATAAACACCACAAGTACTTAACAAATGAATTATCATTGGTACTCAGAGCCTTCAGCTTTCTGATTCTTTCACTTTTTCTTTCTTGCCTCAATTTGCAATTGCTTCTTCAAGGTTTTCATGATTTCAAACAATTTCATAAAATGTCCTAGATGAAAACTTCAATTAAATAAAATCTAATGCAATTGAGCAACAATTAATCATACTAGCCTTCCAATACTTGTATGCCTATGCTAAGTTCTTCTTTAATGACCTTGTTTGTTTATGATCATGATACTTTATTACTTAGAACTTACAAAATTTAAGATGGTAGTCATAATGTCACAGCAACATGTTACAATTTATCAATCAAACTATGCTTATTCACAACACACATGCATACAGAGAAGGTAAAGACAATCATGCACTTTACAGTGCTGGAAAGAATTAGGAGGAGAAATGAGCGTTACCACCTTGTGGTTCATCTTCCTTGTTGTTGTCCTTTTCCTTCTATTCTTCCCCTTCCCATGCCAAATTCAGAATGCTTGCTCATCCTCAAGCAACAATTAGAACAATGGTGATGGGGTCGAAAATCGACCATGAATGTCTTACACAATAAAATGTTAGTAGTACATGTGTTTTAAGCAAGCAAAATTAAAGATAACAATCAAGGCACAGGAAACAGAGACATTGTGATTGCAAAAATAAGAGGTTTTGCATGATACATTGCATAAAAAATAAGTGGCACACCAAACTTAGTGTGACACTTTCACTTGGAATTGATGCAAGTATCCAGTATGGATTGGGAGCAAATTTTGTTGCATAGCAACACCAAACTTAAAATGCAACCAAATGTCAATTTATTTAAACTAAAACTAAACAAAGGGAAATGTTATATGTTAAATACAATCACCAAGCCAAGAATATGTCATGAATAAAGATTTCTTGGTGAGATATTTATCAAAAACAATTAAGTAGTAAAATAAATGAAAGTAATGAAGACAAAGAAATAACTAAAACAATAATAGACATGTTAAACCAAAAGAAAAATAACCTTGCACAGGCATTATGATTATGAAGACAAGTGGTGTTGCTAAATAAATTGCATAGAAAATAAGTAGCATACCAAACTTAGAATCTTAGTGTGACACTTTCATTTTTGATTTGATGCAATCATCCAGAACGATTGAAAACAAATTGTTGCAGGACAACACCAAACTTAGAATGTAATCATATGCCAATTTATTGAAATTAAACAAGGCAGACAGAGAAAGTAAATAAAGCAAAGAAATAAAATGTTACCTACGGTTGGGTTGCCTCCCAACAAGCACTCTTTTATTGTCATTAGCTTGACATGTTGTTCTTTACTTTCTTCCTCTTCTTCCAATTTGTTAAGAGGACTGACCTCAAGGGTAAAGATGAACCTGTCAGTATCCCTTTTCTTGGTTTCCTCTCAGCAAGCTTCCTTTGGTGAGTTGTTTGATTGAGCTTGCTTGGTGGTGGTTCAGGGGTTGGATTGCTTGTGGTTGACCTTTTCTTCTTCATGGATATGATCAATTGTGGCTTGGTCACAATCCTTTTCTCGGTGTTGTTGTTGGTTGCCTTCACTTCTTGGATATCATGATTTGGTGGTTGTGTGATTTCTTCCTCAGAAGCTTCTTGCATTGGGGTTTCAATGAACCCTTCATCTTTGTAGCTCTCTGCTTCAAATGAGTGTGAAATTTGTTGATTAACTTCCTCCTTTTCTTCTTCATGATCTTCCATTAAATCCTTTGGGAATGAGTCTTTATGTTCCATTGTTACTTCAACTAGCCTCTGTGGATTTGGAATCCTGTGCTCATATACCTCCATCACCTCATTCTTCTTCACTGAAAATTCACTTGATATATTAGCCTCTTTGATGAGCAGATAATTTATACACTTTTTGGCATTATTTTTAGGTATGTTTTAGTATATTTTAGTTACTTTTTATTATATTTTTATTAGTTTTTATGAAAAAAGAGTTTGTGTGTTTTTTTTGTAATTTCAGGTAATTTCTGGCTGAAATTTAGGGACCTGAGCAATAATCTGATTCAGAGGCTGAGAAAGGACAGCAGATGCTGTTGGATTCTGATCTTCCTTCACTCAAACGCGTTTTCTGGAGCTACAAAAGTCCAATTGGTGCGTTCTCAATTGGGCTGGAAAGCTAACATCTTGGGCTTTCCAGCAATATTTAATAATTCATACTTTGCCAGAGATTTGATGGCCCAAACTAGCGTTCAACGCCAGCCAGAGACCCTTTTCTGGCATAAAATGCCGGAACTGGCACCAGAACTGGAGTTAAATGCCCAAACTAGCATTAAGCTGGCGATTAACTCTAGAAAAGGCCTATGCACGTGTAAAGCTCAATGCTCAGCCGAAGCACACACCAACTGGGCCCCGGAAGTAGATTTCTGCACTATCTGCACTTAGTTACTTATTTTCTGTAATCCTTAGTAACTAGTTTAGTATAAATATAATTTTTTACTATTGTATTCAGATATTATGCCATTTTTCACATTGGGAGACTGGCCACACGGCCATGCCAAGACATTTTTCTCTTATGTATTTTCTACGGTGGAGTTTCTACACCTCATAGATTAAGGTGCGGAGCTCTGCTGTTCTTCATGAATTAATGAAAGTAATATTGTTTCTCTTTCAATTTACGCATGTATCTTCTCCAAGATATACTCTCGTTCTTAATTCAGTAAAGTCAAAATGAAGGGGTGACCCGTGACAATCACCCACTATCTTCATTACTCGCTTAGCCAAGATCCACGTGCCTGACAACCACAAGCGGTCTACATGATGTTCAATGTAGTCATTGGACGACAGCTGGAGTATAATCTCTTGGGTCTCTGATCCACGGATTTAACTTGCCTCTCCTGACAACAGAGCATTCGAATCCATGAGATTAGAACCTTCGTGGTAGAGGCTAGAACCAATTGGCAGCATTCCTAAGATCCGAAAAGTCTAAACCTTGTCTGTGGTATTCCGAGTAGGAACTGGGACGAGATGACTATGACGAGCTTCAAACTCACGAATGTTGGGCGTAGTAACAATGTGCAAAAGGATAGAGAGATCCTATCCCGACACAAGTGAGAACCGACAGATGAATAGCCGTGCGGTAGCTGTGCCTGGTATTTTTCATCCGAGACGAGAGATCCGACAGATGATTAGCTGTACAGAAACCGTTCCTGGACCATTTTCATTGAGAGGACGGATGGTAGCCATTGACAACAGTGATTCACCAATGATGAGCGGATAATTTATACGCTTTTTGGCATTATTTTTACATAGTTTTTAATATGATTTAGTTAGTTTTTAGTATATTTTTATTAGTTTTTAAATAAAAATCACATTTCTGGACTTTACTATGAGTTTGTGTGTTTTTCTGCGATTTCAAGTATTTTCTGGCTGAAATTGAGGGACTTGAGCATAAATCAGATTCAGAGGTTGAAGAAGGACTGCAGATGCTGTTGGATTCTGACCTCTCTGCACTCAAAGTGGGTTTTCTGGAGCTACAAAACTTCATATGGTGCGCCCTCAATTGCGTTGGAAAGTAGACATCCAGGGCTTTCCAGCAATATATAATAGTCCATACTTTGCCCAAGTTTAGATGACGCAAATTGGCGTTCAACGCCAGTTCCATGCTGCATTCTAGAGTTAAATGCCAGAAATAGGTTGCAAAGTGGAGTTAAACGCCAGAAACAGGTTACAAGCTGGCGTTCAACTCCAAGAGAAGCCTCTACACGTGTAAAGCTCAATGCTCAGCCCAAGCACACAACAAGTGGGCCCCAGAAGTGGATTTCTACATCACTTACTTATCTTTGTAAACCCTAGTAACTAGTTTAGCATAAATAGGACTTTTTACTATTGTATTTACATCTTCGGATCATCTTTTGATCATTTTTTGATGATTGAACCCTCCTTAGGATGCTGGCCATTCGGCCATGCCTGGACCTTGTTCTTATGTATTTTCAACGGTAGAGTTTCTACACACCATAGATTAAGGTGTGGAGCTCTGCTATTCCTCATGAATTAATACAAAGTACTATCGTTTTCCTATTCAATTCAAGCTTATTCTAATTCTAAGATATTTATTCACACCTCAATATGAATGTGATGATCATGACAGTCATCATCATTCCCAACCTATGAACGCGTGCCTAACAACCACTTCCGTTCTACCTTAGATTGAATGAGTATCTCTGGGATTCCTTAATCAGAATCTTCGTGGTATAAGTTTGAATCCATGAACGGCCATTCTTGAGATCTAGAAAGTCTAAACCTTGTCTGTGGTATTCCGAGTAGGATCTGGGAAGGGATGGCTGTGACAAGCTTCAAACTCGCGAGTGCTGGGCGTAGTGACAGACGCAAAAAGATCAATGGATCCTATTCCAGTATGATCGAGAATCGACAGATGATTAGCCATGCAGTGACAGTGCATTGGACCATTTTCACTGAGAGGACAGGATGTAGCCATTGACAATGGTGATGCCTAACATACAGCCTGCCATAGAAAGGAGTATGAATGATTGGATGAAGACAATAGGAAAGCAGAGGTTCAGGAGGAACGAACGCGTCTCTATATGCTTATCTGAAATTCTCACCAATGAATTACATAAGTATCACTATCTTTATTTTATATTTTATTTATCTTTTAATTATTAAATCTCCATAATCAATTGAATATGCCTGACTGAGATTTGCAAGATGACCATAGCTTGCTTCAAGCCGACAATCTCCGTGGGATCGACCCTTACTCACGTAAGGTTTATTACTTGGACGACCCAGTGCACTTGCTAGTTAGTTGTGCAAAGTTGTGACAAAGAACTAAGATTATGAACGTGCGTATTAAGTTTTTAGCACCGTTACCAAGGAATGAACCGTCACGATTTCTGCGCACCAAGTTTTTGGCGCCGTTGCCGGGGATTGTTCGAGTTTGGACAACTGACGGTTCATCTTGTTGCTCAGATTAGGTAATTTTATTTTAATTTTAAGCTTTTTATTTCTTATTTTTGAAAAATACAAAAAAAAATATTTACTTCTTTTTTGTTTTTTCCAATTAATTTTTGAAAAATCAAAAATCCAAAAAAAATTTATAAAATCATAAAAACAAAAAATATTTTGTGTTTCTTGTTTAAGTCTAGAGTCAATTTTTAAGTTTGGCGTCAATTGCATGTTTTTAAAATTTATACATTTTTTTTCGAAAAATTCATGCATGGTGTTCTTCATGATCTTCAAGTTGTTCTTGGTAAGTCTTCTTGTTTGATCTTCATATTTTCTTGTTTTGTGTCTTTTGTTGTTTTTCATATGCATTTTTGAATTCATAGTGTCTAAAAAATTAAAAATTTCTAAGTTTGGTGTCTTGCATGTTTTCTTTTCTTGAAAAATTTTCAAAAATAAGTCTTGATGTTCATCTTGATCTTCAAAGTGTTCTTGGTGTTCATCTTAACATTCATAGTGTTCTTGCATGCATCATTTGTTTTGATCCAAAATTTTCATGGATTGAGTCTTTTTGATATTTTTCTCTCTCATCATTAAAATTCAAAAATCAAAAAAATATCTTTCCCTTTTTCTTCTCATCAAATTCGAAAATTTGAGTTGACTTTTTCAAAAAATTTTAAAATCTAGTTGTTTCTTATAAGTCAAATCAAATTTTCAATTTAAAAATTCTATCTTTTTCAAATCTTTTTCAAAAATCAAATCTTTCTCATTTTTCTTTTATGATTTTCGAAAATTTCAAAATAATTTTCAAAAATCTTTTTCTTATTTTTATTTCATATTTTCGAAATTAATGCTAACAATTAATGTGATTGATTCAAAATTTTTAAGTTTGTTACTTGCCTCTTAAGAAAGGTTCAATCTTTAAATTTTAAATCATATCTTTTTGTTTCTTGTTAGTCAAGTAATCAACTTTAATTTTCAAAATCGAATCTTTTTTTAATTTCTTTTTCAAATCTTTTTCAAAATAAGTTTCAATCACATCTTTTCAAAATCAATTTCAAAATCTTTTCTAACTTCTTTTCTAACCTCTTATCTTTTCTAAAATTGATTTTCAAATCTATTTCAAACTAATCCTATCTTTTTGTTTGATTCTTATCTTTTTTTCAAAACTACCTAACTAATTCTATCTGTAATTTTCAAAAATCACCTTCCCCTTTTTCTAAAACTTCCTTTTTAATTAACTATTTGTTTTAAATTTAATTTAATTTGATTTAATTTTTCCTGCTTAATTTTAGAATTTTTAATTTTAATTTTTAATTTAAAAACAAAAATACTTTTATTTTATTTTATCTAATTTTCGAAAATTCTTTTCCCTCACCTCCTTCTATTTATTTATTCATCTACTAACATCCCTTTTTCACCCAAGAATTCGAACCTACTCCTCACCCTTGTGCTTGAATTCTCCTTCTTCTATTCATATCTTCTTCTACTCATATAAAGGAATCTCTATACTGTGACATAGAGGATTCTATATCTTCTTTTCTATTTTCTTCTTTTTCATATGAGCAGGAACAAGGATAAGAACATTCTTGTTGAAGCTGATCCTGAACCTGAAAGGACTCTGAAGAGGAAGCTAAGGGAAGCTAAAGCACAACTCTCTGGAGAAAATCTGACTGAAAATTTCGAAAAAGAAGGAGACATGGCCGAAAATAATAACAATGCAAGGAAGATGCTTGGTGACTTTACTGCACCAAATTCCAATTCACATGGAGGAAGCATCTCAATCCCTACCATTGGAGCAAACAATTTTGAGCTGAAACCTCAATTAGTTTCTCTAATGCAACAGAACTGCAAGTTTTATGGACTTCCATCAAAAGATCCTTTTCAGTTCTTAACTGAATTCTTGCAGATCTGTGATACTGTTAAGACCAATGGGATTGATCCCGAGGTCTACAGGCTTATGCTTTTCCCGTTTGCTGTAAGAGACAGAGCTAGAGTATGGTTGGACTCTCAACCTAAAGATAGCCTGAACTCTCGGGATAAGCTGGTCACGGCTTTCTTAGCTAAGTTCTTTCTGATGCGTATTTTTAGAAAATGAATTCCAAACACACAAAACTAACCGGCAAGTGCACCGGGTCGTATCAAGTAATAATAACTCACGGGAGTGAGGTCGATCCCACAGGGATTGAAGGATTGAGCAATTTTAGTTTAGTGGTTGATTTAGTCAAGCGAATCAAGATTTGGTTGAGTGATTTGTGATTAACAGAATTTAAATTGCATGGAAAGTAAAGGGAATGGGTAAATTGCATGAAATTAAAGAGAACAGAAAATAAAGTGCTGAATCTTAAAGAACAAGTAATGTAAATTGCAGAAACTTAGATTGCAAGAAATGTAAATTACAGAATCTTAAAGTGCAAGAAATGTAAATGGCTTGAATTGTAAAGGGAATTGGGAAGTGGATTTGCAGAATTTAAACAAGGAAATGTAAAATTGCAACAAGCAGGGAAGTAAAAGATGGATTTAATTGCAGTAGATCTCAAACAGAAAATGTAAATCGCTTGAAGAAGCGTTCAACAGAGAAATAAAAAGGGAATTTCAGATCTCAGGACCCAAGAGACTAGATAACCAAGTCTAGATCTCAATGCCTTCCTAGATCCAATCCAGAAATCAATTGCAAGAGAATTTAAAGATCAAGCAGTAGAAGAAGCAAAACCAAATTCAAATTCCAAAAGTTGCAGTAAAGTGAGACAGAGAGATCTCAAGGTGAGATTGAGACAGAATTTCCTCAATTCTTCAACCCAAGATCCAAGACAAATGTAATTGAAATTGAAAACGAGAAAACTAAGAAGAAGAGAATTCAATTCTCCTCTCCGAAATTCAGAAACTCAAGACAACTCAAAACCAAAAGCTCTCAGCAAAACTAAAACGGAAAATTCTCAAAGGAAAGAAAAAACTCCCTTGAAAACTTAAATCCTAAGCTATTTATACACTTTCTTCAAATGGTCTTCAAGCCTTGAATTGGGCCTTTGTTCTTGATGGAATTGGGTTGATAAAGGCCTTGGTTGATTGCTCTTGGAGTTGGGGAAAGATCCATTGTGAACCGGGTTGAAAAACATAAAAGCTTGAGTAAAAGTTTGAGGTCAAACTTTTACTCAAACTTTTTATACCAGATGGCTTCACCTTGCTGCTACCAACGTTTGAGCCAACGTTTGAGGTCAAACTTTTGCTCAAATGTTGGCCCCCTTGTAAATGTGTGTTGCGCCAACGTTTGAGCAAAAGTTTGACCTCAAACGTTGGCGCAAGCTTTTTCCTCCAGGGTGTGCAAGTGTGGCGCCAACGTTTGAGCAAAAGTTTGACCTCAAACGTTGGCGCAAGCTTTTTCCTCCAGGGTATTGATTTTGTGATGCCAACGTTTGCCAAAAAGTTTGAGGCAAATGTTGGCTCAAGTTTTTCTCCCAAAAGTTTGTGCTAAAGTTTGAGGTCAAACTTTTGCTCAAGCTTTTTTTCCCAAAAGTTTGAGCTAAAGATTGAGGTCAAACTTTTGCTCAAGTTTTTTTTCCTCTGGAGTGTTTTCAACTCTTTTAAAAGTTTGAGCTAAAGTTTGAGGCAAACTTTTGCTCAAACTTTTTGTTCTCTCTTGCTCCTAGCCATTCCTTCCTTCTTCAACCTTCTTCAAAACTCTTTTCACCTATCATCAATCAACCAAACACATCAAAGCTTTGCTTAAAATCATGATTTTGTTATTCTTTCATAATATATGACAATTATAGCATAAAATCTCATGAAATTGCATTAATTCATACATGGTTGATTGAATCAAAGGAAACATGGAAATCTACCCAATTGGCTTGCTTATGGCTCAAGAAAGTGCATAAATCAATCGAAAACAAAAGAAAAAGGCTAGTGAAACTAGGCTAAGATGACTTGTCATCACTTTCCTCTTCAAAAACATAGCAAGCTTAGAGTGGATGTTCAAACCTTCAGACAAAAAGAAGGTGAATCCCTCTATGAAGCTTGGGAGAGATACAAGGAACTAACCAAAAAGTGTCCTTCTGACATGCTTTCAGAATGGACCATCCTGGATATATTCTATGATGGTCTGTCTGAACTATCAAAGATGTCATTGGACCATTCTGCAGGTGGATCCATTCACCTAAAGAAAATGCCTGCAGAAGCTCAAGAACTTATTGACATGGTTACAAATAACAAGTTCATATACACTTCTGAAAGGAATCATGTGAGTAATGGGACCCCTCAGAGGAAGGGAGTTCTTGAAATTGATACTCTGAATGCCATATTGGCTCAGAATAAAATATTGACTCAGCAAGTCAATATGATCTCTCAGAGTCTGAATGGATTGAAGGAATCATCCAAAAGTACTAAAGAGGCATCTTCTGAAGAAGAAGCTTATGATCCTGAAAACCCTGCAATAGCAGAGGTGAATTACATGGGTGAACCCTATGGAAACACCTATAATCCCTCATGGAGAAATCATCCAAATTTCTCATGGAAGGATCAACAAAAGCCTCAACAAGGCTTTAATAATGGTGGAAGAAACAGGTTTAGCAATAGCAAACCTTTTCCATCATCCACTCAGCAACAGACAGAGAATTCTGAGCAGAATCCATCTAGCTTAGCAAATATAGTCTCTGATCTGTCTAAGGCCACTGTAAGTTTCATGAATGAAACAAGGTCCTCCATTAGAAATTTGGAGGCACAAGTGGGCCAGCTGAGTAAAAGAGTCACTGAAACTCCTCCTAGTACTCTCCCAAGCAATACAGAATAGAATCCAAAGAGAGAGTGCAAGGCCATTGATTTGACCATCATGGCCGAACCTACAAGGGAGGAGGAGAACGTGAATCCTAGTGAGGAAGACCTCCTGGGATGTTCAGTGACCAATAAGGAGTATCCCTTTGAGGAACCAAAGGAATCTGAGGCTCATCTAGAGACCATAGAGATTCCATTGAACCTCCTTCTGCCCTTCATGAACTATGATAATTATTCTTCCTCTGAAGAGGATGAAGACATTACTGAAGAGCAAGTTGCTAAATACCTTGGTGCAATCATGAAGCTGAATGCCAAATTATTTGGTAATGAGACTTGGGAATATGAACCTCCCTTTCTCACCAATGAACTAAATGCATTGGATAGGCAGAAATCACCTCAAAAGAAACAGGATCCTGGAAAATTCTTAATACCCTGTACCATAGACACCATGACCTTTGAGAAGGCTCTGTGTGACCTGGGGTCAGGAATAAACTTAATGCCACTCTCTGTAATGGAGAAACTAGGGATTTTTGAGGTACAAGCTACAAGAATCTCACTAGAGATGCCAGACAAATCAATGAAACAGGCTTATGGACTTGTAGAGGATGTCTTAGTGAAGGTTGAAGGCCTTTACATCCCTGCTGACTTCATAATCTTAGACACTGGGAAGGATGAGGATGAATCCATCATCCTTGGAAGACCCTTCCTTGCCACAGCAACGGCTATGATTGATGTGGACAGAGGAGAGTTAGTCCTTCAATTGAATGAGGACTACCTTGTGTTTAAGGCTCAAGGATCTTCTTCTGTAAACATGGAGAAGAAGCATGAAAAGCTTCATCCAATTCTCTCCATACAGAGTCAAGCAGAGCTTCCACATTCAAACTCTAAGTTTGGTGTTAGGAGGCTACAATCATGCTCTGAGTATCTGTGAAGCTCTGTAAGAGCTTACTATCAAGCTATTGACATTAAAGAAGCGCTTATTGGGAGGCAACCCAATCTTATTTATCTATGTTAATTATTTTTTCATTTCATTTTCCATTGTTAGTTTATGTTTTCTTTAGGTTGATGATCATGTGGAGTCACAAAAACAGCTGCAGAATTAAAGCGGAATCAAAAATAGCATAAAAAATAGCACACCTTGGAGGATAGACTTACTGGCGTTTAAACGCCAGTAAGGATAGCAGAATGGGCGTTTAACACCCAGTCTGGCAGCATTCTTGGCGTTAAACGCCAGAATTGGCAGACAAACCGGCGTTTAACGCCAGAAAAGGGTGTATGGCTAGCGTTAAACGCCAGAAACGGGCATCAACCTGGCGTTTAATGCCAGGAAAGGCAGCAGACTGGCGTTTAAATGCCAGAAAGGGCTATCCAGGGGCGTTTAAATGCCAAAAAGGTGCAGGGACCAGAATTCCTTGACACCTCAGGATCTGTGGACCCCACAGGATCCCCACCTACCCCAACTCACTCTCTCTCCTCTTCACACCTTTCCATAACACTCTTCTCCAAATACCCTTGACCAATCACATCAATACCTATTCCCCAAACACAATTCACCTATCAAATCCTACCCTCTTCCCCATAATCTCTTCACCACTCACATCCATCCACTATTCCCCAAAAACCCATCATAAAACCCCACCTACCTCACCATTCAAATTCAAAATATTTCCCTTCCGAACCCAACCCCTTCTTACACGAATTCTCTCTCTCTCTTACCCTATAAGTACCCCTCCTTACCACCTTCAAATTCACACATCATAAACACTTAAACCCTACCTTGGCCGAATTCAAAACACCCCTCTATCTCTTCCATTTCTTCTTCTCCTCCTCCTTTCTTTCTTCTTTTGCTCGAGGACGAGCAAACCTTTTAAGTTTGGTGTGGGAAAAAGCTCTGCTTTTTATTTTTCCATAACCATTGATGGCACCTAAGGCCGGAGAAACCTCTTGAAAGAGAAAAGGGAAGGTAGTTGCTTCCACCTCCGAGTCATGGGAGATGGAGAGATTCATCTCAAAGGTCCATCAAGATCACTTCTATGAAGTTATGGCCAAGAAAAGGGTGATCCCCGAGGTCCACTTCATGCTCAAAAAGAGTGAATATCCGGAGATCCAACGTGAGGTTCGGAGAAGAGGTTGGGAAGCTCTCACCAACCCCATCCAACAAATCAGAATCTTAATGGTTTCTATGCTAATACATGGATCACTAAGAACCATAATCAAAGAATGAACCTGATTTAAGAGATTTTGTCATGTTGGTATAGAATTTCACAAAATTAATTCTTATTTCAAGTATAGTTCTACACCAACAAACAATCCTCTCAATAAAAAATTTGGTGTTGTCACAAGTACAAACCCCAATAAATTTATAACCGAATTATTTAGACTCCGGGTCATCTCACAAGGAATTGCAATGAAGTGATCAATTATTGGCTATGAAAATGCAAGAGGGGCGGTTTGGTTGATAAAAGGGCAAGAAAATAAATGACAAGAAAGGTAAAGAGAGCAATTAAAGAAAGCAATTAATAAAGAGAGACATTCATGGCAAGGTTTGAGATCATAGGCTTTCTATCCTAGTCATACAATGATTAATTCATCTTATTTAGTCAACTCCAACAAATGGAAGAACGTATCATGTTATCTTCACATAGGGAGAATGTCAAACAAGACTAATCAATCATATAATAATAATAATAATAATAACAAGAATCTATCTCATTTCGTCATCTCCAACATTGAAAGAAGGTATAAGTTATCTTCTATGAGAGAAAGTCAAACAAGACTAGTTAATCTCAAATCCAAATGTCCTAATCAACTCACTAATTGGATTAGCAAAAGATTAGCGTCAATGGAAATAATATTAACTAACAACTCTAGATTACCAATGTAAATTGGTTATTAATGACTCAAGATTGCCCAATTACTCTTCCCTAGCCAAGAATGCTCAAAAGCTACTCTAAAGCCCAACCAAGCATTTTGTAAAACACTTGGTGGGTAATAAAGGAAAGCATAATAAATGTGCAAGAATAATAAATCTACCAACTACCAATTGCAAGAAAAGTAAATCAACAACTCAAATCATCAATAAATGAAACATCATAATTAAATTTCATTAAAGAAAAGATCCAAATCCAACAAGAGAATTCATAAACATAAAAGAGACATAAAAGTAAAATTAACAAGAGAACTAAGAAGAATAGAGTAGTAGAACAAGAAATTGTAAAGGAAATAAGATGAGAACATGGAATAAAGCCTAGATCTAAGATGAATTAACCTAACCTAATTCTAGAGAGAAGTGGGAGCTTCTCTCTCTAGAAACTAACCTACATGATGCTAATGCTACAAACAATTGCTCCCCCCTTGCCCAAGCTTGAATTCTGCATGAAATAGCATTAGAAATGAGTTGGGTTGGTGATGAGCGGATAATTTATACACTTTTTGGCATTATTTTTAGTATGTTTTTTAGTATATTTTAATTAGTTTTTATTATATTTTTTTAGTTTTTATTTAAAAATCACTCTTCTGGACTTTACTATGAGTTTGTGTGTTTTTCTGTGATTTCAGATATTTTCTGGCTGAAATTGAGGGACCTGAGCAAAAATCTGATTCAGAGGCTGAAAAAGGACTGCAGATGCTGTTGGATTCTGACCTCCCTGCACTCAAAGTGGATTTTCTGGAGCTACAAAAGCCCAATTGGTGCGCTCTCAATTGCGTTGGAAAGTAGACATGTTTGGCTTTCCAGCAATATATAATAATCCATACTTTGTCTGAGATTTGATGGCCCAAACAGGCGTTCCAAGTCAGCTCAAGAATTCTGGCGTTTAACTCCAAAACTGGCACAAAAGTTGGAGTTAAACGCCCAAACTGGCACAAAAGGATCAAACTTTAAATTTTAAATTCATATCTTTTAATTTCCTGATAGTCAAGTAATCAACTTTAATTTTAAAAATTTTCTTTTTCTAAATTGATTTTCAATCATATCTTTTCAAACATATCTTTTCAATCACATGTTTTTCAAAATTAATTTTTTTCAATCATATCTTTTTCTAATTTCAAAATCTTTTTCAAAAATCACTTTATTTCTTTCCCATTCTTAGTTTTCGAAAATCTCAATCAAATTTTCAAATTTCTTTTTAAAATCTTTTAATTAATTTTTGCAAATTCTTCCCCTCTTCTCACATCCTTCTATTTAAGGGACTAAGACTCCTCCTCAAGGTACAATTCGAACTCCCTCCTTCTTTATATGTTCGAAATCTCTTCCATCTACCTCCTTCTTCTATTCTTCTTTTCCTCTGACACCTCAAGAAATCTCTATACTGTGACATAGAGGATTCCCTACTTTCTTGTTCTCTTCTCTTTCATATGAGCAGGAACAAAGATAAAGGCATACTTGTTCAAGCTGATCCTAAACCTGAAAGGACCTTGAAGAGAAAGCTAAGAGAAGCTAAAGAACAATTCTCTCTAGAGGGCCTAACAGAGCTCATCAAAGAAGAAGAAACCATGGCAGCCGAAAACAACAATGCCAACAATGCAAGGAAGGTGCTTTGTGACTTTATTGCACCTACTCCTGATTTCTATGCGAGAAGCATCTCTATCCCTACCATTGGAGCAAACAACTTTGAGCTTAAGCCTCAATTAGTTTCTCTAATGCAACAGAATTGCAAGTTTCATGGACTTCCATTGGAAGATCCTCATCAGTTCTTAGCTGAGTTCTTGCAAATCTGTGACACTGTCAAGACCAATGGGGTTGACCCTGAAGTCTACAGACTTATGCTCTTTTCTTTTGCTGTAAGAGACAAAGCTAGGACATGGTTGGATTCACAACCTAAGGAAAGCCTGAACTCTTGGGAAAAGCTAGTCAATGCCTTCTTGGCAAAGTTCTTTCCACCTCAAAAATTGAGTAAGCTTAGAGTGGAAGTCCAAACCTTTAGACAGAAGGATGGTGAATCCCTCTATGAAGCCTGGGAGAGATACAAGCAATTGATCAGAAGGTGCCCTTCTGACATGCTTTAAGAATGGAGCATCATAGGAATCTTCTATGATGGTCTATCTGAACTATCCAAGATGTCATTAGATAGCTCTACTGGAGGATCTCTTTATCTGAAGAAGACGCCTGCAGAAGCTCAAGAACTCATTGAAATGGTTGCAAATAACCAATTCATGTACACTTCTGAAAGGAATCCTGTGAATAATGGGATAGCTCAGAAGAAAGGAGTTCTTGAGATTGATACTCTGAATGCCATATTGGCTCAGAATAAAATATTAACCCAACAAGTTAATATGATTTCTCAGAGTCTGTCTGGAATGCAAGCAGCAACAGGCAGTACTAAGGAAGCTTCCTCTGAAGAAGAAGCTTATGATCCTGAGAACCTAGCAATGGAAGAGGTGAATTACATGGGAGAACCCTATGGAAACACCTATAATCCTTCATGGAGAAATCATCCAAATCTCTCATGGAAGGATCAACAGAGACCTCAACAAGGTTTCAACAACAACAATAGTGGAAGAAACAGGTTTAACAATGGCAAGCCTTTTCCATCACCTTCTCAGCAACAGACAGAGAATTCTAAGCAAGACCCCTCTGACTTAACAACCATTGCCTCTGATCTAATCAAAACCACTCAAAGTTTCATGACAGAAACAAGGTCCTCCATTAGAAATTTGGAGGCACAATTGTGTCAGCTGAGTAAGAAAATTACTGAACTCCCTCCTAGCACTCTCCCAAGAAATACAGAACAGAATCCAAAAAGAGAGTGCAAGGCCATAACCACATCTCACATGGCCGAACATGGAAAGGAGGAAGAGGCAGTGATTCCCACTGAGGAAGACCTCATTGGACGCCCACTGACCTCCATGGAGTTCCCTAATGAGGAACCATGGGAATCTAAGGCTCATTCTGAGACCATAGAGATTCCATTGAATTTACTTCTGCCTTTCCTAAGCTCTGATGAGTATTCTTCCTCTGAAGAGGATGAAGATGTCACTGAAGAGCAAGTTGCTAAGTACCTTGGAGCAATCATGAAGCTAAATGCCAAGTTATTTGGTAATGAGACATGGGAGGATGAACCTCCATTGCTCATCAAAGAACTGGATGACTTGACTAGGCAGAGATTACCTCAAAAGAGACAGGACCCTGAAAAGTTCTCAATCCCTTGTACCATAGGCACCATGACCTTTGAGAAGGCTCTGTGTGACCTAGGGTCAAGCATAAACCTTATGCCTCTCTCTGTAATGGAGAAGCTAGGGATCATTGAGGTACAAGCTGCAAGAATCTCACTGGAGATAGCAGACAATTCAAAGAAATAGGCTTATCGACTTGTAGAAGATGTCTTGGTAAAGGTTGAAGACCATTACATCCCTGCTGATTTCATAATCCTAGAAACTGGGAAGTGTATGGATGAATCCATCATCCTTCGTAGACCCTTCCTAGCCACAGCAAAGGCTGTGATTGATGTTGACAGAGGAGAATTGATCATTCAAGTGAATGAAGACTCCCCTGTGTTTAAAGCTCAAGGATATCCCTCTGTCACCATGGAGAGGAAGCAAGAAGAGCTTCTCTCAATACAGAGTCAAACAGAGCCCCCACAGTCAAACTCTAAGTTTGGTGTTAGGAGGCCACAACCAAACTTTAAGTTTGGTGTTGAACCCCCACATTCAAACTCTAAGTTTGGTGTTGGGAGGTTCCAACATTGCTCTGAACATCTGTAAGGCTCCATGAGAGCCACTGTCAAGCTATTGACATTAAAGAAGCGCTTGTTGGGAGGCAACCCAATCTTTACTTATCTATGTTAAATTTCTATTTTCTATTGTTATTTTATATTTTTTGTAGGTTGATGATCATGTGAAGTCACAAAAATAATTGAAAAAGCAAAAACAAAGTGAAAAAGAGAATGAAAAAATAGAACACCCTGGAGGAGATAGTTACTGGCGTTTAAACGCCAGTAAAGGTAGCAGAATGGGCGTTAAACGCCCAGTCTGGCACCATTCTGGGCGTTTAACACTAGAAATGGGCACCAAACTAACGTTTAACGCCAGGAATGGGCAAGAAGCTGGCGTTAAACGCCAGAAATGGGCAGCAGCCTGGCGTTTAACGCCAGGATTGGCAGAAAGGGGCGTTTTGCACGCCACTTGGTGCAGGGATAAGATATCCTTGACACCTCAGGATCTATGGACCCCACAGGATCCCCACCTACCCCACCACTCTCTCTCTTCTTCACCCATTCACCAATCACCTCAATACCTCTTCCCCAAAAACTCCTCACCTATTAAATCCCACCATTCTCTTCACCACTCACATCCATCCTTCATAAAACCCCACCTACCTCACCATTCAAATTCAAACCACTTTCCCTCCCAAACCCACCCTCTATAGCCGAACCATACACACCCCTCTCACCCCTATATAAATCCATCTTCCCTCCTTCATTTTCACATAACCTAAACACCACTTCTACCCCTTGGCCGAAATACAAAGCCCACTCTATCTCCTCTATTTCTTCTTCTTCTACTCTCTTCTTTCTTCTTTTGCTCGAGGACGAGCAACCTTCTAAGTTTGGTGTGGTAAAAGCTAAAGCTTTTTGTTTTTCCATAACCATTTATGGCACCAAAGGCCAGAGAAACCTCTAGTAAGAGGAAAGGGAAGGCAAAAGCTTCCACCTCCGAGTCATGGGAGATGGAGAGATTCCTCTCAATGGTGCATCAAGACCACTTCTATGAAGTTCTGGCCAAGAAGAAGGTGATCCTCGAGGTCCCTTTTAAGCTCAAAAAGGGCAAATATCCGGAGATCCGACATGATATCCGAAGAAGAGGTTGGGAAGTTCTCACCAACCCTATTCAACAAGTCGGAATCTTAATGGTTCAAGAATTCTATGCCAATGCATGGATCACCAAGAACCATGACCAAAGTGTGAACCCGGACCCTAAGAATTGGCTTACAATGGTCTGATGGAAATACTTAGATTTTAGTCCGGAAAATGTAAGGTTGGCATTCAACTTGCCCATGATGCAAGGAGATGCACACCCATACACTAGAAGGGTCAACTTTGATCAAAGGTTGGAGCAAGTCCTCATAGACATTTGTGAAGAGGGCACCCAATGGAAGAGAGAGGGAAGCCGGTTCAACTAAGAAGGCATGACCTCAAGCCCATCACCAAGAAAAGGATGGAGAAAGTAAGAGAACCTCACCAAGAGCATGAGTAAATTCCTCATCATGAAATCCGTGAGATGCCTCAAGGGATGCATTTTCCTCCACAAAACTATTGGGAGCAAATCAACACCTCCCTAGGAGAATTAAGTTCCAACATGGGACAACTAAGGGTGGAGCACCAAGAGCATTCCATCCTCCTCCATAAAATTAGAGAAGATCAAAGAACCATGAGAGAGGAGCAACAAAGGCAAGGAAGAGAGATTGAGGAGCTCAAGCACTCCATAAGATCTTCAAGAGGAAGAACAAGCCGCCATCACTAAGGTGGACCCGTTCTTTAACTTCCTTGTTTCTTTATTTTCCTGTTTTTTGAAAATTATGCTTTATGTTTATCTATGTTTATGTCTTTATTACATGATCATTAGTGTCTATGCCTTAAAGCTATGAAAATGAATCCATCACCTTTCTTAAATGAAAAATGTTTTTAATTGAAAAAGAAAAAGAAGTGCATGAATTTCAAATTTTAAAACAGTTTAATTATTTTGATGTGGCGGCAATACTATTGTCTTTCTGAATGAATGCTTGATCAGTGCATATTTTTTAATTTGATTGTTTATGAATGTTAAAATTGTTGGCTCTTGAAAGAATGAAAGGAAAAGGAGAAATGTTATCCGATGATCTGAAAAATCATAAAATTGATTACTGAAGCAAGAAAAAGCAGTGAAAAGCTTGCAGAAAAAAAAAAAGAAAAAAGAAAAGCAAGCAGAAAAAGCCAATACCCCTTTAAACCAAAAGGCAAGGGTGATAAAAAGGATCCAAGGCTTTGAGCATCAGTGGATAGGAGGGCCCACAGGAATAAAATCCTGACCTAAGCGGCTAAACCAAGTGTCCCTAACCATGTGCTTGTGGCGTGAAAGTGTCAAGTGAAAACTTGAGACTGAGCGGTTAAAGTCGAGGTCCAAAGCAAAAAGAAGAGTGTGCTTAAGAACCCTGGACACCTCTAATTGGGGACTCTAGCAAAGCTGAGTCACAATCTGAAAAGGTTCACCCAGTTATGTGTCTGTGGCATTTATGTATCCAGTGGTAATACTGGAAAACAAAGTGCTTAGGGCCACGGCCAAGACTCATAAAGTAGTTGTGTTCGAGAATCAACATACTTAACTAGGAGAATCAATAACACTATTTGGATTCTGAGTTCCTATAGATGCCAATCATTCTGAACTTCAAGGGATAAAGTGAGATTCCAAAACTGTTCAGAAGCAAAAAGCTAAAAGCCCCGCTCATCTAATTAATACTGATCTTCATAGATGTTTTTGGAATTCATTGTATATTCTCTTCTTTTTATCCTATTTGATTTTCAGTTGCTTGGGAACAAGCAACAATTTAAGTTTGGTGTTGTGATGAGCGGATAATTTATACGCTTTTTGGCATTATTTTTAGTATGTTTTTTAGTATATTTTAATTAGTTTTTATTATATTTTTATTAGTTTTTATTTAAAAATCACTCTTTTGGACTTTACTATGAGTTTGTGTATTTTTCTATGATTTTAGGTATTTTCTGGCTGAAATTGAGGGACCTGAGCAAAAATCTGATTCAGAGGCTGAAAAAGGACTGCAGATGCTGTTGGATTCTGACCTCCCTGCACTCAAAGTGGATTTTCTGGAACTCCAGAAGCCCAATTGGTGCGCTCTCAATTGCGTTGGAAAGTAGACATCCTGGGCTTTCTAGCAATATATAATAGTCCATACTTTGCCCGAGATTTGATGGCCCAAACAGGCGTTCCAAGTTAGCTCAAGAATTCTAGCGTTTAACTCCAAAACTGGCACAAAAGTTAGAGTTAAACGCCCAAACTGGCACAAAAGCTGGCGTTTAACTCCAAGAAAAGTCTCTACACGAAAATGCTTCAATGCTCAGCCCAAGTACACACCAAATGGGCCCGAAAGAAGATTTATGCATTAATTACCTATTTCTGTAACCCTAGGCTACTAGTTTTCTATAAATAGGACCTTTTGCTATTGTATTTACGGACAGATCTTTTACTCAGACTTTGATAGACCTTTTCACATTTGGGGCTAGCCTCACGGCCATGCCTAGACCTTGTTCTTATGTATTCTCAACGGTGGAGTTTCTACACACCATAGATTAAGGTGTGGAGCTCTGCTGTTCTTCATGAATTAATACAAGTACTATTGTTTTTCTATTCAACTCAAGTCTATTTCTTCTCCAAGATATTCATTCTTTCTTCAACTTGATGAATGTGATGATCCGTGACACTCATCATCATTCTCACCTATGAACATGTGCCTGACAACCACCTCTGTTCTACTAGCAATGGCTTGAATGCGTATCTCTTGGGTTTCTAGTCTAAGATTGGAACCTTCGTGGTATAGGCTAGAATTATTGGCAGCCATTCCTGAGATCCGGAACGTCTAAACCTTGTCTGTGGTATTCTGAGTAGGATCTGGGAAGGGATGACCGTGACGAGCTTCAAACTCGCGATTGTGGGGCGTGTGACAGACGCAAAAGGATTAATGGATCCTATTCCGACATGATCGAGAACCGACAGCTGATTAGCCGATGTTGTGACAGAGCATCAGGACCATTTTCACTGAGAGGACGGGATGTAGCCATTGACAACGATGATGCCCAACATAAAGCTTGCCATGGAAAGGAGTATGAATGATTGGAAGAAGGCAATAGGAAAGCAGAGGTTCAAGGGGAACAAAGCATCTTCATACGCTTATCTGAAATCCACCAAAGAATTACATAAGTATCTCTATCATTATTTTATGTTTATTTTCATCACCTTAAACTCCATAACCATTTGAATCTTCCTGACTGAGATTTACAAGATGACCATAGCTTGCTTCAAGCCGACAATCTCCGTGGGATCGATCCTTACTCACGTAAGGTTTATTACTTGGATGACCCAGTGCACTTGCTGGTTAGTTGTGCGAAATTGTGACAAAGTGTGATTCATGTTTGAGAGCTCCAAGTCTTTGGCGTCATTTTTGATGATCACAATTTTGTGCACCAGTTGGGCCCAAAGTGCTTCAGAAATCGCTGGGGGCGATTTCACTTTAGTGGGCCACGGACAGCATCGGCTTGCACGCGTACATGGCGCGTGCGCGCCCCTGAACGCGAAGTAACATATGGCAAATTTTATATCATTTTGAAGCCCTGGATGTTAGCTTTCCAACGCAACTAGAACCGCCTCATTTGAACCTTTGTAGCTCAAGTTATGGTCATTTGAGTGCGAAGAGGTTAGGCTTGACAGCTTTACGGTTCCTTCATTTCTTCATGAGTTCTCCCACTTTGCATGCTTTTCTCCTCACTTCTTCCATCCAATACTTGCCTTATGAACCTGAAATCACTCAACAAATATATCAAGGCATCTAATAGACTTAAAGTGAGTTAAATTTAGATATTTTAAGGCCTAAGAAGCATTTTTTCACATTTAAGCACAAATCAAGGGAGAATTGCAAAACTATGCTAATTCATTGAATAAATGTGAGAAAAGGTGATAAAATATCCCAAATTAAGCACAAGATAAACCACAAAATTGGGGTTTATCAAATCTTCCCACACTTAAACCAAGCATGTCCTTATGCTAAGAATAAAGAAGGACAAGAAAAGGGTATGAACATTTATTCAATGCAAATAAACTATATAAACCTATCTACATGCATGCAACTAAATGCAAAATGATTCTACCTACTTGGTTAAAAGCAAATCAATCTCCAAGAACATATATAAGCAAGTAGGGCAAAGGTCATATGACGACTCACAAACTCTACCAATTCAAATATCAAAATGATGTACAAGTAGACTTGTAAGAAGAAAGCTCATGAAAACCGGGAACAAGGAATTGAGCGTCGAACCCTCACTGGAAGTGTTTGCACTCTAGTCGCTCGAGTGTATAGGTTTGTTTTTCATCTAACAATCAACAATTATTCAATGCATGCATACATTCATCATGAGGACTTATTCATAGGTTGTAATGGGGCTAGGGTCAAGGTAGGATGCATATGGTCAAGTGAGTTTGAAATTTGCATCTTTGATTAGCCTAAGATCTCACCAAACATATATAACAACCTATATAATTCTAATACAATACCTAGCTACCCATGATTCCCACTTTTTCACATAGTCATGCATTTTCTTTAATTCACATTCCATATGCATTGATTTTTATTGAACTTTACTCTCGGGAATTTTTGTCCCCTTTTTATTTCTTTTTCTCCTTTTTTATTTTTCTATATATATAAATTTTTTATTTTATATATATATATATATTTTTTTCTTTTTTATATATATATATATATATTTTTTTTTCTTTTTCTCTATAATTTATTTTCCTAAAGTATATACAAACGTATCAATGCATATGATTTTACATATAGTGCATGAATATGTACCCAATTCCCAATATTTGTAATAAAAATAAAAATTACACTTTTACCTCAACCAATGTCCTAAGTTTTCCATACCCAAATGATACACACCCTCACTAGCCTAAGCTAATCAAAGATCCAAATTAAGGACATTTATTATTTTTCACTTAGGGGTAGTGATGTGCTACAATTAAGAACAAGGGATTCAATAGGCTCAAATTTAGCTAACAATGGTTGATGAAAGGTAGGCTATTTGGGTAAGTGAGCTATATGAAATGATGGCCTCAATCATATAACTGCATGTATACATGGAATAATGGATATAAATAATCAAACAAATCAAAGATTACAATCATAGAAAGAGAACAATGCACACAAGAATGAAAATAAGTGGTTATAAGATGTAACCACACCATAAGGCTCAAAACTCACATGCTTGTGTTCTTAACTCAAAAGCCATGTTCCAAAATAAATTCTTCAAGCAGGTTGACACAAAATTATTTTTTTTCAAAGTTGTAGGGTTCCCTAAAAACAATTTATTTTTTGGAAAAAAAATCATCACCCTAACCAAGTAGTCCTAAAAAGTAAAATATATACTGGTGCACGAAATTGTGATGTCCAGGCTCGAACAATCCCTGGCAATATGAGCAACTTGGTACGCGTAATCGTGATTACACTTTAATGATGTAAAATTCATGGCTCTTTCTTTCCCTGGCAATGGCGCCAAGAACATGGTGCCAATACCATGGTTCACAACTTCGATACAACTAACCAGCAAGTGCACTGGGTCATCCAAGTAATACCTTACGTGAGTAAGGGTCGAATCCCACGGAGATTGTTGGTATGAAGCAAGCTATGGTCACCTTGTAAATCTCAGTCAGGCAGATATAAATTGATAATGGTATTTTCGAATATTAATTAATAAAATAGGGATAGAGGTACTTATGTAAATCATTGGTAGGAATTTCAGATAAGCGAATGGAGATGCTTTTCGTTCCTCTGAACCTCTGCTTTCCTGCTATCTTCATCCAATCAGTCTTACTCCTTTCCATGGCTGGCTTTATGTGATACATCACCACTGTCAATGGCTACTTTCGGTCATCTCTCGGGAAAATGATCTAATGCCCTATCACGGCACGGCTAATCGTCTGGAGGCATCACCTTGTAAATGGCTTCATCTTATCCTCTCAGTGAATAATATGCTCACGCACCCTGTCACGGCACGGCTATTCATCTGTCGGTTCTCGATCATGCTGGAATAGGATTTACTATCCTTTTGTGTCTGTCACTAACGCCCTGCAATCGCGAGTTTGGAGCTCGTCACAGTCATTCATTCATTGAATCCTACTCGGAATACCACAGACAAGGTTTAGACTTTTCGGATTCTCTTGAATGCCGCCATCATTCTAGCTTACGCCACGAAGATTCTGGTTAGGAGATCTAAGAGATATTCATTCTAGCTTATTTCATGTAGAACAGAAGTGTTTGTCAGGAACGCGTTCATAAAGGAGAAGGATGATGAGCGTCACACATAATCATCATCTTCATCACGTTCTTGGGTGCGAATGGATATCTTAGAAGCGAAATAAGATGAATTGAATAGAAAACAGTAGTACTTTGCATTAATCTTTGAGGAACAGCAGAGCTCCACACCTTAATCTATGGAGTGTAGAAACTCTACCGTATGAAAATACATAAGTGAATAGAGGGTAAGCATGGCCGAGTGGCCAGCCTCCCATGGAGGTCTAGAGATCTAAAAATGATCAAAAGATGCCTAATACAATAGTAAAAGGTCCTATTTATAATAAACTAGCTACTAGGGTTTACATGAGTAAGTAATTGATGCATAAATCCACTTCCTGGGCCCACTTGGTGTGTGTTTGGGCTGAGCTTGAGTGTTGTACGTGTAGAGGTCCTTCTTGGTGTTGAACGCCAGCTTTTGTGCCAGTTTGGGCGTTCAACTCTGGTTTTGGCTCCTTTTCTGGCGCTGGGTAGAAAGCTGGCGTTGAACGCCAGTTTACGTCATCTATTCTTGGCCAAAGTATGGACTATTGTATAATTCTGGAAAGCCCTGGATGTCTACTTTCCAACGCAATTGGAAGCGCGCCATTTCGAGTTCTGTAGCTCCAGAAAATTCATTTTGGGTGCAGGGAGGTCAGAATCCAACAGCATCAGCAGTCCTTTTTTAACCTCTGAATCTGATTTCTGCTCAAGTCCCTCAATTTCAGCCTGAAAATACCTGAAATCACAGAAAAACACACAAACTCATAGTAAAGTCCAGAAATGTGAATTTAACATAAAAACTAATGAAAACATCCCTAAAAGTAACTAGATCCTACTAAAAACAATGTCAAAAAGCGTATAAATTATCCGCTCATCACAACACCAAACTTAAATTGTTGCTTGTCCCCAAGCAACTGAAAATCAAATAGGATTAAAAAGAAGAGAATATACTATAAATTCCAAACTATCAATGAAACAGAGCTTCAATCATATGAGCGGGACTTATAGCTTTTTGCCTCTTGAATAGTTTTGGCATCTCACTTTATCCATTGAGGTTCAGAATGATTGGCATCTATAGGAACTTCAGATTTCGAATAGTGTTATTGACTCTCCTAGTTCAGTATGATGATTCTTGAACACAGCTTCTTTATGAGTCTTGGCCGTGGCCCTAAGCACTTTGTTTTCCAGTATTACCACCGGATACATAAATGCCACAGACACATAATTGGGTAAACCTTTTCAGATTGTGACTCAGCTTTGCTAAAGTCCCCAATTAGAGGTGTCCAGGGTTCTTAAGCACACTCTTTTTTTTGCTTTGGACCTTGACTTTAACCGCTCAGTCTCAAGTTTTCACTTGACACCTACACGCCACAAGCACATGGTTAGGGACAGCTTGGTTTAGCCGCTTAGGCCAGGATTTTATTCCTTTTAGGCCCTCCTATCCACTGATGCTCAAAGCCTTGGGATCCTTTTTATTGCCCTTGCCTTTTGGTTTTAAGGGTTATTGGCTTTTTTCTCTTGCCTCTTAGTTTTAAGAGCTTTTGGCTTTTTCTGCTTGCTTTTTCTTCTTTTTTTTTTTGGCCTATTTTTTTTTTTCTGCAAGCTTTGTTCTTTGCTGCTTTTTCTTGCTTCAAGAATCATTTTTATGATTTTTCAGATTATCAAATAACATGTCTCCTAGTCATCATTCTTTCAAGAGCCAACATATTTAACATTCTTAAATAACAACTTCAAAAGACATATGCACTGTTCAAGCATACATTCAGAAAACAAGAAGCATTGTCACCACATCAATATAATTAAGCTAAGTTCAAGGATAAATTCGAAACTCATGTACTTCTTGTTCTTTTGAATTAAAACAGTTTTTATTTAAGAGAGGTGATGGATTCATAGGACATTCATAACTTTAAGACATAGTTACTGCTACTAATGATCATGTAATGAAGACACACACATAGATAAGCACATAACATAGAAAACGAAAAACAGAAGAAAGAAGAACAAGGAATGAATCCACCTTAGTGATGGTGGCGTTTCCTTCTTGAGGAACCAATGATGTCCTTGAGCTCTTCTATGTCTCTTCCTTGTCTTTGTTGCTCCTCCCTCATTGCTTTTTGATCTTCTCTTATTTCATGAAGCATGATGGAGTGCTCTTGATGTTCCACCCTTAGTTGTCCCATATTGGAACTCACTTCTCCTAGGGAGGTGTTGATTTGCTCCCAATGATTTTGTGGAGGAAAGTGCATTTGAGGCATCTCCGGAATCTCATAGAAATGAGCTTCTTGCGCCTCTTGAGCTCCATGACTGGGCTCTCTTGCTTGCTCCATCTTTTTCTTAGTGATGGGCTTGTCCTCTTTAATGAGGATATCTCCCTCTATGTCAATCCCAGCCGAATTGCATAGGTGGCAAATGAGGTGAGGAAAGGCTAACCTTGCCATGGTGGAGGACTTGTCAGCAGCCTTGTAGAGTTCTTGAGGTATAATCTCATGAACTTCCACCTCTTCTCCAATCATGATGCTATGGATCATGATGGCCTGGTCTATAGTAACTTCAGACCGGTTGCTAGTGGGAATGATTGAGCATTGAATGAACTCCAACCATCCTCTAGCTATAGGCTTGAGGTCCAATCTTCTTAGTTGAACCGGCTTGCCTTTGGAGTCAATCTTCCATTGAGCTCCTTCTACACATATGTCCATAAGAACTTGGTCAAACCTTTGATCAAAGCTGACTCTCCTTGTGTAGGGTCGTGCGTTCTCTTCCATGTTTGGCAAGTTGAACGCCAACCTCACATTTTCCGGACTAAAATCTAAGTATTTCTCCTGAACCATTGTAACATAGTTCTTTGGATCCGGGTTCTTACTTTGATCATGGTTCTTGGTGATCCATGCATTGGCATAGAACTCTTGAATCATTAGGGTGCCGACTTGTTGGATGGGATTTGTTAGAACTTCCTTACCTCTTCTTTGAATTTCATGTCGGATCTCCGGATACTCATTTCTTTTAAGTTTGAAAGGGACCTCGGGGATCACCTTCTTCTTGGCCATAACATCATAGAAGTGGTCTTGATGGGCTTTGGAGATGAACCTTTCCATCTCCCATGACTCGGATGTGGAAGCTTTTGTCTTCCCTTTCCCCTTCTTAGAGGATTCTCCGGTCTTAGGTGCCATCAATGGTAATGGAAAAACAAAAAGCTTATGCTTTTACCACACCAAACTTAGAATATTGCTCGCCCTCGAGCAATAAAAGAAAGAATAGATGAAGAAGAAGAAGAAATAGAAGAGAGGGAGAGTGTGATGTGGTTCGGCCAAGAAAGGTGTAGAGGGGTGTGTTGTGTGAATTTGATGAAGAATGGAGGGCTTTATATAGGGAAGGGAGGGGGGAAGGTTTCGGCCATATGGGTGGGTTTAGGTGGGAAATTGGTTTTGAATTTTTGAAGGTAGGTGGAGTTTATGAGGTAGGTTTTTGGGGAAGAGTGGATGGATGTGAGTAGTGAGAAGAAGTGAGTGGAGGTAGGTGGGGATCCTGTGGGGTCCACAGATCCTGAATGGATCCTGTGGGGTCCACAGATCCTGAGTGAATCCTGTGGGATCCACAGATCCTGAGGTGTTCAAGGATTTACATCCCTGCACCCATTAGGCATGTAAAATTTCCTTTGCACACAACTCTGGGCGTTCAGCGCCAGGTTGGTGGCCATTTTGGGTGTTCAACGCCCATTTGTGTGCCATTTCTGGCGTTGAACGCCAGAACCATGCCTGTTCTGGCGTTCAGCGCCCAGAAGCTGCCCATTTTGGGCGTTCAGCGCCAGAACCATGCTCTGTTCTGGCGCTGAACGCCAGACAGATGCTCCTCCAGGGTGTGATTTTTTTTCTGCTGTTTTTGATTCCATTTTCAATTTTTATATTTATTTTGTGACTCCACATGATCATGAACCTACAAAGACATATAACTAAGGAAAATATAGTTAGATAAATAAAAATTGGGTTGCCTCCCAACAAGCGCTTCTTTAATGTCAATAGCTTGACAGTGGGCTCTCATGGAGCCTCACAGATGTGCAGAGCTTTGTTGAGACTCTCCAACACCAAACTTAGAGTTTGGATATGGGAGTTCAACACCAAACTTAGAGTTTGGTTGTGGCCTCCCAACACCAAACTTAGAGTTTGACTGTGGGGGCTCTGGTTGACTCTGCTTTGAGAGAAGCTTTTTCTGCTTCCTCTCCATGGTTGCAGAGGGAGATCCTTGAGTTTTAAACACAAGGGAGGTCTCATTCCATTGAAAGACTATTTCACCTCTGTCAACATCAATCACAGCTCTTGCTGTGGCCAGGAAAGGTCTTCCTAGGATGATGGATTCATCCTCTTCCTTTCCAGTATCCAGGACTATGAAATCAGCAGGGATGTAAAGGCCTTCAACCTTTACTAACACGTCCTCTACTTGTCCATAAGCCTGTTTTCTTGAACTGTCTGCCATCTCTAATGAGATTTTAGTAGCTTGCACCCCATAGATTCCCAGTTTCTCTATTACAGAGAGGGGCATGAGGTTTATTCCTGAACCAAGGTCACACAGGGCCTTAAAGATCATGGTGCCTATGGTACATGATATTATGAACTTTCCAGGATCCTGTCTCTTCTGAGGCAATGTCAGTTGATCCAGATCACTTAGTTCATTGATGAACAAGGGAGGTTCAACTTCCCAAGTATTAATTCCAAATAATTTGGCATTCAGCTTCATGATTGCACCAAGAAACTTGGCAGTTTGCTCTTCAGTAACATCCTCATTCTCTTCAGAAGAGGAATACTCATCAGAGCTTATGAAGGGCATAAGGAGGTTCAATGGAATCTCTATGGTCTCTAGATGAGCCTCAGAGTCCTTTGGTTCCTTAGAGGAAAGCTCCTTATTGATCACTGGACGTCCCAGGAGGTCTTCCTCCTTGGGATTCACGTCCTCCACTCCCCTTGTAGGTTCGGCCATGGTGCTTATGTCAATGGCCTTGCACTCTCCTTTTGGGTTCTCTTCTGTATTGCTTGGGAGAGTACTAGGAGGGATTTCAGTGATCCTCTTACTCAGCTGGCCCACTTGTGCTTCCAAATTTCTAATGGAAGACCTTGTTTCATTCATGAAACTTACAGTGGCCTTGGATAGATCAGAGACTAAATTTGCTAAATTAGAGGTATTTTGTTCAGAATTCTCTGTCTGTTGCTGAGTGGATGATGGAAAAGGCTTGCTATTGCTAAACCTGTTTCTTCCACCATTATTAAAGCCTTGTTGAGGCTTTTGATCCTTCCATGAGAAATTGGGGTGATTTCTCCATGATGAGTTATAGGTGTTTCCATAAGGTTCACCTAAGTAATTTACCTCTGCTATTGCAAGGTTCTCAGGATCATAAGCTTCTTCTGCATAAGAAGCCTCTTGAGTACTGTTGGATGCAGCTTGCATTCCATGCAGACTCTGAGAGATCATATTGACTTGCTGAGTCAATATTTTATTCTGAGCCAATATGGCATTCAGAGTATCAACTTCAAGAACTCCCTTCTTCATAGGCGTCCCATTATTCACAGGATTCCTTTCAGAAGTGTACATGAACTGGTTATTTGCAACCATGTCAATGAGTTCTTGAGCTTCTGCAGGCGTTTTCTTTAGGTGAATGGATCCACCTGTAGAAGTGTCCAGTGACATCTTTGATAGCTCAGATAAACCATCATAGAATATATCCAGGATGGTCCATTCTGAAAGCATGTCAGAAGGACACTTTTTGGTCAACTGTTTGTATCTTTCCCAAGCTTCATAGAGGGATTCACCTTCTTTCTGTCTGAAGGTTTGAACATCAGCTCTAAGCTTGCTCAGCTTTTGAGGAGGAAAGTACTTGGCTAAGAAAGCCGTGACCAGCTTATCCCAAGAGTTCAGACTGTCTTTGGGTTGAGAATCCAACCATAATCTAGCTCTGTCTCTTACAGCAAAAGGGAAAAGCATGAGCCTGTAGACTTCAGGATCTACTCCATTAGTCTTAACAGTATCACATATCTGCAAGAATTCAGTTAAGAACTGAAAATGATCTTCAGATGGAAGTCCATGAAACTTGCAGTTCTGCTGCATCAGAGAAACTAATTGAGGTTTCAGCTCAAAGTTGTTTGCTCCAATGGCAGGAATGGAGATGCTTCTTCCATGTAAATTGGAATTAGGTGCAGTAAAGTCACCAAGCATCCTCCTTTCATTATTATTATTTTCGGCTGCCATCTCCTCTTCCTGTTCGAAAATTTCTGAAAGGTTATCTCTGGATTGTTGTATTTTAGCTTCTCTTAATTTTCTCTTCAGAGTCCTTTCAGGTTCTGGATCTGCTTCAACAAGAATATTCTTGTCCTTGCTCCTGCTCATATGACAAAGAAGAAGGCACAGAAAAATAATAATAATAATAGAGATCCTTTATACCACAGTATAGGGATCCCTGTGTGAGTAGAAGAAGAGGGGGAGACAAAGAATGTAATATAATGGAAGAAACACAACTGTGAGGATGGCAGAGATGTGAGATGAGATGTTAGGATATGAATGAATAAATAGAATAAGATAGGGGAGGAATAATTTTCGAAAATTATTTTGAAAAAGAGTTAGTGATTTTCGAAAATGGTTTTTGAAAATTGTTAGTATTTTTTTTGAAAAATTTTTAAAATTAAAAATAAAAATAAGAATAATTAGTTAATTAAAAAGAAATTTTTGATAAAGATGGAAGATATTTTTGAAAATTAGAGAGAGAGAGTTAGTTAGGTAGTTTTGAAAAAGTTAAGAAACAAACCAAAAGTTAGTTAGTTAGTTGAAACAAATTTTGAAAAGATAAGAAGTTAAGAAGTTAGAAAAGATATTTTGAAAAGATATTTTTGAAAAAGATAAGATAAGAAGATATTTTTGAAAAGATATGATTGAAATTAGTTTTGAAAAAGATTTGATTTTTAAAATCACAATTAATGACTTGATTCACAAGAAATCACAAGATATGATTCTAGAACTTGAAGTTTGAATCTTTCTTAACAAGCAAGTAACAAACTTGAATTTTTTGAAACAAAACATTAATTGTTATTGTTATTTTCGAAAATTTTTGATAAAAATAAGAAAAAGATTCTTGAAAAATATTTTTGGAATTTTCGAAAATAACCAAAAATTTTGAAAAGGATTTGATTTTTGAAAAAAAGATTTTGAAAAAGATAAGATTTTCAAATTGAAAATTTGATTTGACTCATGAGAAACAATTTGATTTTAAAAATTTTTGAAAAAGTCAACTCAAATTTTCGAATTTGATGAGAGAAAAGAGGAAGATATTTTTTTGATTTTTTTGAATTTTTATGAAAAACATGAAAATTATGCAATGCATGAAATTTTTAGATCAAAACAATGAATGCATGCAAGAATGCTATGAATGTCAAGATGAACACCAAGAACACTATGAATGTCAAGATGAACATCATAGACACAATTTTGAAAAATTTTTAATGCAAAGAAAACAACATGCAAGACACCAAACTTAGAATTCTTTAATGCTTACGCACTAAGAATTCAATAATGCATATGATAAACATGAAAAGACACAAAACAAAAAATCATCAAGATCAAACAAGAAGACTTACCAAGAACAACTTGAAGATCATGAAGAACACTATGAATGCATGAAATTTTCGAAAAATGCAAGATGCATATGCAAGTGACACCAAACTTGTGATATGACTCAAGACTCAAACAAGAAACACAAAAATACTTTTGATTTTTATGATTTTCTAATTTTTTTGGATTTTTATTTTATATTTTTCGAAAAATTCTTTTGAAAAAGAAAATAAGGATTCCAAAATTTTTAATATGAATTCCAGGAATCTTATGCTCTAAAGCTCCAATCAAAGGGTCAGGCATGGCTTAATAGCCAGCCAAGCTTTAGTATGTAACTCAGACATGACACGCCTGACATTCCTTACATTCAACAGCCAATTGGCTAAGAAAGATAAAGAAGCTCTTCTCTTGAGTATAAGAATTGAGACATGGCTTTACAGCCAGCTAGGCTTCAACATGCTTCATGAAACACTAGAATTCATTCTTAAAAATTCTGAACCCATAGAATAATTTATCTTTGAAAACATTTTTTTTTCGAAAACAGGTGAGAAAATTTTGAAATATTTTTGAAAAATTTTTGAAAAGAAAACAAAAAGAAAATTACCTAATCTGAGCAACAAGATGAACCATCAGTTGTCCAAACTCAAACAATCCCCGGCAACGGCGCCAAAAACTTGGTGCACGAAATTGTGATGTCCAGGCTCGAACAATCCCTGGCAACGTGAGCAACTTGGTACGCGTAATCGTGATTACACTTTAATGATGTAAAATTCATGGCTCTTTCTTTCCCTGGCAATGGAGCCAAGAACATGGTGCCAATACCATGGTTCAAAACTTCGATACAACTAACCAGCAAGTGCACTGGGTCGTCCAAGTAATACCTTACGTGAGTAAGGGTCGAATCCCACGGAGATTGTTGGTATGAAGCAAGCTATGGTCACCTTGTAAATCTCAGTCAGGCAGATATAAATTGATAATGGTGTTTTCGAATATTAATTAATAAAATAGGGATAGAGGTACTTATGTAAATCATTGGTAGGAATTTCAGATAAGCGAATGGAGATGCTTTTCGTTCCTCTGAACCTCTGCTTTCCTGCTATCTTCATCCAATCAGTCTTACTCCTTTCCATGGCTGGCTTTATGTGATACATCACCACTGTCAATGGCTACTTTCGGTCATCTCTCGGGAAAATGATCCAATGCCCTGTCACGGCACGGCTAATCGTCTAGAGGCATCACCCTTGTCAATGGCTTCATCTTATCCTCTCAGTGAATAATATGCTCACGTACCCTGTCACGGCATGGCTATTCATCTGTCGGTTCTCGATCATGCTGGAATAGGATTTACTATCCTTTTGCGTCTGTCACTAACGCCCTGCAATCGCGAGTTTGGAGCTCGTCACAGTCATTCATTCATTGAATCCTACTCGGAATACCACAGACAAGGTTTAGACTTTCCGGATTCTCTTGAATGCCGCCATCATTCTAGCTTACGCCACGAAGATTCTGGTTAGGAGATCTAAGAGATATTCATTCTAGCTTATTTCATGTAGAACAGAAGTGTTTGTCAGGAACGCGTTCATAAAGGAGAAGGATGATGAGCGTCACACATAATCATCATCTTCATCACGTTCTTGGGTGCGAATGGATATCTTAGAAGCGAAATAAGATGAATTGAATAGAAAACAGTAGTACTTTGCATTAATCTTTGAGGAACAGCAGAGCTCCACACCTTAATCTATGGAGTGTAGAAACTCTACCGTATGAAAATACATAAGTGAATAGAGGGTAAGCATGGCTGAATGGCCAGCCTCCCATGGAGGTCTAGAGATCTAAAAATGATCAAAAGATGCCTAATACAATAGTAAAAGGTCCTATTTATAATAAACTAGCTACTAGGGTTTACATGAGTAAGTAATTGATGCATAAATCCACTTCCTGGGCCCACTTGGTGTGTGTTTGGGCTGAGCTTGAGTGTTGTACGTGTAGAGGTCCTTCTTGGAGTTGAACGCCAGCTTTTGTGCCAGTTTGGGCGTTCAACTCTGGTTTTGGCTCCTTTTCTGGCGCTGGACGCCAGGTTTGGGTAGAAAGCTGGCGTTGAACGCCAGTTTACGTCATCTATTCTAGGCCAAAGTATGGACTATTGTATATTGCTGGAAAGCCCTGGATGTCTACTTTCCAACGCAATTAGAAGCGCGCCATTTCGAGTTCTATAGCTCCAGAAAATCCATTTTGAGTGCAGGGAGGTCAGAATCCAACAGCATCAGTAGTCCTTTTTTAACCTCTGAATCTGATTTCTGCTCAAGTCCCTCAATTTCAGCCAGAAAATACCTGAAATCACAGAAAAACACACAAACTCATAGTAAAGTCCAGAAATGTGAATTTAACATAAAAACTAATGAAAACATCCTAAAAGTAACTAGATCCTACTAAAAACATACTAAAAACAATGTCAAAAAGCGTATAAATTATCCGCTCATCATATACAAATTTTAACTAACATGTAACCTATCATGCAATGCAACAACTAACTAGGAAAGACAAAAATTAAGAATTGGTGTTGAAAGGAAGTTGTTACCCATGGAGATTGGTCGGACGACCTCCCCACACTTATAAATTTGCATTAGTAAACAAATAAAAAAAGAGAGCAAATTACTAAAAGAATGAATAAAAAAGATAACAATATATATATATATATATATATATGAAGAAATTCGTCCACCCCCAATATATTTTATAGCCTCTCCCATAAAATAACCCTTACTCGGATATCTTTACCCTTGGCCATGAACCTCCTTTTCTTTTGTATTCGACGAAGAAAGGAATGACAAATAAATAAAAGTTGATAATTCTAAATCCAATTTCGTTTCAATTAATATATTACCGGAAAATTGAGGTAATACAAACAAAACAAGGATTTCAAGAAGAGCAAAGTGGATTGGTTGTTACAATTGATGAGTTTCTTCAAAGGGTTGTGCGGGTGAACTTGTTTGTTGCCCTATTTAGAAGCCTTTCCAATCTTTTTCTTCTTGGTGGCCAACCTAAAAGGAAAGAGAAAGAAAGGAAATTAAGCCTACAACAAAGATATCAAAGCAATAAAACATAGGCGGGGGCTAATGCCAAATAAAAGTAAGGTTCTCAATACATGTTAGCTACGCATGTAAGTGAGAGAGAAATTCAAGCAAAGGCATATTAACTAATACTTGATGCAAGAACAAAGTTAAAGCATGAAGAGCACTCAAAAGCATCAAGTTCAACTAAAAAGAGTGGGTCATGAAAGACATGTAAGCTTATATCAATGCACAAGGGATACAAGGATCATCAAGGATTAAGCATTGATTTAAAAGTTTCATCACCCAACAATATCAAACAAGTCAAGAATCACCAAGATTAATCAAGAAATTCTCAACAATTGAGTAAGAAGATTCAACACCATTATTAAAATAAGAAACTCGAAGAAAAATAAAGTAAAAATAGGCTATAAAAACAAAATGAAAATGCAAAGAATAAAAGTATGAGAATGCAATGGACAAAAGAAAATGGAAGATGAGAAAAAAAACTCTTTTTTTATTCCGGCGCGGATGCGTCATGCACGCTTCTGCGCCGATGCGCAGTTTGGTCAAAGGACGCATACGCTCCAGGTGCACGCACGCGTGGGTTATAGGCACAGAATAGGCACAAACTGGGCATAACTCTCTGGAACATGTTCCAGGAGGGCAGCTGGCACTATCGGCACACACGCGCACAGCGTGCGTGCGCTGCATTCGCATAATTGCTAGATTAGCTAGTCAGTTTAGTTTGTTTTAGCTTAGTTTCACTCATTTTCTTTGAATTAAACAAGTATTTCTATGAGTTTTGTTTTCATGCATAAGAATACCAAGGACCATGTTAATTGTGGCTAATTTCATGCAAATGAGTCAAGGAATGCATAAATAAATAAATCTCATGAAGTTGATTACATTGATTGCATGCGTTGGTGAGACTTTGAAGCAAGTTTCCTTGTTTATGATAGGTGATGCGACAAGAAGGCATTGAAGCAAGAATGAAACAAGCAAGTGGCTAACAATTTTTCAAGAAGGGAAACATGCACGTTGCTAACTTGGAATTACATTGAAGTGCTTGGCAACAACGCCAACAAGTAAACTAGGCAAGAAGAAGAAGAGTTGGGCGTTGCCAACGCCAGGAACAAGGGCATGCTCCTAGGCAACGCCAGGTAGCCCTGGGGAATGAATATAGAGAAGTTGCACGTTGCCAACTTGCACTTCAACTAGAGTGTCCATCAACAACGCCCAACAATGCAAGGCAGCCCTGGAGAACACTTTTGAGCGTTGCCAACTTGGAGAAAGGGTGAGTGTTTGATGGTAACACAGGCAAGCAAGGAATTGGGCCAGGGAGGAGCTCGAGGGCATTGCCAATGTGGGAATGTATAGGCGTTCTTCAAGGCAACACTGAGCTAGAAGATTTGGTTTAGCCAAGGAAGCTCGAGCACGTTGCCAACGCCAGCTTCCAAAGGCGTGTTTAGGGACAACGTAGCAAGCACAAAGCTCAAGCACGTTGCCAACTCCATGATGCATGGACGTGTTTGATGGAAACGCCAGCAGCATGGGCAATTCAAGGCAACCCAGGGAAGAAGCTCGAGCACGTTGCCAACGTGCTACTTCGCTAGAGTGTTTAGAGGCAACACCAGGGGGGAAAGCTTGGAAGGAGGCAATCCTGGAGAGCACGTTACCAACGTGCTGCTTCACTAGTGTGTTTGAAGACAACGTCAAGACTTGGCCCAGGAAGGGGAGAAGCTGGCGTTGTCAACGCCAGGAACAAGAGACGTGTTCCAACGCAATGCAGCAAGCCTTGGATCTCCACCCATCGAGCACGTTGCCAACGCCAGCCTTCATTGGCGTGTTTGTGACAACGCCAAGCAAGGAGGTTGTCCAGGAAAGGAAGCCAACATTGCCAATGTTGAAGTGCATAGGCGTTATCCAAAGCAATGCAGCAAACAAGTTTGGAGAGCAATCCTCCCTCACTCAAGCACGTTGCCAACGCCAAGCTCTATAGGCGTGTTCCAAGGCAACGTGACAAGCAAAGTTGAAGGCTAGAAAGCAGCCCTGGAGGGAAGCAACGAGCACGTTGCCAACGTGCCAACAAGGGGGCATGTTTGAGGACAACGCCAGCCCCATGATTCAGCCTTGGAAGGCTTGGCACGTTGCCAACTTGGGAAGAGAGGGGCGTGTTCAGCAATGCAACTTCAATAAACTTGGCAGCCTGACCTTACCTTCTTTGAGGAAGCATAACTTGAGCTACAAAGCTCCAATTGAAGTGATTCTAAGTGCATTAGAAAGAAGACATTCTGAGCTTTCCAATGATGTATGATAGTTCATATTGAAACAGAGGATTGACACTCAAATTCTGGGCAACATTATGCATGAAAGTAGAGTCAAGAAGAAGAAAAGCAAGTTGTTAGCAACAACTTGGGCTAACAACGCTCAAGTATCAAAGCCCACTCCCAGAAAATACCATGCACGTTGCCAACGTGCATTAAGGCTAGCGTTATTGGCAAAAACTCCAAGCCATTGGGCCAGAAGCATTATGAATGAACTCCTCCTTCCAAGTTTAGCAACACTTCTTCCATTGAGCCAGGAATTCAACAAAGAGAAAGCCGACATTGGTAGCCCAAATTAAAGATCTCTGAAGGAGTTTTAGTAGTAGTATAAATAGAGAAGAGTTTGGTACTTTGAAGGGACTTTTACTTTTGACTTTTATTTTTAGCAATTTTTACTCTTAGACACTTTTACTTCTACACTTAGAGTTTTTTTTTGGGTTTTCACTGCTTCTCAACCATATTCTATTTTGTTTTCTTCTGGCAACTTTGAATTGGAGTTTCAAGAACTTCTTCTTCTTCTTCATTCTTCTCTACACTTAGTTTAATTTTCCTCTATTGCAATTGTTATTGAAATTGGAGCTATGATTCACTAAACCCCACTTTCATTAGGGGGAAGAGCTCTGCTTGTTTGAATGAATTGATAACTCTTCTCCTCCTTCTTAATTCAAGTGGTTAATCCAAGAGGAAACTCTTGTTCTTCAAAGATTCAATCACCATCGAGAGAGGGATTAATCTATATGAATTATGTGGTGAATTTGAGAAAGGAGTCACATAATTCAGTTTAGAGTTCATCCTTTCATGATTTCCTTGATCAATACACTTTGGTTGGTATGTGAGATGTAACCTTCCTTAGTTGAGATTCTGGAAGTTGTGTGGCTTGGATTAGAAATTGAACTTCATCTCTTCTCATGAACAATTAGATCACGAGAGTGGCAATTAGTTGTGTTGATAGAAATTGAGTTACCAAGAGATTGGGACTCAATTACCCACAATTTGCCATGGATCTATACCTATGATTGAGAAGGAATTGATCAACATCAATTCATGAGAATTTGCATCTCCGATCCCTAATGATCCTCTCCATCATCAATTCTCATTTCTTTTGCTCTTTAGTTGTTTGAATACCCATTACCCAATTCCCTTCTACATTCTTGCAATTCATTATTCTTGTCATTTACATTCTGTTTCTATATTTCTTGCTATTTACTCTTATGCTCTTTAAAATTCTGCAATCTTTACTTTCTTGCAATTTATCTTTAATGTCATTTAAGTTTCTTGCATTTTAAGTTTCAGTTATTTACTTTCATCTTCTTTCTCTCTTCTATTTCTTTAAATTCCTTGCCATTTGAATTTTTGCAATTATGTTCAAAAATCACAAATCTCATGAAATCAAAACCATGTTTGCTTGACTAAATCTACCATTTAACTAAAGTTGCTTAATCTACCAATCTCCGTGAGATCGACCTCACTCTTAGTGAGTTTTATTACTTGATACGACCCGGTATACTTGCCGGTAATTACGTGAAATTAATTTTTTACGTATCATGTTTTTGGCGCCGTTTCTGGGGATTGAATTAGATTAACAATGATTAAGTAAAGTGAAGATCTAGATCTAGCACTTTTTATTTTTATTCTTTAACTTTTAACTAACACACTAACTGTTTGAATTTTTGCTTAAACCAATTAACATTTCACCTCAGCCATCGATTGAAGTGTTATTGCCTTTCTGGTGTTGTGTGATTCTTATGCTTGGGTTGCATGTCAGGTACAAGGAGAACTATACCCACTTTTTGTGAACAAGACGAAAGAACCCTCAGAAGATTAAGAAGAGCTGAAAGAGGGAAAAACATTGTTGGAGAAGAGGAGTCAGAAGATGAATTCCAAGATATGGAGGAACACTTAACAAATCCACCAAATCCACCAGAAGGAGTAGCCAATAACAATAACAACCCACCTCAAAGGAGAGTTCTAGCTTCTTACACTCTCCCAAATCCAAGACACTGTGGGAGCAGTATACTTGCCCCCAATGTTCATGCAAACAATTTTGAATTGAAGCCTCAACTCATGACCCTTGTGCAGAACAATTGCTCCTATGGAGGAGGTCCCCTTGAGGACCCAAATCAACACCTATCTGTCTTCCTAAGAATTTGTGAAACTGTCAAGACAAATGGTGTGCATCTAGATGTTTACAAGCTGCTATTATTCCCATTTTCTTTGAGGGATAAGGCATTTCAATGGCTAGAGACATTTCCCAAAGAAAGTATCAACACTTGGGATGATCTGGTGAATAAATTCATATCCAAATTCTATCCGCCTTAGAGGATCATCAGGTTGAAAACAGAGGTGCAAACGTTCACTCAAATGGATGGGGAAACATTGTATGAAGCATGGGAAAGATACAAAACCTTGATTAGAAAATGTCCACCTGAGATGTTCAGTGAATGGGATAAACTTCAAAATTTCTATGAAGGGTTGACAGAAAAATCCCAAGAATCTTTGGATTACTCTGCAGGAGGCTCGCTACAATTAATGAATACAGCCGAAGAAGCTCAGAATCTCATAGACATGGTGACAAATAACTAATACTTCTTTGCTCATCAGAGGTAACGTCAACCTGTTCAAAAGAAACGTGTGTTGGAACTAGAGGGAGTGGATACTATCTTGGCATAGAACAAGTTGATGCACCAACAAATCCAGCAACAAATGGAAATGATGGCTAAGAGAATAGATGGCCTCCAACTAGCTTCAGTGAGTACAACAAATCAGGCTTCAATTGAATGAGGTCAAAATGAAGCAGGCAATGTTGAGCAGCAACAAGAACAAGTTCAATACATACAAAACACCTCAAGTTCATTTCAAAACGACTTCCATGGTGACACATACAACTCATCCTGGAGGAACCACCCCAACCTGAGATGGGGTGATAATCAAAACCAGTGGCAGAAGAACAACAACTCCAACCATTCCCGCAATACACACAACCAAAACCACCCATCCAACAACACTAACCAATACAAGAAACCACAAAACACATATCAACCACCTCACCACAATCCACAAACTCATCAAAATAGCATTCCCGCACCAACATCTAACCCCCAAAACTACCACACTACCCCTACAAAAAACTTCCAGCAACCACATTCTACCCCCATTATACCACCAATTGACCATCATGAAAGTAGGCTTTCAAGTCTTGAGGCAGCCCTACAAGCAATTGCTCAGTCCACTCAAAGCTTGATCAAAGTGCAAGAGAGAAATGAAGCTACAATGAAGAGCCTTGAACGGCAAGTGGGACAATTGGCTAAACAACCTGAACGGCCAACCAATATCCTCCCAAGTGACACAGTGCCCAACCCAAGAGAAGAATGCAAAGCTCTTCAGTTGAGAAGTGGCAAAGTAATTGGAGAAAGTCCTAACAAGGAAGCAATAAAACTCAAAGAGCAAGGCACATCAAGCAAGTAAGATGAAGACAAGATAGCAACACCTCAAGAAGGCAAGGAAGATGAAAAGCCACAAAGCAAGACATCCACTCCAGACAACCATCCCAACAACAAGGAGAGTGTGAAGCCACAACAGGAGAACAAGAATGAAGGAGTGAAAGCCTATGTACCCAAGCTTCCATATCCAACCAGGATACACAAAGGAACGAAAGATCAACAATTCCCAAGGTTCTTGGAAATCTTTAAGAAACTTGAAATCAACATCCCATTGGCGGAGGCCTTGGAACAAATGCCACTATATGCAAAGTTTCTTAAAGAATTAATCACCAAGAAGAAGAGTTGGCAAGAGAAAGAAACAGTGATTCTCATGCAAGAGTGTAGTGCCATTATTCAAAGAGGACTGCCACCAAAACTCAAGGATCCAGGCAGCTTCCTCATACCATGTACAATTGGGAGTATAGCCATTGACAAATCACTCTGTGACCTGGGAGCAAGCATTAACTTAATGCCCCTTACCATGATGAAGAAAATGATGATAGAAGAGTTGAAACCCACAAGGATGTCACTCCAACTTGCTGACAGATCTATCAAAATACCAAATGGTGTAGTTGAGAATCTCTTGGTGAAAGTGGGGAACTTTATATTCCCAGCTGATTTTGTAGTCCTAGATATGGACGAAGAGGGGAGCAACTCAGTTATCCTTGGTAGGCCCTTTTTGGCTACAGCTAGAACAATCATTGATGTGGAAAAGGGAGAGATGATCTTCAGGGTACATGATGAGCAAATGACCATAAATGTCTTCAAGGCAATGCAACACCCCGTTGAGAAAGAGAGTTTCATGAGGATTGATGTGGTGGATTCTTTAGTTGAAGAAGTACTTGAAATAAACCATCAAGTGAAACAGGAGGAAGTCCAGGACATCCAAGGACAAGAAGAGAACAAGTTGGAAACACCAGAGGAACCAAGTGAAGCTAAGAAAGAAGAGGCACCACAACAAGAGTTGAAACCACTACCCCCTCATCTTAAATATGCATTTCTTGGTGAAAAGGACAGTTTCCCAGTGATCATCAATTCTACATTGAGTGCTGAGGAAGAAGAAAAGCTACTTGTAGTTTTGAGAGCTCACAAAGAGGCGCTGGGGTGGACCATTGATGACTTGAAAGGCATAAGCCCTGCCATATGCATGTACAAAATACTCTTGGAGGAAAATTCTAAACCAATAGTACAACCTCAGAGAAGATTGAATCCCACAATGAAAGAGGTGGTCCAAAAAGAGGTACTGAAGCTATGTAAAGTTGGGATCATTTACCCCATCTATGACAGTCCATGGGTTAGCCCAGTTCAAGTAGTACCCAAGAAAGGTGGGATGACTGTCATTGTCAATGAGAAGAATGAGCTTATTCCAACAAGAACAGTGACTGGATGGAGGATGTGCATTGACTATAGGAGGCTGAATGATGCCACACGAAAGGACCATTTCCCCCTTCCTTTCATTGACCAGATGCTGGAAAGGCTGGCTGGCCATGCTTATTACTGTTTCCTTGACGGATACTCTGGATATAACCAAATCGTAGTTGACCCCATGGATCAAGAGAAGACCTCCTTTACTTGCCCTTTTGGAGTCTTTGCTTACAGGAGAATGCCATTCGGACTATGTAATGCCCCAGCTACCTTTCAGAGATGCATGCTATCAATCTTCTCGGATATGGTAGAAAAATTTATTGAAGTCTTTATGGATGATTTCTCTATCTTTGGTGATTCTTTCAATACTTGCTTGCACCATCTTACCCTAATCTTGAAGAGGTGCCAAGAAACCAATTTGGTTTTAAACTGGGAGAAATGCCATTTCATGGTACCCGAAGGCATTGTTCTTGGTCACAAAATTTCAAGAGAGGGTATAGAGGTGGACAAGGCAAAAGTAGAAATTATAGAAAAACTTCCTTTACCAACTAGTGTGAAAGCTGTTAGAAGCTTCTTAGGGCATGCTGGATTCTATAGAAGATTCATTAAAGATTTTTCTAAAATAGCAAAGCCACTAAGCAATCTGCTGGTGGTAAACAACCCTTTCCTCTTTGATGATGAATGTAAACATGCCTTTGAAACTCTAAAAGCTAAGCTCACCACAGCACCAATCATCACACCCCCAAGTTGGGGATTGCCTTTTGAACTCATGTGTGATGCAAGTGACCTTGCAATTGGTGCTGTGTTGGGGCAGAGGAAGGAAAAGAAGCTTCATGTTATCTACTATGCAAGTAAAGTGTTGAATGAAACTCAAAGAAATTACACTACAACAGAGAAAGAGTTGCTAGCTGTGGTATATGCTTTTGATAAGTTTAGACAATATTTGATTGGATCTAAAGTTTTAGTATATACTGACCATGCTGCTCTTAAGTATCTTATGTCAAAACAGGATGCCAAACCAAGGCTAATCAGATAGGTACTACTCCTACAAGAGTTTGACATTAAGAGAAAGGATAGAAAGGGTAGTGAAAATCAAGTTGTTGACCATCTATCAAGGGTGCCACAAGATACATGTCAAGACAATCTTCAATCAATAAATGAAGAATTTCCAGATGAGCACCTCTTGCAGATTCAACATGTTCCTTGGTTCGCAGACATGGCAAACTATAAGGCAGGAAGGATTATACCACAAGAATACACAAAATAACAAGTCAAGAAGTTGTTACATGAGGCTAAGTTCTTCTTCTGGGATGAGCCATTTCTATTCAAAAGGTGCCCAGATGGAATGATAAGAAGGTGTGTACCGGAGGTTGAGATGAAGGACATACTATGGCATTGTCACAACTCAAGCTATGGTGGCCATTTTGGAGCTGAGAGAACTGCTGCAAAGGTACTTCAAAGTGGTTTCTACTGGCCTTCCATCTTCAAGGATGCTAGAGACTTTGTGAGCCATTGCAATGAGTGTCAAAGAACAGGAATTTTGACAAGGAGAAACGAGATGCCTCAGAAGTTCATTTTGGAAGTGGAACTCTTTGATTTATGGGGAATAGACTTCATGGGACCCTTTTCTCCATCCTACACATTCAAATACATTTTGGTGGCAGTGGAGTATGTTTCAAAATGGGTAGAAGCAATAGCCACCACTACATGTGATACCAATGTAGTGTTGCAATTCTTAAAGAGAAACATCTTCACAAGATTTGGAGTGCCCAAGGGACTTATAAGTGATGGAGGAAGCCACTTCTATAACAAGCAATTAAATTCTCTACTTCACAAATATGGAGTTACTCACAAAGTGGCCACACCTTATCACCCACAGATAAATGGGCAAGCTGAACTTGATAACAGAGAGCTAAAGAAGATCCTGGAGAAAACTGTGGGAGCAACAAGAAAGGATTGGGTTCGGAAGCTGGATGATGCACTTTGGGCATACAGAACAACATTCAAAATGCCCATAGGAAAATCTCCATTTCAGCTGGTGTATGGGAAGGCATGCCATCTCCCTGTGGAGCTTGAACACAAGGCCTTTTGGGCCACCAAACTTTTGAATTTAGATGCTCAAGCAGCAGGAGAAAAGAGGTTACTACAACTCAATAAATTAGAGGAATTCAGATTGGAGGCATATGAAAATACCAGAATATACAAAGAAAGAGCAAAAAGGTGGCATGACAAGAGGATCTCCCAAAGAACATTCGAATTAGGCCAAAAAGTGTTGCTATTCAACTTAAGACTGAAGATTTTCCCTGGAAAGCTCAGATCTAGATGGACTGGTCCATATACCATCACCAAAGTATCCCCTCATGGCTATGTGGAATTACTTTATGAAGCTTCAAAACAGACCTTCACAGCCAATGGACATAGGGTGAAACTTTATCTTGGTGGCTCTTGGAGCAAGGAAGAAAATGTGCACTTACTAACATGAGCAAAAGAGCTGCAATGTCAAGCTAAGGACGATAAACAAGCGCTTCATGGGAGGCAACCCATGCACAGGAGTCTTTTATTTTCATGCTTTAAGTGATAATAAAGAGTGAACTAGCATATAGTGTATGCAAAGAACTAAGTTTGGTGTGACCAATCTCAAAATAATTGCAAAAGTTTTCTTTACAACACTTAGTCACAAACTAAGTTTGGTGTCTATACATACACGAAAATACTAGACCATAGAGCAACAGTGTAGTTATTTCTTTTAGTAATATAGAAGCAATCACAAAAAAAAAAGGAAGAGAGAGTGTAAATTTTTTAAGATAATATCATCATAATTTGTTGGCATGTGTTAAGACACTTCAAGAATCTCAATGTTTTGGAATTTTGTTGCAGGGAAGTGAAAGAAAGAAGTGATGGGGAATCCTTGAAGAGAAGTCACGGACACACAAGGAAAAGAAAATCACATGAGTCTTGAATTATGTGCATTGAGGAAAACACCTTAGCATGCATTAGGCAAAGAAGTTTCATTTTCCCCATGCCTTGACCGAACATTCAAAACCATTCCCCCATCATAAATATCACTTTAACTACTCTAACCATATTCATCAAACCTCACTTTATCCTCACTCATATATACCCTTCTCCATCACCCCATTTCATCAATTCACCTCAGCCGAATTCACATTCAACTTTTAAATCATCCTTGCTTTGCAGATTTTTAGCTTTGAACCTATGTTTTGCTCAACAAAACTTAGAGTGCACTAACTCCCCCTAGCCTACCCGAACCACCCACTTCCCTCTCACAATCACTTTCTAGCTTGTATAATTTACCTTGTCACCATATCTATCTACCCCCCCTTCATAAACATTTTCTTTATGCTTGAGGACAAGCATTCATCTAAGTTTGGTGTTGGAAGATTTAACCCTTGCAATTGAATTTCAATGGCCTCATCATCAAGAGCTAGGAGGGACAAGCAAACCATCACAGATGAAGAACAAAGCCACTTTGATCGAAAGAGATTCAAATCCAAACACAATGAGCGTATCTTTAGTTGGATGTCAAGCAAAGATGTTGTCCCGGAGTTACCTTTCAAGCTAAAAAAGGAGGAATATTCTGAGATACAAAAAATAATTAGGAAGAGGGGATAGGAGCTTCTCTGTAACCAACCTCAAGAAGTGAGCATGCTTCTCATCCATGAGTTCTACACTAATGTGATAAGAGAATTTGATGATGAAGAGCCATACTTGGGCTAGTAAATCCGAGGGGTGCTTCATCACCCGGTAACTTGAGTTAACTAACTCGGGATTATCAATTGAAAACCCACATTCAAGAGTATCTCTATAACAGAACATTTAGCAACCCAAAGAGGTGTTGGACACCACTATCCAGATAAAGTTTCAATGTTATATGCCTGTGATTGAATGTGTTAAGGAGAGAGGCTTGAGTTAGTAAATCTTTAAGAGTGCTTCAACACTTAACAACTTAAACCAACTGGTTTGGGATTGTTGATTGAAAGCTTATGCTAAAGAGCCGCCTTAAGACAAGATTTTTAGCTCAAATTGAAACAAAAGAAAAAAAAAGGGAGAAAAGAAAAGTAGAGAAAAGAATAACTTAAGGACTATATGCTAAGGTAAAGAAAAAGAGTCTAGTGAAATTAACCAACCTAGTACTGGAGCAAGCATTTCAACTAAGAATTTAGATTAGCCTTGATCAGTTCCACTAAACAGGTGACTACACAATTGAGGATGACATTTTTCATGGAAGAATTCTTCTCTGTTAAGACATTCAATTCTTGCATCTTAAACTCTTTTGTCAAATTATTCTATCTCTTGCTTGAGGACAAGCAATATTTTAAGTTTGGTGTTGTGATGCATTTGCATAATTGCTAGATTAGCTAGTCAGTTTAGTTAGTTTTAGCTTAGTTTCACTCATTTTCTTTGAATTAAACAAGTATTTCTATGAGTTTTGTTTTCATGCATAAGAATACCAAGGACCATGTTAATTGTGGCTAATTTCATGCAAATGAGTCAAGGAATGCATAAATAAATAAATCTCATGAAGTTGATTACATTGATTGCATGCATTGGTGAGACTTTGAAGCAAGTTTCCTTGTTTATGATAGGTGATGCAACAAGAAGGCATTGAAGCAAGAATGAAACAAGCAAGTGGCTAACAATTAATTCAAGATGGGAAACATGCATGTTGCTAACTTGGAATTACATTGAAGTGCTTGGCAACAACGCCAAGAAGTAAACTGGGCAAGAAGAAGAGGAGTTGGGCATTGCCAATGCCAGGAACAAGGGCGTGCTCCAAGGCAACGCCAGGCAGCCCTGGGGAATGAATATAGAGAAGTTGCACGTTGCTAACTTGCACTTCAACTAAAGTGTCCATCAACAACGCCCAACAATGCAAGGCAGCCCTGGAGAACACTTTTGAGCGTTGCCAACTTGGAGAAAGGGTGAGTGTTTGATGGTAACGCAGGCAAGCAAGGAATTGGGCCAGGGAGGAGCTCGAGGGCGTTGCCAACGTGGGAATATATAGGCGTTCTTCAAGGCAATGCTGAGCTAGAAGATTTGGTCCAGCCAAGGAAGCTCGAGCACGTTGCCAACGCCAGCTTCCAAAGGCGTGTTTAGGGACAACGTAGCAAGCACAAAGCTCAAGCTCGTTGCCAACTCCATGATGCATGGACGTGTTTGATGGAAACGCCAGTAGCATAGGCAATTGAAGGCAACCCAGGGAAGAAGCTCGAGCACGTTGCCAACGTGCTACTTCACTAGAGTGTTTAGAGGCAACGCCAGGGGGGAAAGCTTGGAAGGAGGCAATCCTGGAGAGCACGTTACTAACGTGCTGCTTCACTAGTGTGTTTGAAGACAACGTCAAGACTTGGCCCAGGAAGGGGAGAAGCTGGCGTTGCCAACGCCAGGAATAAGAAACGTGTTCCAAGGCAACGCAGCAAGCCTTGGATCTCCACCCATCGAGCACGTTGCCAACGCCAGCCTTCATTGGCCTGTTTGGCAACAACTCAAGGCAGCTTGGATGATACCTTTCCAACTCAAGCACGTTGCCAACGCCAGGAAACATAGGCGTGTTCAATGACAACGCCAAGCAGCAAGCATGGAGCCTTAAGGAAGGCTCGAGCACGTTGCCAACTCCAGGAAGTGTTGGAGTGTTTTATGACAACGCCAAGCAAGGAGGCTGTCCAGGAAAGGAAGCCAACGTTGCCAACGCTGAAGTGCATAGGCGTTATCCAAAGCAACGCAGCAAACAAGTTTGGAGAGCAATCCTCCCTCACTCAAGCACGTTGCTAATGCCAAGCTCTATAGGTGTGTTCCAAGGCAACGTGACAAGCAAAGTTGAAGGCTAGAAAGCAGCCCTGGAGGGAAGCAACGAGCACGTTGCCAACGTGCCAACAAGGGGGCGTGTTTGAGGACAACGCCAGCCCCATGATTCAGCCTTGGAAGGCTTGGCACGTTGCCAACTTGGGAAGAGAGGGGCGTGTTCAGCAACAACTTCAATAAACTTGGCAGCCTGACCTTACCTTCTTTGAGGAAGCATAACTTGAGCTACAAAGCTCCAATTGAGGTGATTCCAAGTGCATTAGAAAGAAGACATTCTGAGCTTTTCAATGATGTATGATAGTCTAAATTAAAGCAGAGGATTGACACTCAAATTCTGGGCAACATTAAGCATGAAAGTAGAGTCAAGAAGAAAAAAAGCAAGTTGTTAGCAACAACTTGGGCTAACAACGCTCAAGTATCAAAGCCCACTCCTAGAAAATACCATGCACGTTGCCAACGTGCATTAAGGCTAGCGTTATTGGCAAAAATGCCAAGCCATTGGGCCAGAAGCATTATGAATGAACTCCTCCTTCCAAGTTTAGCAACACTTCTTCCATTGAGCCAGGAATTCAACAAAGAGAAAGCCCACATTGGTAGCCCAAATTAAAGATCTCTGAAGGAGTTTTAGGAGTAGTATAAATAGAGAAGAGTTTGGTACTTTGAAGGGACTTTTACTTTTGACTTTTATTTTTAGCAATTTTTACTCTTAGACACTTTTACTTCTACACATAGAGTTTTTTTTTGGGTTTTCACTGCTTCTCAACCATATTTTATTTTGTTTTCTTCTGGCAACTTTGAATTGGAGTTTCAAGAACTTCTTCTTCTTCTTCATTCTTCTCAATACTTAGTTTGATTTTCATCTATTGCAATTGTTATTGAAATTGGAGCTATGATTCACTAAACCCCACTTTCATTAGGGGGAAGAGCTCTACTTGTTTGAATGAATTGATATCTCTTCTCCTCCTTCTTAATTCAAGTGGTTAATCCAAGAGGAAACTCTTTTTCTTCAAAGATTCAATCACCATCAAGAGAGGGATTAATCTATATGAATTATGTGGTGAATTTGAGAAAGGAGTCACATAATTCAGTTTAGAGTTCATCCTTTCATGATTTCCTTGATCAATACACTTTGGTTGGTATGTGAGATGTAAGCTACCTTAGTTGAGATTCTGGAAGTTGTGTGGCTTGGATTAGAAATTGAACTTCATCTCTTCTCATGAACAATTAGATCACGAGAGTGGCAATTAGTTGTGTTGAGAGAAATTGAGTTACCAAGAGATTGGGACTCAATTACCCACAATTTGCCATGGATCTATACCTATGATTGAGAAGGAATTGATCAACATCAATTCATGAGAATTTGCATCTCCGATCCCTAATGATCCTCTCCATCATCAATTCTCATTTCTTTTGCTCTTTAGTTGTTTGAATACCCATTACCCAATTCCCTTCTACATTCTTGCAATTCATTATTCTTGTCATTTACATTCTGTTTCTATATTTCTTGCTATTTACTCTTATGCTCTTTAAAATTCTGCAATCTTTACTTTCTTGCAATTTATCTTTAATGTCATTTAAGTTTCTTGCATTTTAAGTTTCAGTTATTTACTTTCATCTTCTTTCTCTCTTCTAGTTCTTTAAATTCCTTGCCATTTAAATTTTTGCAATTATGTTCAAAAATCACAAATCTCATGAAATCAAAACCATGTTTGCTTGATTAAATCTACCATTTAACTAAAGTTGCTTAATCTACCAATCTCCGTGGGATCGACCTCACTCTTAGTGAGTTTTATTACTTGATACGACCCGGTATATTTGCCGGTAATTACGTGAAATTAATTTTTTACGTATCAACGCGCGTATTGTGCAATTAGCTTCAAGGACGCGTACTCGCCAGGTGCATGCACGCGCGGGTGGTTTGTGCTTTAGGCAAGGTGCTGGTGCAGTGTCGGCGCAACTCTCGGGTCAATGTATGGAGGGGTGAGATTTTTCAATCCACGCGTTCGCGCACATAGCCTGCCCGCGTGGATGGTCAAAAATGCTTGAGGCGCGCGTACGCGCCAGGTGCGTGCACGCGCGGGTTGGTGCTCTGTTTTTCTAAATTTTTCCAAGTTCTTGCACCAAACCAAGCATTCCAAACCTAAAAACAGCTACCCAAACACCATAAAACTTTATTCAACATATTAAACTACCAATTAAACTCAACAAACTACTCTAAATATGAATTTAAACTAATTCTACCAATATTTACAAAAGAGAAAATGAAAAGATATTACCATGGTGGGGTGTCTCCCACCTGGTACTTTTGTTTATTGTCCTTAAGTTGGACTTATGGGGAGCTCCTCTTAAGGTGGCTTGTGCTTGAAGCTATCCTTGAACATCTACCAATGCTTGAATCTCCAATAAGCTTTAGTCTTCAAAGATGATAACTCCAAGCCTTGATGGAGTTCCACACAAGCCATGGGCTCCCAAATTTAATTCTCCTCGTGCGATCTGGGATCCTACACTTTGTTTTGACACCCATCTTCAAATTGATCATCATTATTCCACTTGGGTGGTTTAGCCTTGGAATTCTCAAAGAAGCCTCCAAACAAATTCCTAGACCCATACAATTTGGTTCTACACCAAACCTTGCAATCAAACTTTGAGCATGCAACCATTATGAACTTAGAGTGATGATTCCAACCATTACACAACTCTCTCTTACTCTTAACTCCACAAAGAGCTCTAAGTTGACCATTATTTTCAATCAAACCATATTCAAGTGAGAAATCAAAGCTTAGGGATAAGAATTTTACCCACTTGAATGTTGTGTTGGGTGATGGTGACTTAGGAAGGGGTGGCCCCAATGATCTTGCAAGCTCCACTCCCTTGTGCTCTTCCTTGACTATCTCCACCTCTTTACAACTTTCCTCAACTTCAATATCTTCCTCTTGATGGCTCACTTCCAATTCAATTTCTTCTTCATTGCTCACCAAGGGCAAGAGAGGTTGTACATCTTCTTCCTTGATCTCCATGTCAAGCCCAATGGGAGAAGATTCAATTGTACATAAAAATTCATCAATGTTGAATCCATCTCTTGATCAACCTCTTCAAAGTTTTCCACCTTGATATGCCTTGGAAGTTGTACACCCTCCTCAACATCAATATCAAGCTTCTTGAAAGAGGGCTCCATAATTCTACATTCCCATGGACTTCCAACATCTCCTATGTTTTCAACCACTCCTTCCGGCTCAATTGTCTTGACTTCCTCCCCCTGTGGCAATTCGTTCTTCAACTCCTCTTTTTCACCTTGAAGCTCTAAATTCACTCTCTCACTATGCTCCTTAATTGCTTCTCCACATTCGTCAATGGGAGTGCCTTGGTTGCTTAGGCTTAGTTGGGAGGAGACCATATTGCGAACAGCTTCTGCTATGGTAGCTATCTTGGCTTTTAACTCCTTAAACTCCTTTTGGTTCTCTTCTTGCCTTCGAATGTAAGAACTAAAGCATTCTTGGAAAGAATCATCCATTGGAGGTGGTGTGGAAAAAGAAGGATCATTGTTTGGGAAGGAAGTTTCATAATTAGAAGTTAGTTCATCTTGGTAAGGGTATGGAGATGGTGTATATTGAGATGGTTCTTGAATGTAATTATGTTGGAATGGTGGGGGTTACATGTGTGGTTCATATGGTTCATAAGGTGGTTGGTATGGTGGATAAGAATTAGGGTCATAATGTGGTGTTTGGTTGTAGGGGGCTTGTGAGTAAGGTAGTTCAAAGTCATGTTGAGGGGGTGGTTCATAGGCATGTGGTGGTGGTTGTTGACAATCACAATAAGGGTCACCACATCCATTAGATTGATATGCATTAGGATTAGAATTATACCCATAAGAAACCGGAGGTTGTGGTTGCCAAGAAGGTTGATCAATCCCTTGAGGCTCCTCCCATCTTTGATTGTTCCATCTTTGATGCACATCTTCATTGTAGCTTGATAGACGAAGGAATTATCGTGTCGGTATAGAATTTCACAATTGAAATCTCGTTGCAAGTATAGTTCTACACCAACAAACAATCCTCCCAATCAAAAATTTAGGTTGTCACAATTAACAATCCCCAATAAGAATTAACCGAAGTATTAAGACTCCGGGTCGTCTCCCTAGGAACCAATGGAGTGCATGTGTATTGACTATAGAGGGGAAGAAAAAGGGGTTTTGTTTATGAGATGGCAAGAAAATAAGTAAATTGAGCGAGTAAGCAAAGAAAGCAATTTAAAGAACTCTTGGCTAAGAAATGGGTACTTAAGATCACAATCCTAGTTAATACCAATTATTGACAATTATGAGAGGCCAACCCATTAAGTCTACTTCTCGAAGCCTTAAGTACGTCACATTTACTCCTAGACTGGAAGTATGTCAAATAGGCCTAATCACATCCACCCATAAGTCCTAACCTCCCCATCAATTGGTTTAGTAGTGGATAGCGTCAATGGGCTTCAAATTGATCACACAGGGTTCTCAAATTACCAATTCCATGATATCCAAAACTAAAGATCACTTAAGTCCCTTGGCCTAGACCAAGAGTTGACAAAACTACTCAAGAACTGAAGAAAACATTTCATCAAACACCTAGAGTGCAATAAAAATTGACATCATAACTTGCAAGGATACTAAAATCTACCACTATTAATTGCAAGAAAAGTAAATTCACAACTCAAATCAACATCAATTAAAGGGACATCAACATTAAAATTGCATTAAATGTAACCTAATCCAACATAAGTGCATGAATGTAAAAGAGAGCATGAAAGTAAAATTAACACTACAAATCATGAGGATCAAGGAGTAGAAGTAAGAGATCATAAAAGAAATGAGATGAGAACATGTAATTAACCTAAATCTAGAAGAGATTAACCTAACCTAATTCTAGAGAGAAGAGGGAGCTTCTCTCTCTAGAAACTAACCTACATAATGCTATACCTACAACTAATTGCTCCCCCTTTGCTTGGACTTCAATTCTGCATGAAATACACTCAGAAACAAGTTGGATTTGGGCTTGGGCAGCTCAGAAATCGCCCCCAGCATTTTGCCATTAAGTGGGCCAAGTACGAGTGTTGGCGCGTGCGCGCCATGTGCGCGTGCGCGTTGATTGGCAAATCCCCATCCGTGCGGAAGCGGCATGTTTGCGTGCGCATCCTTGTGAGAGACCACGTTTGCGCGTGCGCGCCTTGTACGCGTGCGCGTCGATTGGTTCCTTCCAAATCTTTGTTTCTTCATGCATTCTTCTCTTTGCATGCTTTTCTCCTCATTTCTTCCATCCGATAATTGTCTAATGAACCTGAAATTACTTAACAAACACATCAAGGCATCGAATGGAATTAAGGTGGGTTAAAATCACCAATTTAAGGCCTAAAAAGCATGTTTTTACAATTAAGCATAATTTAAGGGAGAATTACAAAACCATGCTATTTCATTGAATAAATGTGGGAAAAAGTGGATAAATCCCCCAAAATAAGCACAAAATAAACCACGAAATCGGGGTTTATCAAATCTCCCCACACTTAAACTAAGCATGTCCTCATGCTAAAATCAAGAAAGAAGCAAAGGGTATCACATTTATTCAATGCAAGCTACCAACTAAATGCAATCTATTTATATGCAAGTTATCTACATGAATGCAATGGCTCAGTCAAAACAAGTCAATTTCCAAGAGTACACATGTAAGCACAAGGGCTAAGGTATTTGCAATCAAGCAAACCACAATTGGATTGAATCATCGAAAAAGTTCACAAACTTGCAAGAGGAGATTATTAAGGGTGGAAACATGTAATTGAGCGATCGAACCCTCACCGGATATGTATCCGCTCTAAGCACTCAAGTGTATGGGGTTGATTCACTCAATTCTCCTCTAATCATGCTTTCCAAGATTTGTTTTTCATCTAACAATCAACAATTAATTCATGCATGTATACAAATATCATGAGGGCTTTCCTATGGGTTGTAATGGGGCTAGGGTCAAGGTAGGATGCATATAGTCAAGTGAGTTAGAGATTTGAATCTTTGATTAACTTAAACTTCCCACCTAACCTATGACAACCTATACAATTCTAAATAAACCTAACTACCCATTCTTCACTTTTTCGCATACTCATGCATTCTATTTTAAACACCACACATATGCATTGATTATTATTGAACCTTGAACCTTGGGGCATTTTGTGCCCTTTTTATTGCAATTCTTTTTCTTTCTTATATATATATATATATATATATATTATTTTTATTTTTATTTTTATTTTTATTTTTTTGTAAAGTATATATACAAGTATTAATGCATATGGTTTTACATTTGATTAATACATGAGTATATACCCAATTCCCAAAATTTTTCAATAAAAATATAAACACACTTTTATCTCTACCCAATGTTCCCAACTCTCCCAAAATCAAACAATGAACAATCTCACTAGCCTAAGCTAATCAAAGATCCAAACAAGGGACATTTATTGTTTTTCACTTAGGCTTGTAGTGTGCTATAATTAAGAATAAGTGGGTTAAGCATAGGCTCAACATTTGGCTAACAATGGAAGATAAAAGTGTAGGCTATTTGGGTAAGTGAGCTATTTGAACAATGGCCTCAATCATATAAATGCATGTATACGCAAATAATGGACATAAAGAATCAAACAAATCAAAGATTACAATCATAGAGAGAAAATAACTCACACAAGAATGAAAATAAGTGGTTATATATGATGTAACCACACGATTAGGCCCAAATCTCACATGCTTGTGTTCTTAGCTCAAAACATGATCCACAAAGTATATACTTCAAGCAAGTTCTAAAAAAAATTCTCAACCAATTGGGGTGGTGCCCTAAAAATAAGTTTCTTGGAAATTTCATCATATTGATTGAGCTTATTCTACTGCAAAATTGTGATTTAGAAATTTTTTTTTTTAAATTCTCCTAGTTTACCCCTTTTTCAATCAAAACACATTTCTTATATAAAAAGGGTCAACTAGACTTTCAGTAATCTATTAATTTTCTAATCACAATCAACAACTGAGATGCAATATATATATATATATATATATATATATATATATATATATATATATATATATATATATATATATATATATACTAAAAGTGTGCAACAACCAAAATAAGAGTATCTACAAAAGCATAAATATGTACAGCAACCAAACTAGCATTTTTCTGTTAGTTTTAGTTGTTTTATGCATTTTCTTGAGCTTAAAGTAACCAAGAATGGTTAAATGAATAACAAAGCAATGAACCATCCAAACAGTATGATTTTGATGCAAATTCCATGAGTTTTTAGTTATATTACTTGAATGCTATGAATGGAAGATTTCTCATGAAATTTTGCAAGACTTTGATGCAATTGTTTGGATGATTTCAGGGAAGAAGAGGCTAGGCAAGGAAGCAACAAAATCAATAAAGGAAGCTTGAATATCACATGTGGAGTTTAAGTTCCAGTTTAAGCTTAAACTGGAACTTAAACTACCAAGCCATATAATGCTGGAAATGGCGTTTAAGTTCCAGTTTAAGCCTAAACTGGAGCTTAAACGCCAGAATCATGAAGGCTAGGAAATGCTGGAACTGGCGTTTAACCTCCAGTTTAACCTTAAACTGGAAGTTAAACGCCAGAATGAGAATTTCACCAAGGGAGCATTTCCACGTTTAAGCTCCAGTTTAACCTTAAACTGGAGCTTAAACGTGTTCGACACAAATTCTCACCAAAGAAGCATTTCCACGTTTAACCTCCAGTTTAACCTTAAACTGGAGGTTAAACGCCAGAAGTAAGAAAGGCACCAGGAGCATTTCCACGTTTAAGCTCCAGTTTAACCTTAAACTGGAGCTTAAACGTTTTCGACTATTTCTCTCCTCCAGGGTTGCTTTCTCATTTCCACGTTTAAGCTTCAGTTTAACCTTAAACTGAAGCTTATACGTGTTCGACCCAATTGCTCCTCCAGGGTTGCTTTCTTCATTTCCACGTTTAAGCTTCAGTTTAACCTTAAACTGAAGCTTAAACGTGTTCGACATTTCACACTCCTGGGTTGCTTTCTTCCATTTCCACGTTTAAGTTTCAGTTTAACCTTAAACTGAAACTTAAACTTCAACTTAAACGCCACTTTTTGAAAGGGTTTCTGGGCCAAATATATTGAAGTTTAAGTTAGCATTTGAGCACAAACATTAACTTAAACGTATTATGGTATGAAACCCAATTGAATATCATGGTTTATGGGATTGGGCCTGAAGAATTGATGAGTCTGGAGCTTCAATTTGTTGAGTCTTGTGTCATTACTTGTTTATCACTAAGTTTGCTCAATGAATGTTACAGAATTGGATCACAGCCTCATCAGGATTATGGATCATAAACCCAAAGCAAAAGGAAATCAGGGAAAGGCCTCAAAGCCCAAGAAACACAACAGAAGCTCAATTTAGAAAGTGTATAAATAGGATAGAATTTAAGTTGGTTGACACACACTCGAGGAGATTTTTACACGGAGAACTTTGGATCATTTTCTTTTAGTTTTGTAATTGAATTCAGAGCTATGACTCACTAAACCCCTTTCATTGGGTTAGGGAGCTCTATTGTAATTCAATGAATCAATAATAGTTTTATCTTCTTCTTCAATCTTTTCTCTTGAATTTTGTTAGAAAGTTTCTCGATCTAATTCCATTGGGTAGTTGTCTTGGGAAAGAAACTACCCATAATTGGAATCCTTCGGAACCTTGGGAAAGGAATGGAGGATTCATGCTAGAGAAGCTTTCTCACAGTGAATTGGATTGGGGTTTGGATGGATATTGTGACATGTAATCCTACCAAATTGTGGTTCATGAAACTGTGTGGTATAATCAGTGATCGAGCATCATCTCTTCTTATGAACATTTAAACCAAGGGATTGGGAATTTGTTTGTTTTTAGAGAGAATTGGTGAGCCAAGGGATTGGGATCCAATCATATAAGATTGCCAAGCAAAATTTAATGAATGCATTGGTTGAGGAAGGGATAAAAGTTGTTTTGATTCGAAGATCTCAATATCTCCTAACACCCAATGAATTCCCATTTCTGATTTACCACTTTCTCTTTACATTCTGCAATTAAATTCATGCAATCACCCCCATCCCTTTTAATTTCAGCAATTTAACTTCTCGCTCTTTAATTCATGCAATTTTACATTCCGCAATTCTCATCTAAATCTTGATTCCGCTCAACTAGAACATACTTCTAATCTGAATTGCTCACTCAACCAATCCTTGTGGGATTCGACCTCACTCTATTGTGAGTTTTTACTTGACGATAACCGGTGCACTTGCCGGAAGGAATTTTGCCGATCGTGCAATTTCCTAAATCGTAGCATAACAAGTTTATGCACATCAAGTTTATGGCGCCGTTGCCGGGGATTGGTTTTCGATTGACAATTCTCAAATTGGAAGTTAACTAGATTGAGCATTTTTTTTCTTGCTTTGTTAATTCAGTTCAAGTTACTTGTTGAATTTTAATTTCTGCACTCTGTTACATGCTTTCTTTCTTTATGCCTTTAAATTTAAGCAACTAACTCACTGACTCACTAACTATTTGAATTAATTCCTCAACTGCTCTAACCATACTCTTCCATTAACCAAGAGTATTTCACTTGTTTGGTGCCTGTGCTGTGTTCTTGTATGACAGGTAGGAGAGGAGAGACATCAACTCCTCCATATACTGAACCAGAGAGGACCCTTCATAGACTTAGAAGGGAAGCAAGAGGGAAGAGAGTACTGAGAGAAGAGGAATCTGAAGGAGAATCTGAGGACAATTTTGAGGAAGCTCTAGATCTCAACATGGATAGAGAAGTTCACAACCATGAGAGAGCGGATGGAAACAATGCCATTCCCGAGAGGAGGGTTCCTGGTTCATACATAAACCCAACCTCTGGGAATTGTGGTAGCAGCATTCAGAAACCACCCATTCAGGCCAACAATTTTGAACTCAAACCACAGCTAATATCACTTGTGGAGGATCATTGTTCATTTGGTGGGAGTGCTAATGAAGATCCAAGGGGGAGCCTAACAACCTGGGATGAGGTGGAAAGCAAGTTTCTGGCACGTTTCTACCCCCCACAAAAGGTCAATAGGCTTCGATCTGAGGTTCAGACTTTTAGACAACAAGATGGTGAAACTCTCTATGAGGCATGGGAGAGGTTCAAGGATTTGACAAGGAAAAGCCCACCAGACATGTTCCATGACTGGGTGCAATTGCATATTTTCTATGATGGACTTTCTTATGAATCAAGGAAGGCTGTAGACCATTCATCGGGAGGTTCATTGAACAGGAAAAAGACTGTGGAAGAAGCCATTGAAGTGATTGAGACAGTGGCTGAGAATGAGTACTACTATGCTTCAGAGAGACACAACACTAAGGGAGTCATGGAGCTGAACAATGTTGATACAATTTTAGCCCAAAACAAAGTGTTTGCCAAGCAACTAGCAGAGCTCACCAGGAAATTAGAAACAAAGCAAGTGGCTGCAATACACACACAAGATCAAGAGGAAGTAAGCACTGAAGGAGGTGATTGGGAAGAGGCCAACTATGTGGGAAACCAACAAAGGCAATCATATGATCCACATTCCAACACTTACAACCCAGGATGGAAAAACCACCCAAACTTTGGGTGGGGGAACCAACAAACCCAACCACAAAACCACAAACCTTACAACCAAAACCAACATAACAATTCCACATACCAAAACTCCAACCAAAGATCATACCAAGCCACACAAAACACTTACTCCCAACCATCATATCATGGCCAAAATAATCAACCTACCCAACCTAATCCGAACCAACAATTTCAAGATCAATTAAACAGGATAGAAGGAATGCTTGCAACCATGAGTCAAGACATAACCGAATTGAAAGCCTTTAAGGAAGAAGTAAATTCTAACCTGCAAAACCAAGGAGCTGCCATCCAGAAGCTAGAAAATCAAATTGTGTATTTGTCTAAGCAAACCCCTGGGCCAAGCGTTTCTCATGCTGCCAAGGCTATTGCAAGGGAAGAATGTAAGGCCATAACCCTCAGAAGTGGAAAGAATCTAAAGGAGATCTCAAAGGAAACCACAGAGGATGAAGCAAAGGAAAATGTGAGAGACAAGGAACAAGGACAATCTTTTACACCGTCTGCAACAAAAGAAAAAGAAAAAGAGGTCCTGAAGCCTTATACACCTAAAGCACCATATCCTCAACGTTTGATGAAAAGTGAAAAGGATGGCCAATTCTCCAGGTTCTTGGAGATTTTCAAGAAGCTTCAAATCAACATTCCGTTTGCTGAGGCAATAGAGCAAATGCCACTCTATGCAAAATTCTTAAAGGAATTAATGACCAAGAAGAGAAGCTGGAGAAATGAGGAAACTGTGTTGTTGACTGAAGAATGCAGTGCCATCATTCAACACAAATTGCCTCAGAAATTGAAGGATCCAGGCAGTTTCCAAATCCCCTGCATCATAGGAGAAGTCATGGTGGAGAAGGCCTTGTGTGACTTAGGGGCCAGTATCAATTTGATGTCTCTAACAATGATGAGAAGAATGAAGATTGAGGAAGCCAAACCAACAAGAATGGCCCTCCAATTGGCAGATCGAACTTTTAAATTCCCTCATGGGATAGTTGAGGATTTGTTGGTGAAAGTGGGAGATTTTATATTTCCTGCTGATTTTGTGGTGTTAGATATGGAGGAAGAAGCCAAAGCTTCAATAATTCTGGGAAGACCCTTCCTGGCTACTGCTGGAGCCATCATAGATGTACAAAAGGGTGAACTCACTCTTAGACTACATGACGAGAAATTGGTGTTTAACGTATTCAAGGCAATGAGCTATCCATCAGAATCACTAAAGGAATGCATGAGGGTGGATGTAGTGGACATTGCAATACAAGAAACCTTTGAGGAAACAACAAAGGTAGTGGCAGAGGAGGAGTTCACCAAGGATATTGAAGTTAGTGACATCAACGCTGCTGAAACAACCATGCCAAGCATGCCAGAGAGAGTGAAAGAAGAGAAGGAAGCACCAAAACCTGAGCTCAAAGCATTGCCCCCTAATCTCAAGTATGCATACTTAGGTAGTGATGAGAGCCATCCTGTTATCATTAGCTCTGCCCTGAGCCAAGAACAGGAAGAAGAATTGATCAAGGTGCTACAAACTCATCAAGATGCCATTGGATGGACCCTAGCTGATTTGAAGGGGATAAGTTCATCCATATGCATGCATAAAATCTTGTTAGAAGAGGATGCTAGACCCTCCATTCAAGCTCAGAGAAGATTGAATCCCGTCATGAAAGAAGTGGTACAAAAGGAGGTCATGAAGTTATGGCAGGCAGGGGTAATCTACCCCATTTCTGATAGCCCATGGGTTAGTCCCATCCATGTAGTTCCCAAGAAAGGTGGCATAACTGTGGTGCCAAATGAGAGGAACGAACTCATACCCACAAGAACTATCACTGGGTGGAGGATGTGCATAGACTACAGGAAGCTCAATGAAGCCACCAGAAAAGATCATTTCCCACTCCCATTCATGGATCAGATGCTTGAAAGGCTTGCAGGACATGCTTACTATTGCTTTCTGGATGGATACTCAGGCTATAATCAGATAGTAGTTGATCCTAGAGATCAAGAGAAAACATCATTTGTTTGTCCATATGGAGTTTTTGCTTATAGACGCATGCCCTTTGGATTGTGCAATGCACCTGCCACTTTCCAAAGATGCATGCTGTCCATCTTTTCGGACATGATTGAAAAATTTATTGAGGTTTTCATGGATGATTTTTCTGTGTTTGGAGATTCTTTTCCTAGCTGCCTACACCACCTTGCCTTGGTGCTTAAGAGATGCCAAGAAACCAACCTAGTATTAAACTGGGAAAAGTGTCATTTCATGGTCACAGAAGGAATAGTCCTTGGCCACAAAATCTCTAATAGAGGCATTGAGGTGGACAGAGCTAAGGTGGAACTCATTGAAAAACTACCTCCACCAAGTAATGTCAAGGCAGTTAGGAGTTTTTGGGACACGCTGGCTTTTACAGAAGGTTTATTAGAGACTTTTCTAAAATAGCCAAACCTTTGAGTAACTTGCTTGTCTCTGATACACCCTTTGTATTTGATAAAAATTGCCTGCTAGCCTATGAACTTTTGAAGCAAAAACTTTCCTCTGCACCTATCATTGCCCCACCTGATTGGAACTTACCTTTTGAACTGATGTGTGATGCATCAGACCTTGCTATTGGGGCAGTGTTAGGACAAAGGAAAGACAATTTGGTACATGTGATTTATTATGCCAGTAAAGTCTTGAATGATAACCAAAGGAATTACACAACCACTGAAAAAGAACTCTTGGCAATAGTCTTTGCATTTGAAAAATTTAGATCCTATCTCATTGGATCTAAAGTCATTGTCTTCACTGATCATTCAGCTTTAAAATACTTACTTGCTAAACAAGAATCCAAACCAAGACTTATTAGATGGGTTCTTTTGTTGCAGGAATTTGACATTGAAATCAAAGACAAGAAGGGTGTAGAGAACAAGGTGGCAGACCATTTATCAAGGATACCATGTGAAGAAGGAAGCGCACAAAGCACACATATAAATGAGTGCTTTCCTGATGAACAACTCATGGTAATTCACAAAGCACCCTGGTTTGCAGACATAGCCAACTTCAAGGCCACTGGGAGTTTGCCGTTGGAATTTAACAGGCATCAAAGGAAGAAATTGGTAAATGATGCCAAATACTTCATCTGGGACGAACCATACTTGTTCAAAAAATGTTCGGATGGCATACTCAGAAGATGCATATCAGAGGAAGAAGGAAGGGAAGTCTTATGGGACTGCCATGGCTCCACTTATGGAGGACATTTTGCAGGAGAAAGAACAGCAGCTAAGGTGTTGCAGTGTGGTTTTTATTGGCCCACTATCTTCAAAGATGCAAAGGAACTAGTGAAGCACTGCCATGAATGCCAGAAAGCGGGGAACCTGCCAAGAAGAAATGAAATGCCACAACAATTCATTCTGGAACTTGAATTGTTTGATGTATGGGGGATAGACTTCATGGGACCCTTCCCCACCTCATACTCAAATAATTACATTCTTGTGGCAGTAGACTATGTCTCCAAATGGGTTGAAGCAATAGCAACTCCAACCAATGATAATAAGGTAGTCATGAACTTCCTCAGAAAACACATTTTTTGCCGTTTTGGGGTTCTAAGAGCAATCATCAGTGATGGAGGAAGCCACTTCTGCAACAAACCATTAGAGGCATTGCTTCTAAAATATGGAGTCAAACACAAGGTAGCCACACCATACCATCCACAGACAAGTGGGCAAGCCGAAATATCTAATAGAGAACTTAAAAGAATCCTGGAAAAGACTGTGGGAACTTCAAGGAAGGACTGGTCGATTAAGCTAGATGATGCTCTTTGGGCATATAGGACAGCTTTCAAAACACCAATTGGAATGTCTCCTTACCAACTAGTGTATGGAAAAGCTTGCCATTTGCCACTGGAGTTGGAGCACAAGGCATTCTGGGCCTTGAAAATCTTGAACTTGGACAGCAAAGCTGCTGGAGAAAGAAGGATGTTGCAAATTCAAGAGTTGGAAGAATTCAGAGCTGAAGCTTATGAGAATGCCAAAATTTACAAAGAAAGAGCAAAGAAGAAGCATGAAAGCAACATAGCTCCAAGGAAATTTGAAGAAGGACAAAAAGTATTGCTCTACAATTCTAGGCTGAAGCTATTTCCAGGGAAGCTAAAATCAAGGTAGTCTGGACCATTCCTTGTCACCAAGGTCTCCCAATATGGACAAGTAGAAATCATGGAAGAAAAGTCACAACGAACCTTCACTGTGAATGGTCAAAGACTCAAACATTACTTGGGAGATGTGGAGGAGAAAGACAAGGTTAAATATCACCTCAACTGAGGAAGACAACCGTCAAGCTAGTGACGTTAAAGAAGCGCTTGTTGGGAGGCAACCCAACCTGAGGTAATACCCCTTTGCTGTTTCTTTTATTTGTTTCAATAAAAAGGGTGAAGTAGTTTCTGTGCATTGCAAAGAATTAAGTTTGGTGTTTCACACCAAACAATGAATTCGTGGATCAATAATTCAAAGGGGAATGTGTGACTCTAAGTTTGGTGTTCCACCATAAAGATCAACTGAACACAACAACCTTTGAATTATATGAAAGGAACAACCATTCTAAGCAATCACAGAAATGCTTAAAATCCTTAGCAGCAACTTCATTCCAAGGAGAACTAAAGGAATCAAAGAACAGAGAAGTAAGTAGGAGACTAAGTTTGGTGTTCACACACTAACTTAAGACTCAGACACTTACCCATACATAGTTGAGCTAACCACTCAAGTGCTTGAGAAGCAAGCAACTTCATCACTCTTTGCAGGAAAGGAAACAAGGATCTTAAAGCATGAAGCAACAACTAGGAGAAGAAGGAGAAATCAAATTGTTTCCTGGCAACAAAGAGAAAACAAGGAATTTCACAAGGTGGTGTTGTTCCTTGACAATTCTTTAAAAAGGGCAAACAAAAGCATGCTTGTTCTGGTTTAAACTGTAATTGTTGAATCTTTCTGGAATGTGAAGTTTCTAGTATGTTTGTCTGTTTATTGCTTTGAATAAAGTGAATGCCTAGATGTTTGGATATAACTTCACCTTCTTAAACAAATGCTTGCCATGCTTGTTCTGTTTCTAAAAATAAAAGAAAAGTTTGAACAAAAGTAACTTGGCTCAATTAGTGACAAATCAAGTAGAATTAAGTGGTGGTATGCATGCTTGATTGTTTAGTCAGATCACTGGAAATAGAGTGTAGAATTATCATTTTTTGTGTAGAAATTGAAAACTGTCTATGGATCTTGATGAATAAATGTCTTTGGCCATGAAAAAGAAAGAAAAAGAAGAAGAAAAAGCCACTGAAAAAGGGCAACCAAAAAGCAAAAAAATTGAGAAAATAAGCTAGGCACCAATGGTTTGAACTTCTGAGACAAATGCCTGTGGTGTTTATGTATTAAGGATATGCTTGGATGAATAGGTTCTGAGGAGTGTTTCAACACTTGGTAACTTGGGTTAACTAACCCGGGATTATCAACCAAAAGTCCATTATCAAGAGCAACCTAAATACAAAACATTTAGTCACACAAAGAGGTGCTGGGCACCAATGTCTCAAGAAGAAATGTGAACTAAAATGCCTGTAGTGGATATGTGTAGTGCACTGATAAGAAAAAGAAAATGCCAAAGGCTTGTGCAACACATGACACTAAGCAAACAAGGAGCAAAGGAGCTCTAAGAAAAAGAAAAGAAAAACAAAGAAGAGAAAAGTGCCAAGGACATAAGAATAACAAGAGGCCATAGCAGTGTTTGATGGATGCAATGAAAAAGTGATAATCTTACCTGATAAGAATGAAAAAGTGATGCTGCAACTTTCTGCATAAAACCCTTTTGATGAACTTCAAATGCTTGCTAATATAGCCAATGTAATTGCTTTCTGTTTCATACTTTCTTCTCAAATAACTCAGGACTTGCTTAGGGACAAGCAAGTATTAAGTTTGGTGTTGTGATGCCAAGGCATCTTAGGCTAGTTTCACTAGCATTTTTCTGTTAGTTTTAGTTGTTTTATGCATTTTCTTGAGCTTAAAGTAACCAAGAATGGTTAAATGAATAACAAAGCAATGAACCATCCAAATAGTATGATTTTGATGCAAATTCCATGAGTTTTTAGTTATATTACTTGAATGCTATGAATGGAAGATTTCTCATGAAATTTTGCAAGACTTTGATGCAATTGTTTGGATGATTTCAGGGAAGAAGAGGCTAGGCAAGGAAGCAACAAAATCAATAAAGGAAGCTTGAATATCACATGTGGAGTTTAAGTTCCAGTTTAAGCTTAAACTGGAACTTAAACTACCAAGCCATATAATGCTGGAAATGGCGTTTAAGTTCCAGTTTAAGCCTAAACTGGAGCTTAAACGCCAGAATCATGAAGGCTAGGAAATGCTGGAACTGGCGTTTAACCTCCAGTTTAACCTTAAACTGGAAGTTAAACGCCAGAATGAGAATTTCACCAAGGGAGCATTTCCACGTTTAAGCTCCAGTTTAACCTTAAACTGGAGCTTAAACGTGTTCGACACAAATTCTCACCAAAGAAGCATTTCCACGTTTAACCTCCAGTTTAACCTTTAACTGGAGGTTAAACGCCAGAAGTAAGAAAGGCACCAGGAGCATTTCCACGTTTAAGCTCCAGTTTAACCTTAAACTGGAGCTTAAATGTGTTCGACTATTTCTCTCCTCCAGGGTTGCTTTCTCATTTCCACGTTTAAGCTTCAGTTTAACCTTAAACTGAAGCTTAAACGTGTTCGACCCAATTGCTCCTCCAGGGTTGCTTTCTTCATTTCCACGTTTAAGCTTCAGTTTAACCTTAAACTGAAGCTTAAACGTGTTCGACATTTCACACTCCTGGGTTGCTTTCTTCCATTTCCACGTTTAAGTTTCAGTTTAACCTTAAACTGAAACTTAAACTTCAACTTAAACGCCACTTTTTGAAAGGGTTTCTGGGCCAAATATATTGAAGTTTAAGTTAGCATTTGAGCACAAACATTAACTTAAACGTATTATGGTATGAAACCCAATTGAATATCATGGTTTATGGGATTGGGCCTGAAGAATTGATGAGTCTGGAGCTTCAATTTGTTGAGTCTTGTGTCATTACTTGTTTATCACTAAGTTTGCTCAATGAATGTTACAGAATAGGATCACAGCCTCATCAGGATTATGGATCATAAACCCAAAGCAAAAGGAAATCAGGGAAAGGCCTCAAAGCCCAAGAAACACAACAGAAGCTCAATTTAGAAAGTGTATAAATAGGATAGAATTTAAGTTGGTTGACACACACTCGAGGAGATTTTTACACGGAGAACTTTGGATCATTTTCTTTTAGTTTTGTAATTGAATTCAGAGCTATGACTCACTAAACCCCTTTCATTGGGTTAGGGAGCTCTATTGTAATTCAATGAATCAATAATAGTTTTATCTTCTTCTTCAATTTTTTCTCTTGAATTTTGTTAGAAAGTTTCTCGATCTAATTCCATTGGGTAGTTGTCTTGGGAAAGAAACTACCCATAATTGGAATCCTTCGGAACCTTGGGAAAGGAATGGAGGATTCATGCTAGAGAAGCTTTCTCACAGTGAATTGGATTGGGGTTTGGATGGATATTGTGACATGTAATCCTACCAAATTGTGGTTCATGAAACTGTGTGGTATAATCAGTGATCGAGCATCATCTCTTCTTATGAACATTTAAACCAAGGGATTGGGAATTTGTTTGTTTTTAGAGAGAATTGGTGAGCCAAGGGATTGGGATCCAATCATATAAGATTGCCAAGCAAAATTTAATGAATGCATTGGTTGAGGAAGGGATAAAAGTTGTTTTGATTCGAAGATCTCAATATCTCCTAACACCCAATGAATTCCCATTTCTGATTTACCACTTTCTCTTTACATTCTGCAATTAAATTCATGCAATCACCCCCATCCCTTTTAATTTCAGCAATTTAACTTCTCGCTCTTTAATTCATGCAATTTTGCATTCCACAATTCTCATCTAAATCTTGATTCCGCTCAACTAGAACATACTTCTAATCCGAATTGCTCACTCAACCAATCCTTGTGGGATTCGACCTCACTCTATTGTGAGTTTTTACTTGACGATAACCGGTGCACTTGCCGGAAGGAATTTTGCCGATCGTGCAATTTCCTAAATCGTAGCATAACAAGTTTATGCACATCACTCATGCTCAGGCTCGGGCTGTGGGACTGGAGGTGGCACTGGCTATGGCTCCGGAATGTCATGCTAGACCTCAATGGTGGTCTGCGTCACTGGTGGTGCCTCCTGCTGTGTCGGCTCCGCACCATGCTCCTCCTCCTGATCCTGCTCATCAGAGGCGGAAGACTCTGGAAGTGGAGGGAGCTCGATACCCTGTGATGCAGCCTCCTGGTCTAAGCAGTCGAGGCGTCGCATAACACGACGCTCGAAGCGCTCCATGAAGCGAAGAAGGTGCTGCACTAACAGATAGGTCGGCTCAGGTGCTGATGGTGGTGCAGGTGCTGCTGTGGAAGAAGAAGGTCCAGCTGCTGTGGAGGGTGAAGGTCTAGCTGTTGTGGAGGGTGAAGGTCTAGCTGCCTCGATTACCGCTCTAGCTCGAGAACGGCGGCTAGTCGGGGGCTTCTCGTGCACCCATATACCCCAGGGAATAGTAACTTCCTTGTCATCGTCATCTGGAGGTGGTGGTGTCACGTCATCGTCCTCCCACGGGACATCAGCTAGCTCAGCTAAGCTAGTAACCAGTGTCGGGAACAGTAGCAAGCCGCGAATATGAGCTCTCCACATGCTATGCCTAATCAACCGGGGAAAATACACCTCCTTCCCCTCCATGACACACCCAATCAAAACTAGCATATCCATCAGAATCTCTGAGAAGTGAGTGGTAGGGAAGACATAGTGGGCAAATATCTGCTGCCAGGTCCTAGCCTCCCTAGTCAGATATGCAAATAGCATTCCCTTGGGCTTTGTGTTGCTCGAATCCATCACCCAGGAAGCATCTGGTGTAGCAATCACGCGGCTAAGCGCCTCATAGTCAAAAGTCATGGAGAGGAGAGCTACCTCTGCCTGCTAGTAGGCACAAGTCTCAGGAGTACCAACTCTGCAGAGCAGCGCATCCTTTAAGGCATCCTCAGTGATCATAATTTCTCTACCCCTCAAGTGTACTAAATCCAAGCCTTGTCGGAAGAAGTTACAGTAAAATTCCTTGACCGACGAAATGTTAATCCGTCCGAAGTCCCTATCGATGAAATCCAATCCCAACTCAGAAATACGGGCGTTTATGGCACGCCTCACATCATTGGGAAGATTCAGCTTCTTCTCAATGTTCAGCTTTGTCTTTGCATAACGAGAAAGGCGTAGTTCGCAGTAGAGGTTTGGAAACTTGGTTGGATCAGTGGATGGAAGTAACTGATTTTCTTTTTCCTCATCATTTAGCGGATTCTTAGCATATTTAGCATATGGTGAGGGTGTAGAGGTCTTAGAGCGCTTCCTCTTTTTGGAAGTAGTGGCTATAGCCTTTCCTTTATCTGACATCCTGAAAACATAGATAATATAATATAAGCTTATAGCCAAGTAGATACAAAGCATTCAAAGCAAAGCATATTCATGAAGTGAATAAGGAAAGAGGATTTCTTGGAATGTAAGCAACAGAATATAAAATTCAAACCAGACTTCAAACCAAGAATTAAAACCATGTTTTGCACATCCTTCGTTAATTGAGTTCAGAAAGCACCATATCCAAAAGAATGACAAAAAGAGTTAGGTTGAAAACCAAAAGGAGTCAGTTGGTTAAATGAGTTAGAGTTAGAAATCAGTTTGAAAATCAGTGATATGGTAATAACCATCTCAATCTGAAAGGACTGCACAAACCAATGTTGTAAGCACATTCACAATCATGAGTTGCAACAAGTCATTGATGATGAAATATGATATAGCTAGAAAATAGCTAATATGAAACAAACCATCAATCAATGTAAGGATCACTAGTAATGTTGGTGAAATCAGAATCTTGAGAAACAAGTAAATCAAGCATATTTAACACCAACTTTAGCAATGCATACAAGTCACAAGTTCAAATGTGAATTGGAAACCTCATGGTCTATGTGACTTAATGAGATTATGTATGAACATAATGAACTATTTGGTCACATAGATGAGAACATTCAAACTTATGTGTCTATTGCAAAACAGGCACAAAATTTTAAGGAAATCACAAGTGATGGTCAATCGAAAAGCTTGCTCACTATGCAATGCAAAGAAGCAAATCAGCATGAATAACAAGCAAGAATATGAAAAGCATGACCAAAGGACTTGTTCTTGAGGAGTTTCATAAACCATTTAGGCAACAGCACTCTAATTGAGCAGAATTCATCAACCAGGGGCTATTTCAGTCATCAAACAAGATTAACACCAAAAACTGTGGTTAATGAAAATCCGGCAGCATTTCAGCAGCAAATTGACTAATTCCCAAATTTGAACATTTGCACCAAATTTCATATGAATTCATTAAGGAATTAGAAACACAGAAATCGGATCTGAATCCATATGGATGGGTGAACAAGCCAATAATGCAGCACAACAGCAGCAAGCAGAGCAACAGGAAATAGTTCAACTAAATCAGCCAAAAAGCAATCATGAACAAGTGAGCAGCCAATATCCATGAGTAAAGCAACATTTAATAACAGCAGCCAAGTAAAGTTAATGCTTGAATGGAGACAGCAATGAAACAGAGCAGTTCCTCACAGAAAAGGAAATTTAAACAATGCCTAAATCCACTACTCAGCCCAGATTCGCTAACTACCTAAATCAAACTAAACTAACTAACTACGCTAATTCAAACTACACTAACGTAATTAACAATAAGCAGTAAAATGAAGCAAAACAAGGGAGGTATGGAACCTGGTTGCAGAGACAGAGAAGAAGCAGAACGGGGAAGAAGAAGGTGAAGTGGAGTAGTGAGATGGAGAACCGGTCACAATGGCGGCCGCGGTGGCGCTGGTTGCGCAGAGGCAGTGAGAAGCAGAGAGCAGAGGGGCAGTGAAAGAGGGAGGAAAGAAAAGTGAGAGAAGAAGGAGAAGACGGCGTGGTGATGGTAGTCGACGGCGGCGACGGGATTAGAGTGCTCGCCGAAGGTGAGGTGGTTACTGGGAGAAGTTTGATGATGGAGGGGGGGTTGAATAGTGGGAGAAGGAAAATGGAACGTTGGGGATGGAAAGGGTGTAATGCGCGAATGCGCTAGGGCTTCGCGTCTCTGGGGTAAGCGAAAATTCGAATCCACGCGTGCGCGTAAGGTGCGCATTCGCGTGGGTAGGCGAAATGGAAGAACGGCGCGAAAGCGCAATGCGCGCTTGCGCGTAGATGAAGGAATCAGAATGGGCGCGGACGCAAAAGGTGCGCGTCGGCGCGGATGTGCTGGGCTGCAGGCACAAAAGGGGCCCAGAGTTGGCACAACTCCCGGGTCCTTTGGCCTGGATGATGCTAAGACACATCGACGCGCGCGCGCACTATGCGCATTCGCGTGGATGGCTGAGCTTATTGGAGGGGCGCGGAGGCGTGAAGTACGCCAACGCGTGAACAGCAAAACAGGGAGTGACGCGGACGCGTATAGCGTGCGTCTGCGTGGGTTGAGGCACAGAGTTGGCCCAAAAGTGGCACAACTCTCTGGTGTTTGGCCCAGGAAACTAAAATGCGTAGCCGACGTGCGCGCACTTTGCGCTTGCGCGTGGCTTGCTTTCTCTTTTTTTCTTTTCTTTTTTTTTTATTATGAGCATCAAAAGACCTCATAACTTTCCATCCTTTTCTAAAACTCTAGCTAAGGTGTAAGATTAAGCACATTTAGAGACATAGAGGCATTTTCAAACAACTTGAGAAAACTTGCAATTCAAGCAAAAACTCAATTCAAAAATAAATTCATCCCTTATTAAAGCATAGAATGCATAAACACCTTAGTAAACAAAGGAAAATATACCAAGAGATAAAGAAACTATATACAAGGGAACCCAATTCATTCATTCATTATATCTACAGGAGAATGGAAAGAGTTTACCATGGTGGGGTGTCTCCCACCAAGCACTTTTAGTTTAAGTCCTTAAGTTGGACATTGGGAGGCTCCTTGTCAAGGTGGCTTATGCTTGTACCCATCCTTGAACTTCCACAAGTGCTTGTCCTTCAATCGGTTGTCAGAAGTTCCAACCTTCTTCATTAAGCTTTGGTGAGGTTCTTTCCAAGACGTGAGCTCCCAAGAAAGATTATCATAGGATAATCCAGGATCCCATATCTTGTCCTCGCACCCATCTTCTAGTTGATTATCTTGACTTTGTCCGGGCGACGAGAAAATAGAATTCTCATGGAAGCACCACTCTACTCTCCTAGACCCATTTAGTTCAGCATTACACTAATCTATGCTCTCTAATTCCGAGCTTCCCACCATAATGAGCCTAGATTTAGAATGCCAACTACTAAACATCCTCCTTTTTCGCTTGATTCCACAAAGCGCCCTGAGTTGGCCATCCGTTTCAAGCAAACCATATTCAAGTGGGATAACACAGCTGTGAGTTAGAAGTTTTACCCACTCAAATGGAGGATCGGATGACGAACTAGGTAGAGGAATTCCCAAAGATCGTGATAAAGCATGCTCTACTCCCGTCCATCCCTTTCTAGAGGTTTCCACCACTTGGTGAGGTTCTTCAAGTTCCCCCTCATGCCAAGTCTCCTTAGGTTCACCTTCTTCTTCACCAATTTCTTCTATTTCTTCCCCATCGCTCTCATCGTAGATAGGAGGTCTAGTGAAGTCTACCTCATCATCAAGTCTAAGCAAATTAGGGAAGGATTCTTCAAACTCAAAAGGATCATATGTTGATTCGGAATCATCATAGGTAGGTTTGTTGCTTGGAGCACTTCTTCCAGTTCTTCACTTGAATTAGGCTTTGGAGGTTGCAAGCCCTCTTCAACCTTGCTTTCCAATGTACTGGGGGAGGGTTCAACAGGATCGTTAAGGGAGTTGATCGAAGTGGGCAAAAAATCATTAGAGATGGAATCCACTTCTTTATCAATTTCCTTTAACTCATTGTTTACTCCTGCGATATTGCTCTTTTCTTTGATATTCCCTCCACATTCCTTGGAGGAAGTTTCCTCAACTTGGGATTCCTTTATGTACTCAACATATCCTAAACATCCATCCACCACTTCCTTTTGTTCGCTAATCTCTATCTTCTCTTCTTGTTGTGGTTCTTGATTCAATTCTTCTTCCTCACCATGGAGTTCCATGTTCATATCCTTGCTAAGCTCTGGGGTTGCTTCTCCGCATCCAACAATGGAAGTACTTATGGCACATGAGCTTAGGTGAGATGTTAGGTGACCCACGGCTTCTATTATGCCGGCCACCCTTACTCTTAACTCCTTGAACTTGGTTTCATCTTCCTCTTATCGCCTTAAAATACGAGATTCAAGGTCTCTCAGTTCTAACATGAAGGCTTCGTCAGGAGATGGTGTTGGAAGATAAAATTCATTAGTTAGGGAAGAATTATTATAATCGGAAGGTGGTTCATGTTGGTGAAGATCTTGAGGTGGTGTATGTGGAATTTGTGGTTCTTGAGAGTATTGGTGTTGGGATGGGGGTTGTTCTACATGTAATTCTAATGGTGGTTGATATGGTGTGTATAAGTTATGGTCATATGGAGGAGAATGATGGTATGAGGCTTGTGAGTATGACGTGTGGCTATGTTGAGGATATGTCTCATAGGCATATGGTGGTAGTTCTTGGAAGTCACAAGGAAATTCACCATAGCTAGTGGATTGATATGCATCATAGAACGGCACTTCTTCATAGTGCATTGGTGGAGGTTGTTGCCATGGAGGTTGATCAAGTGTTTGAGGCTCCTCCCACCTTTGATCTCCAATTCCTTGATGTACATCCTCGTTGAAGCCTTCATCTCCTACAACATAGTTTGAGCTACACTCATAGCCAAAGTGAGAATTCATAGTGATGTGGAAAGTAAAAAAAACAAAGAGCAATAAGAAATGAAGAAGACTAAATCCTAAAACTAGCAAAAATCAACAAGTAAACAAAAAAAAAAATAAAGCTATTCACAGTATGTACAATAGCCAATAACATAGCACCATTGGGCTCCCCGGCAACGACGCCATTTTGATAGACGAAGGAATTATCGTGTCGGTATAGAATTTCACAATTGAAATCTCGTTGCAAGTATAGTTCTACACCAACAAACAATCCTCCCAATCAAAAATTTAGGTTGTCACAATTAACAATCCCCAATAAGAATTAACCGAAGTATTAAGACTCCGGGTCGTCTCCCTAGGAACCAATGGAGTGCATGTGTATTGACTATAGAGGGGAAGAAAAAGGGGTTTTGTTTATGAGATGGCAAGAAAATAAGTAAATTGAGCGAGTAAGCAAAGAAAGCAATTTAAAGAACTCTTGGCTAAGAAATGGGTACTTAAGATCACAATCCTAGTTAATACCAATTATTGACAATTATGAGAGGCCAACCCATTAAGTCTACTTCTCGAAGCCTTAAGTACGTCACATTTACTCCTAGACTGGAAGTATGTCAAATAGGCCTAATCACATCCACCCATAAGTCCTAACCTCCCCACCAATTGGTTTAGTAGTAGATAGCGTCAATGGGCTTCAAATTGATCACATAGGGTTCTCAAATTACCAATTCCATGATATCCAAAACTCAAGATCACTTAAGTCCCTTGGCCTAGACCAAGAGTTGACAAAACTACTCAAGAACTGAAGAAAACATTTCATCAAACACCTAGAGTGCAATAAAAATTGACATCATAACTTGCAAGGATACTAAAATCTACCACTATTAATTGCAAGAAAAGTAAATTCACAACTCAAATCAACATCAATTAAAAGGACATCAACATTAAAATTGCATTAAATGTAACCAAATCCAACATAAGTGCATGAATGTAAAAGAGAGCATGAAAGTAAAATTAACACTACAAATCATGAGGATCAAGGAGTAGAAGTAAGAGATCATAAAAGAAATGAGATGAGAACATGTAATTAACCTAAATCTAGAAGAGATTAACCTAACCTAATTCTAGAGAGAAGAGGGAGCTTCTCTCTCTAGAAACTAACCTACATAATGCTATACCTACAACTAATTGCTCCCCCTTTGCTTGGACTTCAATTATGCATGAAATACACTCAGAAACAAGTTGGATTTGGGCTTGGGCAGCTCAGAAATCGCCCCAGCGTTTTGCCATTAAGTGGGCCAAGTACGAGTGTTGGCGCGTGCGCGCCATGTGCGCGTGCGCGTTGATTGGCAAATCCCCATCCGTGCGGAAGCGGCATGTTCGCGTGCGCATCCTTGTGAGAGACCACTTTTGCGCGTGCGCGCCTTGTACGCGTGCGCGTCCATTGGTTCCTTCCAAATCTTTGTCTCTTCATGCATTCTCCTCTTTGCATGCTTTTCTCCTCATTTCTTCCATCCGATAATTGTCTAATGAACCTGAAATTACTTAACAAACACATCAAGGCATCGAATGGAATTAAGGTGGGTTAAAATCACCAATTTAAGGCCTAAAAAGCATGTTTTTTACAATTAAGCATAATTTAAGGGAGAATTACAAAACCATGCTATTTCATTGAATAAATGTGGGAAAAAGTGGATAAATCCCCCAAAATAAGCACAAAATAAACCACGAAATCGGGGTTTATCATAGCTCCCATTTTCTACAACATAATTTGAACTAAACTCATAGCCAAAGTGGTGAGAATTCATAAAAGCAAGAGAAAATAAAAACAAAACTAGTAAGAACTAATAAAAAATAACTCCTAAAACAAGCAAAAACTAGCAAAGAAGCATATTAACATATATACAATAGCCAATAACATAACACCATTGCAACTCCCCGGCAACGGTGCCATTTTGATTTAATAGATTCTGTCGTGTCGGTATAGAATTTCACAAAATTAATTCTCGTTGCTAGTATAGTTCTATACCAACAAACAATCCTCTCAATCAAAAATTTGGTTTTTCACAAGTACAAACCCCAATGAATTTATAACCAAAGTATTTAGACTCCGGGTCGTCTCACAAGGAATTGCAATGAAGTGATCAATTATAGGCTATGAAAATGTAAGAAAGGGGTTTGGTTGATAGGAGGGCAAGAAAATAAATGACAAGAGAAGTAAAGAGAGCAATTAAAGAAAGCAATTAATAAAGAGAGACATTCATGGCAAGGTTTGAGATCATAGGCTTTCTATCCTAGTCATACAATGATTAATTCATCTTATTTAGTCAACTCCAACAAATGGAAGAAGGTATCATGTTATCTTCACATAGGGAGAATGTCAAACAAGACTAATCAATCATATAATAATAATAATAACAAGAATCTATCTCATTTCGTCATCTCCAACATTGGAAGAAGGTATAAGTTATCTTCTATGAGAGAAGGTCAAACAAGACTAGTTAATCTCAAATCCAAATGTCCTAATCAACTCACTAATTGGATTAGCGAAAGATTAGTGTCAATGGAAATGATATTAACTAACAACTCTAGATCACCAATGTAAATTGGGTATAAATGACTCAAGATTGCCCAATTACTCTTCCCAAGCCAAGAATGCTCAAAAGCTACTCTAAAGCCCAACTAAGCATTTTGTCAAACACTTGGTGGGTAATAAAGGAAACCATAATAAATGTGCAAGAATAATAAATCTACCAACTACCAATTGCAAGAAAAGTAAATCAACAACTCAAATCATCAATAAAAGAAACATCATCATTAAATTTCATTAAGGAAAAGATCCAAATCCAACAAGAGCATTCATAAACATAAAAGAGACATAAAAGTAAAATTAACAAGAGAACTAAGAAGAATAAAGTAGTAGAACAAGAAATTGTAAAGGAAATAAGATGAGAACATGGAATTAATCCTAGATCTAAGATGGATTAACCTAACCTAATCCTAAAGAGAAGAGGGAGCTTCTCTCTTTAGAAACTAACTTACACGATGCTAATGCTACAAACAATTGCTCCCCCCTTGCCCAAGCTTGAATTCTGCATGAAATAGCATTAGAAATGAGTTGGGTTGGGCCCAAAGTGCTTCAGAAATCGCTGGGGGTGATTTCACTTTAGTGGGCCACGGATAGCATCGGCGGGCACGCGTACATGGTGCGTGTGCTCTCCTGAACGTGAAGTAATAGATGGCAAATTTTATATCATTTCGAAGCGCTGGATGTTAGCTTTCCAACGCAATTAGAAACGCCTCATTTGGACCTCTGTAGCTCAAGTTATGGTCATTTGAGTGCGAAGAGGTCAGGCTTGACAAATTTACGGTTCCTTCATTTCTTCATGAGTTCTCCCACTTTGCATGCTTTTCTCCTCACTTCTTCCATCCAATACATGCCTTATGAACCTGAAATCACTCAACAGACATATCAAGGCATTGAATGGACTTAAAGTGAGTTGAATTTAGCGATTTTAAGGCCTAAAAAGCATGTTTTCACATTTAAGCACAAATCAAGGGAGAATTGCAAAACCATGCTAATTCATTGAATAAATATGAGAAAAGGTGATAAAATCCCCCAAATTAAGCACAAGATAAACCACAAAATTGGGCTTTATCAGAACCCAAACCCAAAGAATTGGCTCACAATGGTTCGATAGAAATACTTGGATTTCAGTCCGGAAACTGTGAGGTTGGTATTCAACTTGCCAATGATGCAAGGAGATCCTCATCCTTTCACTAGAGGGGTCAACATTGATCAAAGGTTGGACCAAGTCCTCACAGACATTCATGTGGAAGGAGCACAATGGAAGAAAGACTCAAAGGCAAGCCGTTCAATTGAGAAGGCCTGACCTTAAACCCGTGGCTAGAGGATGGTTGGAGTTCATCCAACGCTCTATCATTCCTACTAGCAACCGGTCCGAAGTAACTGTGGATCGGGCTATCATGATCCATAGTATCATGACTGGAGAGGAAGTAGAAGTTCATGAGATCATACCTTTAGAACTATACAAGGTGGCTGATAAGCCCTCCACTTTGGCAAGGTTAGCCTTTCCTCATCTCATCTGTCACCTATGCAATTCAGCTGGAATTGTCATAGAGGAAGACATCCTCATTAAAGATGACAAGCCCATCACTAAAAAAAGGATGGAGCAAACAAGAGAGCCCACTCATGGACCTCAACAAGAGCATGAGGAAATTCCTCATCAAGAAATCCCTGAGATGCCTCAAGGGATACACTTTCCTCCACAAAGCTATTGGGAGCAACTTAACACCTCTTTAGGAGATTTGAGTTCCAACATGGAGCAACTAAGTATGGAGCACCAAGAGCACTCCATTATCCTCCATGAGGGAAGAGCAACAAAGGCAAGGAAGAGATATTGAGGAGCTCAAGCACTCCATAGGATCTTCAAGAGGAAGAACTATCTGCCGTCACTAAGGTGGACCTGTTCTTTAATTTCCTTGTTCTTATTTTTCTATTTTTCGTTTCTATGCTTTCTGTTTTGTCTATGTTTGTGTCTTTATTACATGATCATCAGTGTCTAGTGTCTATGTCTTAAAGCTATGAATGATTCCATGAATCGCTCACCTTTCTTAAATGAAAAATACTTTTATTTGCAAAAGAACAAAAGGTATATGAATTTCGAATTTTATCTTGAAATTAGTTTAATTATTTTGATGTGGTGGCAATACTTTCTGTTTTCTGAATGTATACATAAACAGTGCATGTTTGAAGTTTGAATTAAGAAAAGTTGGCTCTTGAAACAATAATGAAAAAAGAGACATGTTATCGGTAATCTGAAAATCATAAAATTGATTCTTGAAGCAAGAAAAAGCATTGAAAAACAAAAGCTTGCGAAAAAAAGAAAGAAAAAGCCAATAGCTCTTTAAACCAAAAGGCAAGAGCAAAAAACCAATAACCCTTTAAACTAAAAGGCAGGGGTAAAATGGATCCAAGGCTTTGAGCGTCAATGGATAGGAGGGCCCAAAGGAATAAAATCCTGGCCTAAGCGGCTAAATCAAGTTGTCCCTAACCATGTGCTTGTGTCATGAAGGTCCAAGTGAAAAGCTTGGGATTGAGTGGTAAAAGTTGTGATCCGAAACAAAAGAGTGTGCTTAAGAACTCTGGGCACCTCTAACTGGGGACTCTAGCAAAGCTGAGTCATAATCTAAAAAGGTTCACCCAGTTACGTGTCCGTGGCATTTATGTATCCGGTGGTAATACTGGAAAATAAAATGCTAAGGGTCACGGCCAAGACTCATAAAGTAGCTTTGTTCAAGAATCAAAAAGAACTTAACTAGGAAAATCGATAACATTATCTGTATTTCTGAGTTTCTAACGAGGCCAACAATTCTGAACTCCAATGGATAGAGAGATGCCAAAACTATTCAGTGGCAAAAAGCTACTAGTCCCGCTCATCTAATTAAAACTAATCTTCATTGATATTTTTGAAATTTATTGTATTTTCTCTTCTTTTTATCTTATTTTGTTTTTGGTTGCTTGGGGACAAGCAACAATTTAAGTTTGGTATTGTGATGAGCGGATAATTTATACGCTTTTTGGCATTATTTTTAGGTAGTTTTTAGTATGTTTTAGTTACTTTTTATTACACTTTTATTAGTTTTTATGCAAAAATCACATTTCTGGGCTTTACTATGAGTTTGTGTGTTTTTTTGTAATTTCAGGTTATTTCTAGCTGAAATTGAGGGACCTGAGCAAAAATCTAATTCAGAGGCTGAGAAAGGACTGCAGATGCTGTTGGATTCTGACCTCCCTGCACTCAAACGCATTTTTTTGGAGCTATAAAAATCCAATTAGCGCGTTCTCAATTGTGCTGGAAAGCAAACATCTTTGCCCCAGATTTGATGGCCCAACCTGGCGTTCAATGCCAGCCAGAGACCCTTTTCTGGCGTAAAATGCCGGAACTGGCACCAAAACTGGAGTTAAACGCCCAAACTGGCATCCAAGCTGGCGTTTAACTCTAGAAAAGGCCTACACACGTGTAAAGCTTAATGCTCAGCCCAAGCACACACCAAGTGGGTCCCGGAAGTGGATTTCTGCACTATCTGCACTTAGTTACTTATTTTCTGTAATCCTTAGTAACTAGTTTAGTATAAATAGCACTTTTTACTATTGTATTCAGATATTATGCCATTTTTCACATTGGGAGGCTGGCCACACAGCCATGCCAAGACATTTTTCTCTTATGTATTTTCTACAGTGGAGTTTCTACACCTCATAGATTAAGGTGCAGAGCTTTGCTGTTTTTCCTGAATTAATGAAAGTACTATTGTTTCTCTTTCAATTCACGCATGTCTCTTCTCCAAGATATACTCTCGTTCTTAATTCAGTTAATTCAGAATAAAGGGGTGACCCGTGACAATCACCCACTTTCTTCATTACTCGCTTAGTCAACATCCGCGTGCCTGACAACCACAAGCGGTCTACATGATGTTCAACGTAGTCATTGGACGACAGCTGGAGTATAATCTCTTGGGTCTCTAATCCATGGATTTGACTTGCCTCTCTTGACAATAGAGGATTGGAATTCGCGAGATTAGAATCTTTGTGGTAGAGGCTAGAACCAATTGGCAGCTTTCCTGAGATCCGAAAAGTCTAAACCTTGTCTTTGGTATTCCGAGTAGGATCTGGGATGGGATGACTGTGACGAGCTTCAAAGTCATGAATGTTGGGCACAGTGACAGTGTGCAAAAGGATAGAGAGATCCTATTCCAACACAAGTGAGAAGCGACAGATGATTAGTCGTGCGGTAGCTGTGCCTGGTATTTTTCATCCGAGACGTGAGATCCGATAGATGATTAGCCGTACAGAAACCGTGTCTGGACCATTTTTACTAAGAGGACGGATGGTAGCCATTAACAACGGTGATCCACCAACATACAGCTTGCCATGGAAGGGAGCACGCATGATTGGATGAAGACAATAGGAAAGCAGAGGTTCAGAAGCAACAAAGCATCTCCAAATGCTTATCTGAAATTCCCACCAATGAAATACATAAGTATTTTAATTTTAATTTACGTTTTATTTATCTCTCAATTATCAAAACACATAACCAATTGAATCCGCCTGACTATGATATACAGGATGACCATAGCTTGCTTCAAGCCAGCAATCTCCGTGGGATCGACCCATCCATCTTCTTGAAGAGGATTTCTTTCCATGATTGTTTGTGTATTTCCAAGAGTTGTCCCTGTCTTCCAGTGAATTGACATCGGCTTTCTAAGGATTCTTTGGACCATTGAAGGTAATCCTCAACTGCTAGCTAAAGAGATGAAGGTTGAGAGTAATTTTGGTGACATAGATGTGTTGTGGTGAAGTTGTGTTGAGGGGTGTGGAATGAGTTTTGTGAGTCGTGGAATGAATTTTGTGGTTGGTGGGATGAGTTGTATGGATCTTGGAGGAAACTTTGTGTTGAGGCAAAATCAAGTGATGAAGAGTTTTCAAATAAGAAACTGGGAGGTGAGGGTGGACAATTTTGCATGAATGAATTGAAGGTTTGCTCAAGTGATGATGGCTCTTGATAAATGGAGTATGAACTGTCAATTGCTTTCTGGTTTTAATCCTCCCATCCACAATGTGAATCATTGTAGAATTCATTAGGGTGTGGATCATTTTGTGGCATTGGAGAGAAATCATGCATGAATTCATTGAAAGCATAATCAAGAGATGATGTCTCTTGCTGAATATCATATGGAGCACTAGAATTCCCTTCCCAGCCATAGTTTGTGTTAGTGTCATAACAGTATGATTCACTTTGTGGCTCTGGGAGGAAATTCCTTTCACTTGATTGTTCACACTCTTGTTGATATGCATAGATACCATGAGGATAATGACATAAATCAATTTGTGGTTTTGGACAATATCTCATGTGATTCGCTTGATCAATTTGTGGCTCTGGAGCATATCTCCATGGATTGGAGTGCTCAGAATTTATATTTTCTTGGTGATATTCCCAGCCACTATTAAAATAGTCAATTGATGACGGTGGGTAATATCTCATGAAATTTGTTTGATCAAAAGATGAGACTCCATTTAAATTTTGTAAAACACATCACCAATGAAAATTGAAATTCATATCACAGTTGAGAATTTTTTAGTGAGCCAAAAATACAAACACCTTGATGTCAACTCAGAACAGAAAATTAAAAGAACAAAAACAAAGAAAATGCCTAATCTAGACTTCTCACCCACTTAATCATTGTTGATCTGAATCAATCCCTAGCAACGGTGCCAAAAACTTGATGAGTGAAAATTAGATTTCCACACAAACTCACCGGCAAGTATACCGGGTCGTATCAAGTAGTAATAACTCACAAGAGTGAGGTCGATCCCACAGGGATTGATGGATCAAGCAACTTTAGTGAGTGATCAGTTTAGTCAAGCTAACATTGGTGAATTGAATGAAATTTAACTAACAGAGAAGGAATTGCAAGAATTATAAAGTGCAGAAAGTAAATTTGACAGAAGCTTAAAGATCAAGAAAGGTAAATTGCATCAAATGTAAAGGGAATTGGGTGCAGGAAATTGAATGAAGCAGTAAATCACGACTTAGAGCAATTGCAGAAAATCAAACTTGCAGGAAGAGTAAATCAGATTGAATCATGTACAGAAATGTAAAGTTACAGAGAAGTAGAAGTGCAAAAGAGTAAATCAAGCTCAATGAAAACGAAACTGTGAAATCGAATTCAAGACTAAAATATGACAATTGCAAAAAAAATAAAAGTGTATCAAAGAGAGCTTTCTATTCTACTCCTACTCCTACTCCTACTGCTGGCTAGTAGCCTAACCCAGCTCCAATGAAATGAAATTGATGCCTTTATATAGGCTTTACAAAATGAAATTGAAATTAAAAACAGATTACAATTCAAATAAAATTCCTATTCTAATTATTTCTTGTGCCTTTGAGTCATGACCAATGGGCTTTTGTTGGTTTGGCCTTGAATTAGAGTAGGTCAGGGGTGTTGGTGATGCTCCCAGTGGAATGCTTAGTTCACTTTGTGAACGCAACGTTCACTCCTTTGGTGTGCCAATTGGTGCGCATTGTGGCTCCCTTACTAGCACTCTCTTTTTTAGCAATGCAATCGTCCTTTGAGCACTACACTTTGCTTGTTTGAGCGCTGCCTTCATTGAGGGCTTTGTTTCTTCACTGGGCGCTGCATTAGTGAGCGCTTCGCTCAAATTTTGAGCACTAATTTAGTGTACGGATGGCACAAACTTCCTCCCCAAGGCTTGCAAGTCACGAAAAAGGTAGAAAAGTGAACGCCACGCTCACTTCCAAAGGCTATTGAGCGTGGTTTGTGGGCCGTAAAGATTCCTATCACTTGTGCTTTAATTTCATGCCAAATATAGATTTTTATATATCGTTGGAAAGCTCTGAATGTCAGCTTTCCAACGCAATTGGAAGCACATCAATTGGACATCTGTAGCTCAAGTTATGGTCCTTTGAAGAAGGCATAGTCGTGCTGTCAGCGCCAAGTTAACTTAGTGAGAGCCCAGTTAACTTATTGAGTGCTCGGACAGCAAAAAGCTTGCTTCCCAGCTGAAAACTCACGAAAACACTCAATTAGTGAGCGTGGCGCTCACTTGGCAAATGAGCGCTGATTGGAGGCCAAAGTTAGCGCCAGCTTCTGAGGCCCAAACTTAATGTTCACCCCATATTATTATATATCGTTGGAAAGCTCTAGATGTCTACTTTCTAATGCATTTGAGAGCGCATCATTCAAAGCTTGATAGCTCAAGTTATTCCTCTTGGAAGGTGAAGAGGTCACCTAGCCTTACTGCAGGTTGATACTATGTTCATCTTTGTACTTTCGGGGTAAGTTTTCTCCCTCAGATTTAGTGTCCACCATGTAGTGCCATATATGCTTGGAAAGCTCTAGATTCTTACTTTCCAATGCCACTTGAATTACCTCAGTTGGAGTTTTGTAGCTCGAGTTATTCTTGTTGGAGTGTGAAGAGGTCAGGGTTGCAAATCCTCTTTGCTCCTCCTTGAGTCTGTTTCCAACTCTTTTGCCACCTTGGGAGCATGATTCTTCTTTTAGTGCTTTTATTGCTTCTTCTTCTATTATTTCCTACAAAGTTTATAAAATCAAAAGATCAAAGAAATATACCATTTAAGCACAAAAGCATTCAATATTTAAGCAATAATCATCAATTTCTTGTATGAAAAAACATAGAAAAACATGACATGATGACATGTCATCAATAGGCATTCATCATGTGCATCTTCTATGTGTTTTTTTGCTTTTCTTACTTGCATTTAGTTCCTAATTGTATAACATGCTTACTTGCTTCCTGAATTAATTGTTGTAAGTGTGTATTACCTGTGTTTTACTTTTTTTCAATTACTTCTGTTTTCTACTGGGATTGAAGAGGCTCAGTATGTGGTGGAGATGGGATCACGTGGAGGTTTGGCTGCCTAAGGCTGTGGGACAGTGGTGTTTATGTTAGCTAGAAATCCCTTAAGATAAATAATCTTTTTATGGTTTTAAGTTTTTTATTTTAAGTTGAATCTTTATTTTCCAGTTTGAAGTTCTAGGATTGCCTTTGGCATCCCGAAACCCTATATCTTATCTATTGAGCACTGTTACCATATTGAGGACTTCCGGTTCTCATGCCATATGTTGTTGTTGTTTTTCAGATGCAGGTCGCAACCCACCTCGGTAAGTTTTGTAGGATGGTGACAGAGCGGAGGGTTCACTTCTATATTTTGTACCTTTTGGCTAATTTAATGTAGTATTTCTCACTTTTGTATATTTTACTTGTTGCCTTAGAGGCTTACATTTAGAGTTAGGATGTTCCCGTTTTATCCCAAAAACTCTATTAGTTTTGGTTTAAGCTAGCCAGTCTAAACTCTACAGGCTGTGTCTTATTCTCTTTTGTGTACTTTATATATATGTATATTATACTTTGATTATCTTGTATCTATGATCCTTCGCTTACCTTTACGCATTTGGTTATCGTGTGAACACTTTGCGCTTTTGTACCTCTGTTATATGAGTTTTGAGGTTTAATTTCTTTATCGGGCTTCAAGTATTATTACTTCCTTCCATACATATTATTGTATGTGATTTAGAACTGTCGTGGCACTTTGTTATCCTTTGCTTTATGGCATGAAGTAAGGCTTAGGGTGATAGGGTGTTAAACAAAGTATGGTTTCGGGTTCCTTTAGTTAATATATAATGTTGTGGGAAACTTAGGCTAGTGGACGTTAAGATAGGATTGAATGATTGAATGTGCAAAATGTGATTAGTTGTATGTGAATATTAGATGAATATTGAAATGTGGATTGAGTTGTATGATGGAAGTGGTGTTGATGCAATGAATTGATGATAAATATGGATTTGATGATGATGGGTAAAAATTGTGAATGTAGATTGAATGAGTTTTTATGCAATGAGATATGGTTATGATGTTGTAGAATGATAATAATCATGATGTTAGGAAATGAATGGAAATGATTGGTGATTGGTGATAATTGTAGATGCTTGAGACGGTGATTATAGATGTTGATGCGAATTTATGGAACTAGGGGCATTGATGTGAATTATGCTGAGTTTGAAGTTGTTGAATGAGTTGAATTTGTGATAAATTGTTGATATGCATTTCTTAGATTGAGAATTATTGGGTTTATTGATCTATGAGTGGATAAAAGGGAGATTGAGAAAAATAGGTGTGGACATGTAGAAACGTGATTGAGGAGTAAGTGTAGTGTAGTAACGTCTTGAAGTTGATCATGGATATTGTTGAATTGGTATGGTTTGAGATTTTGAAAAATAGAGGATTTTGCACAATTTTGATAAAACATGTTTCTAACAAACTTTGTCGTGCCATAACATATCTTCCGGAGCCTCAATTTTGATGAAAGTTGTTTCGAATGAAAATTGGGTTCGTGAAGTTTATGTCATCCGAAGAACAGGTGAAATATGATTTTTAAAGAAAAGTTATGCATGTTTAAAGTTTGGTATAAAAATGTGAATTCTGCAGCGAAATGACTATTTTTAAAAATTGGTGTCACGTGCAATCCTTAGACGCAACCATCGAAACGTTAGTTCGTTAGACAGGACTTATGAACACGAAGGATTAAACTTGTTAGCGTGTGACATCGGGAGGAGTTGTGAAGCTTTGCTTTTGCAAATGGCATTACTGATGAATCCATATTTGACGATATATTTTGGTTTGATTTGAGTGGATTTCATCACATAAACCGATCTTTATTCATCCAAATAGCATACTTTTGTATTTTCTCCCTAAATTGAGCTTAATTGTGAAAACATGTTGTTTTGTACTTAATTTAATCAATTTTATTCCACTTTCATTCCATTCGATGCCTTGATGTGTTTGATGAGTAATTTCAGGTTAACAAGGCTAATATGGATTGAAGAAGGGGTGGAAAAGCATGCAAAAGTGGAGAAATCATGAAGAAATGAAGTTTTGGAAGATTCAGCATCCGTGCGTGCGCACAAGCAATGTGTGCGCGCGCACAAGAGCAAGCACGACGACGTGTACGCGTGACACGACGCGTACGCTTGGGAGTGTATTTCGCCAGGTGACGCGTACGCGTGACCCACGCGCACGCGTTACCTGCGTCACGTGACCTCATTAATGCAAATCACTAGGGGCGATTTCTTGGCCTCCAAAGCCCAGTTTTGGGACTTTATGAAGCTGATTCTTGCTATATCAAATGAGGCCTCATTCCATGTGAAGGGGGGAGAAATTAGGGTTAGTTTAGCATTATGTAAGTTGTTTTTTAGAGAGAGAAGCTCCCTTTTCTCTCTAGAATTAGGGTTTCTTAGTTTAATTTCTTTATAATTTCTACTTTTAATTCTTATTTTCATCTAGTTTTTTCTACCTTTCTTTGTTTTATTGTCTTAATTTTCTTATGTTATCTTGTCAATTTCTCATTTTCCTTGTTTTTTATGTTCATGAACACTCTTGTTATTTTAATTTACGTTTAATGCAATTTATGTTTTCATGTCATTTATTGTTTAATTGAGTTGCTATCTTTACTTTCCTTGCTTGGTAGTTGTAGCATTTATTATTTCTTGTCATTTTATCATGCTCTCTTTTTATGCCCGCCAAGTGTTTGACAAAATGCTTGGTTGGGTTTTTACCTAGTTTTTCACACTCTTGGTTGGAAAATTGGTGACTTTGGTGACCCTTGAGTTATAGATGTCCATTCTTGTTGATACATTGGAGTAGTTAGTTGATTTGGTTTTCCTTGACTCTAAGTGACCCACTAATAGTGTTGACTAGGACTTAGGGATTGGAATCAACTATGCCTATTTGACTTATCCTTGATGTAAGGTTGACTAAGTAGGATTAACTCTTCATAATCATCATGTGTTTGTGGTCAATGGCTAGGATAGGTAATCTTAGCTCTCAATTACTGGCCAAGAGGTTTTATTGCACTTGGATTTTATTTTTCTTGCATTTACTTGCTTTGACTTTTATTGCTTTGACTTTTAATTTCTTGCATGTTAAGTTACTTCCTTGCTATTTACATTTCTTGCTCTCTCTTGCATTCACAACCCCCAATCCCTCCATAGCCAATAAAAAGAACATTTCATTGCAACTCCTAGGGAAGATGACCCTGGACTTCAAACTCCCGGTTAGTGATTTGTGTTTTGTATTGTGATAATCTTTTGAATTAACATTTGATTATGTGAACTTGTTTTTGGTTTGGACTAAGCTACTATCGAATTAATTCTTGTTTTGATTGATTCTAAACCGACAATAAATTCTCTATTATCAAATTTGGCGCCGTTACCGGGGAGTTGCAATGGTGTTGTATTCTTGGCTATTGTGCATATTATGAATATTGTGAATAGCTTAATTTTGGTTGATTGTGCATATGTTGCTTGCTTCTTTTTAGCTTTTGTGAATATGTTAATATGTGAATATGTGAATAGTTTATTTTGATTGATTGCTTGTTTTTCTTGTTTTAGGAGTTCATTTTATTTGTTCTTGTTACCTTTGGTTTTTATTTTCTCTTTATCCTATGAATTTTCACCCATTGCATTGTGAGTTTGGTTGCTATTGTATATAGGAATTGGGAATTTCAATTGCTTGTTACCTAGATGGAATGAAAGGAACTCACCACTATACTATAAGATGTGGGTGCACAAGCTTTGAAATCTCAAAAGCCTTGGAGAATATAAGCTTGGGTGAGAGCTTCTCAATAAAGTCCAACTTAAGGACTCTAAATAGAAGTGCTACGTGGGAGACACTCCACCATGGTAACATTGTTTCAACCCTTCTCTTTGTTCATAATTTGCCTTAATTGCATTTTTGTTTGATTGGTTAGCTTAGAATTAGTTTAATTCTGAGATTTGATAGGTTAGTTTTGGTTTGGATAATGAATTTATGGGTTTTTTCATGTTTTGATGTTGAGCTTTTGTTGAGTTAAGCCTTGATGCCTTAGATTTTGAAAGAAAAATTTTTGAAAAACAGGGCATCTGTGCGTACGCACATACTTGTGCGTGCGCACGCAACTTCAATTTTCTGCGTCCTGTGCGTGCGCACCGACCTGTGCGCACGCACACTAAGGGTTATGCCTTCTGTTTGCAGCGACAGCATGCCTTGTGCGCATGAACCACTGCCCAATTTTGTTCATGTGCAAGCGCACGGACTTGTGTGTGCGCACACACATGATCCTTTCCACGCGTACGTGTCCCTTACGCGTACGCGTCACCTTCCATTTTCTCCATTTTACGCGTACGCATCACCTTCTATTTTCTCCATTTCATGCGCACGCGTCCATGACGCATACGCGTCGATCTCTATTTTTTGCCGTACCATGCACACATGTCCCTCATGCATACGCGTGACCCCTTGTGCGTGCGCACGGCCTTGTGTGCGTACGCATGCCCCTGTTTTCACCCCCTATACTCTTTTTCTTTTCTTTTCTTCTCTCTACTCCTTCTTTTCTCTTCTTTTCTTCTCTCTTCTTCTCCTTTCACCTTATTTTCTGCTTGTTCTTGTTCATTTTGTTTGCATCTCACTTTTATTTTAGTAATTACATTAGTTTTTAGTTTAGTTGTTTGTTAATTAAATAAATTGCAAGTGTTGGATTGATATTGATTGGGTTGCATCTTGCTTAAATTGGTTTCAAGTTTGATAAATGTGTGCACTAAGCATTAAAGCCTTGTTCGATTGCCTAGATGAATTGTGAGTTTAATTCATATGTTGTAGCTACCATATGCATTAAACTTTATCATTGTTTGGAATTATGAATTGTGCACTTTTACTTTAGTGAATTAAGTTAAACTACTCATTCATCATGGTTTTTAAGTGAATACAATCACATAACAAGGTATTTGTTCCTTGTTAATGCTTTGCTTTTTTTTGAGTTGACTTGACTTGATTCTTATAAAGACTTGTCACTTTTTGTAACAAGCACCTTATACATGTGATTATTTCCTTATTCCTAAGGATGAATAGGTAGTCTCTTTTCATTATTGAATCGGTTATTGTTAATTGTGCCATTTTCTATTCACCTTGTGCTTTCACATACACAACTTCAATAACTGATACACACTCATTAGCCTAAGCTAATCAAAGATCCAAATTAAGGACATTTATTGTTTTTTGCTTCAAGGTTTGTAATGTGCTAAATTAAGAACAAGTGGGTTAATCGTAGGCTCAAAGTTGGCTAACAATGGAAGGTAAAGGTAAGGCTAATTGGGTAAATGGGATAATTGAAATAATGGCCTCAATCATATAAATTCATGTATACACAAAATAATGGACATAGAGAATCAAACAAATCAAAGATTACAATCATAGAAAGAGAATAATGCACACAAGAAGGAAAATAAGTGGTTATAAGATGTAACCACACAATTAGGCTCAAAACTCACAATCTTGTGTTCTTAGCTCAAAACATGTTCCACAAGATATAATTCAAGCAAGTTTAAATGAAAAAGTTTGTACTAAAATCAATTGAGGCGTCAATGCCCTATAGATAAAATCTTTGAAAAATTTTATTATTTTGACTAAGCTTATTATGCATATATATGAAAAAATAAGAAAATGCAATTAAAAATCCTAAAAGACCTGAAAAAATGAAATGCAAAAGTGTTGGGATTAGAAACTTGTCACCCAAAAACATCGACTGGTCGGACGACCTCCCCACACTTAAAAGTTTGCACCATCCTCGATGCATTCAAAGATGAGCAAGGGGGTACGGTGGCTCTCCGGATTGCCACCTTCAGCTGGTAGGTCAACCGGTGCTGCGTGTTCTTCTCCCGATTCCGTTTTTGCTTATGGTGCATCAATCATGAAAAACAAAATAAACACCGTAAGATGAGAGAATACAAAAGCAAGGAAGCGTGACTTGTTGGAAAATAAACAAAAGTGCTAGGTGGGAGACACCCCATAAGTCCAACTTAAGGACAATAAACAAAAGTGCTAGGTGGGAGACACCCCACCATGGTAACATCTTCCCCTTTTTCTCTTTATAAATATTGGTAATTTAGGTTTGATTTCATGTTGTGATTGATTAGTTGAATTTATTTGGGAGTCTAGGGAGTCTAGTAGGTTAGATAAGGTTTTATGATGTTTTGGTAGTTGTTTGAAGGTTTGGAATGCTTGGTTTGGTGCAAAAACATAGAAAACTTTTGAAAAACAGAGCACCAACCCGCGCGTGCGCGCACCTGGCGCATATGCGCGCCTCAAGCATTTTCAACCATCCACGCGGACGCGCCATGTACGCGTACGCGTGGATTGAAGTTTTCCACCCCTCCATATATTCACCCGAGAGTTGTGCCTGAAGTGTGCAAACTTTGTGCCCAAAGGCACGCGAACGCGTACCTTGCGCGTCCGCACCGACTCCCTGCTTCGCCATGCACGCGTACGCACACTACACGCATACGCGTCGCTTCCATTTCATCAATCCACGCTCACGCGCACATGACGCGCACGCGTGGATTGCCCTGTTTCACCTTCTTTTCTTCTCTTCTTTCCATTTCTTTCCTTCTTCTCTTTTCTCTTCTTTTCTTTCCACCTTTCAAACATCATCCAACACTACCAAACACCATGTAACACCATTTCTTTTAGTTAGTTAGTTAGTTTAATTTTTGTTTTCCATTATAAGTGTTGGATTACTAATCTTGTTTACCATTTACTGCTGCTTATTACTAATAGGATGTTAGTTTAACATCATTATTGTTAATTTTCATTGTTGGATTCTTTGTTGAGGTTATATTTGGTTACTTGGTTTGGAACTTTTCATGTTTAATGCTTTTGAATACCAAGTACATGTTACATTGCCTTCATGCTTCTTAACTCTTTTGAATTGCATGTTTTGGCCACCATGCATTCATCATCTATTGTTAGGCAATTGTATATTATCATTGCATTTTTTTAGGTGATGCTTGTTTATGGTTTACCCTTATTCACGTCACTTATTTCATGCATTGAGTTTGTGGAATCGTGAAATTGGATCGAAAGCTTACCTAGTGACATATTTTTGAGCTTTGTAAAGCTTTGTGGACCATGCTTGCTATGTGATTGATTACCACTTCTATCTGCTTTTTCCTAAGTTCCATAACATCCATGTGTTTCACCTCTATGCCACTTAGGTGTTGCAACAACTTCAATATGTGTCATTGATCGTTGTGTGAGCTTCATATACCATTTTGTTCACTAAGTCTACCTATACATCAATCAATGTTCATGCATTATTCAATTTCACAATTGCTTGATTAATTGCTTGAATGCTTTCATGCCTCTTCACTACTTGTGTGGTTGACTTAACCTACAAGTCTTTTAAAGTATCTCAAGCACACTAGAATGAGTGAAGTGCATGTTTTCCTTTGTATAATTGTGACATGATTTTTAAATACTAGGATGTGAGTTCTAAACCGCATGCAATTTAAAACCCACACACTTATTTTTCATTATTGTCACACCAATTCACCCACTCAATTCTAGTGATTTACCTCATTCCAACAAGTCACGCTTCCTTGCTTTTGTATTCTCTCATTTTACGGTGTTTATTTTGTTTTTCATGATTGATGCACCATAAGCAAAAACGGAATCGGGAGAAGAACACGCAGCACCGGTTGACCTACCAGCTGAAGGTAGCAACTCGGAAAGTCGCCGTATCCCCTTGCTCATCTTTGAGTGCACCGAGGACGGTGCAAACTTTTAAGTGTGGGGAGGTCGTCCGACCACTCGGCGTTTTTGGGTAACAAGTTTCTAATCCCAACACTTTTGCATTTCATTTTAGGATTCTTAGTTGCATTTTCTTATTTTGCATATGTATATAATAAGCTTAGTCAAAATCATGATATTTTCCAAGATTTTTATCTATAGGGCACCCCTATTGATTGAAAAAAAAATTTTTTTTAGAACTTGCTTGAATTATATACTTTGTGGATCATGTTTTGAGCTAAGAACACAAGCATGTGAGATTTGAGCCTAATTGTGTGGTTACATCATATATAACCACTTATTTTCATTCTTGTGTGCATTATTCTCTTCCTATGATTGTAATCTTTTATTTGTTTAATTCTATATTTCCATTATTTTGTGTATACATGCATTTATATGATTAAGGCCATTGTTTAAATAGCTCACTTACCCAAATAGCCTACCTTTTATCTTCCATTGATAACCAATTTGAGCCTATACTTAACCCATTTGTTCTTAATTGTAGCACATTACAAGCCTAAGTGAAAAACAATAAATATCCCTTAATTTGGATCTTTGATTAGCTTAGGCTAGAAAAAGTGTTTATCATTTGATTTTGGGAAGTTGGGAACATGGGGTAAAGATAAAAGTGTGTTTGTTGAAAAATCTTGGGAATTGGGTACATACTCATGTATTAATCATGTGTAAACCATATGCATTGATGTTCTTGTATATATTTTAGTTGAAAAGAAAAAAATATATATATATATAATAAGAATTACAATAAAATGGGGACAAAAATGCCCCAAAGTTCAAAGTTCAATAAAAGTCAATGCATATGGGTGGTGATCAAAAAGAGAATGCATGAGTGTGTGAAAAAGTGAAGAATGGGTAGTTAGGTTTGTTTAAAATTGTATAGGTTGTCATAGGTTAGGTGGGTAGTTTAAGTTAATCAAATATTCGAATTTCAAGCTCACTTGACCATATGCATCCTACCTTGACCCTAGCCCCATTACAACCTATGGAAAAGTCCTCATGATATTTGTATGCATGCATGAAATAATTGTTGATTGTTAGATGAAAAACAAATCTTGAAAAGCATGATTAGGGGAGAATTGAGTGAATTAACCCCATACACTTGAGCGATTAGAGCAGATACACATCCGGTGAGGGTTCAATTGCTCAATTACATGTTTCCACCCATGATCATCTAATTTCCTGCAAGTTTGTAAAATCTTTTTAATAATTCAATTCAATTGTGGGTTGAGTGATTGCTATTGCCTTAGCCCTTGTGTTTGTATATGTATTCTTAGAAATTGATTTATTTTGACTAAGTGGATGCATTCATGTAGATAGATTGCATATAGATAGGTTGCTTGTAGTTAGTTTGCATTGAATAAATGTTCATATCCCTTTTCTTATCCTTCTTTATTCTTAGCATGAGGACATGCTTGGTTTAAGTGTGGGGAGATTTGATAAACCCTGATTTTGTGGTTTATCTTGTGCTTAATTTGGGTGGTTTTATCAACTTTTCTCACGTTTATTCAATGAAATAGCATAGTTTTGCAATTCTCCCTTGATTTGTACTTAAATGTGAAAACATGCTTTTTAGGCCCTAAAATTGGTGATTTTAATTCACTTTAATTCCATTCGATGCCTTGATGTATTTTTTGAGTGATTTTATGTTCATAAGGCAAGTATTGGATGGAAGGAGTGAGGAGAAAAGCATGCAAAGTGGGAGAACTCATGAAGAAATGAAGGAACCATAAAGCTGTCAAGCCTGACCTCTTTGCACTCAAATGACCATAACGTGAGCTACAGATGTTCAAATGAGGCGGTTCTAGTTGCGTTGAAAAGCTAACATCCGGGGCTTCAAAATGATATAAATTTTGCCATATGTTGCTTTGTGCTCAGGGGCACGCACGCACCATGTACGCGTGCGCGCCGATTCTGCCGTGGGTCCACTTTAATGAAATCGCCCCCAGCGATTTTGCAGCTCATTTTGGGCCCAATCCAACCCATTTCTGATGCTATTGAACCCAAGGATTGAAGGGGGAATGAACCAAGTAGTCATAGTTTAGTTTTTATCATGTTTTAGGTTAGAATTCTAGAGAGAGAGGCTCTCTCGTCTCTCTAGATTTTAGGGTAGTTTTAGTTAATTCTTCTTGGATCCAAGTTTTAATTCTTGTTTTGATTTAGTTTCTCCTTTTAATTTATTGTTACATCTCTACTCTTATAGTTTTTACTTGTCATTTCCTTTATTTTGCCCTTTTTATGTTTATGAACCATTGTTGAATCTTAATTTTCTTTGATGTAATTTTATGTTTCCATGTTCTTTTAATTGATGATTTGAATTGTTGATTTACTTTTCTTGCAATTGATAGTTGGTAGATTTATATTTCTTGCACATTTTACTATGCTTTCCATTTGTACCCATCAAGTGTTTGAAAAAATGCTTGGTTGGGCCTTAGAGTAGATTTTGAGCATTCTTGGCTTGGAAAGAGTAATTAGGCAATCTTGAGTCAAGAAAATCCAACTCATGTTGGTGATCTAGAGTTGTTAGGTAATATTGTTTCCATTGACGCTAATCTTTTGCTAATTTAATTAGTGAGTTGATTAGGACTTTTAGATTGAGATTAGCTAGTCTTATTAGACTTTCTCTCATGGAAGATAATATGATACCTTCTTCCAATGTTGGAGATGACGTAACAAGATAAATTCTTGTTATTATTGTGGTATGATTGATTAGTCTTGTTTGACGTTCTCCCTATTTGTTGGAGTTAACTAAATAAGATGAATTAATCATTGCATGACTAGGATAGAAAGCCTATATTCTCAATCTTTGCCATGAATGTCTCTCTTCCTTAATTGCTTCCTTTAATTGCTTTCTTTACTTTTCTTGCCATTTATATTTTCTTGCCCAATTATCAACCAAACCCCCCTTGTCCCCTCATAGCCAATAATTGAGCACTTCATTGCAATTCCTTGTGAGACGACCCGGAGTCTAAATACTCCGGTTAATTTTCATTTGGGGTTTGTTACATGTGACAACCAAAATTTTTGATGTGGGAATTATTTGTTGGTCTAGAACTATGCTTACAACGAAGTTCTTATTTCTAGAAGAGGAATTCTAAACCATCGAGCAAAATTCATTATCAATCCCACACTTTATTTTGACACCCGTCCTCAAGTTGATCATCATTATTCTATCCTGGTGGCATGACCTTGGAATTCTCAAAGAAGCCTCCAAACAACTTCCTATGCCCATGCAATTTAGTTTTACACCAACCATTACTATTCAACTTTGAGCATTCAACCATCATGAACTTAGAGTGATGTTTTCGACCACTACACAACTCTCTCCTACTCTTAACTCCACAAAGAGCTCTAAGTTGACCATCATTTTAAATTAAACCATATTCAAATGAGAAAGTAAAGCTTAGGGATAAAAATTTTATCCACTAGAATATTGTATTGGATGGTGACTTAGGAAGGAGTGGTCCCAATAATCTTGCAAGTGCCACTCCCTTGTGCTCTTCTTTGATTACCTCCACCTCTTGGAAAGCTTCTTCAATGTCAATTCCTTGTTCACCAACTACTTCTATACATTCCTCAATGCCCAAGTCATGTGTTGGAGATTGTGCACTAGTTTCCTCAACATCAATTTCACAACACAATGAGGAGGGTTCAAAAATCTCACATAGCATATTAGTTGGCATAGTATTAACTTCAATAATAGGACTTATTGCTCGCTCAACTTCTTCCAATTTTTCATCATGCATAATATGTATAGGAGGTTGCATATTATCCTCCTCAACATCAATTTCAAGCTCAATGGAAGAATGTTTAACAGCTTCCACAAAATCATCAACAACATCGCTTGGTGTGGAAGTGTTCTCAAGCTTGAAATACACCTCTTGTTCAACTTCACCTAGGTCTTCAACCACTTCTTTTTCTTTAACAATCATAGCTTCCTCCGATTGTTCCAACGCAATGCAACATTCCTTATTTTCCACCGAAGTTTCCAATCTCTCCTTCATGCTATGCTCTTCAATTGGTTCTCCACATGTGGCCATGGGAGTATTTTGAGTGTTGAAGTAATGGGAAGCTAATCGATGCACTACCTCTTCCAAGGTGGCCATGGATTCTAGTGCCTCCCTTTGCATTTCTCTTTGTTCTTGAAGTAGCAAAGTGGGAGAATCATCAATTGGGGCTTGGGGTGGATAGGAGGGTTCATTATTTTGGAGGAAGGGTTCATAATAGGAAGGTGGTTCTTCTTGGTAAGGGTGTGGCGGTTCAACACTCTCCAATTTTTTCACTTGTTGCACAACGCACTCCACGGTTGCTCCTCCACAATCATCCTTAAACACATTTTGCTTGGGACATGAATCCCATGAGTCTATCTTTTGACAGATAGTTGCTTGAAGCCGGTCCATTGTTTCCTTAAGGCGATCTTGTTCCAACTTGCAAACATAGGTAAGATCATCTTGTTCTTGGATCAATGGACATGAGTACTCTTCCATGGGAGGTTGTGGTTGAAAGTTAAATTCATCTTGTGGGTGAAAATTTGCATACATTGGAGGTGGTTCATCTTGGTAATAGTATGGAGGGGGTGGTTCTTGTAGGTATTGAGGTTGGAATGGTGGTGGTTCTATGTATGGTTCATATGGCTCATATGGTTGTTGGTATGGTGGGTAAAGATTAGGGTCATATGAAGGTGTTTGGTAAAAAAAAAAGGCTTGTGAGTATGGTTGAGGATTATTGATAAACCACTATTTTATGGTTTATCTTGTGTTTATTTGAGTGGTTTCATCAAGTCTTTACCCACTTATTCACATGAATTGCATGATTTTACAATCCCTTCCTAGTTTTGTTCTATGGTTGAAAACTTGCTTCCTAGAGATCTTTAATCTGTGTATTTTAAATCTCCTTTATACCATTCGATGTCGTGATCCGTGTGTTAAGTGTTTCAGGCTTTATAGGGCAGGAATGACTTAGAAAATGGAGAGGAAGCTTGCAAAAATGGAAGGAACACAAGAAACTAAGGAGATGACCAGCGAGCATCGACGCGCACGCATGGCTCACGCATACGCGCGATATGAAGAAATTTGCAGCGACACGTCCGCGTGCCTGACGCGTGCGCGTGGATTGGAGTTCTGCAAGATGACGTGTGCGCTTGCTTGACGCGACCGCATGACACGCCAAAACGACCAGCGACGCATACGCGTGACTGACGCGTACGCGTGACGTGCGCGATCTGCATAATTAACAAAAAACACTGGGGGCGATTTCGGGCCGCGTTTTGACCAAATTTTCGGCCCAAAAACACATATTAAAGCCAGGAAACGTGCAGAGACTCAACACACATTCTCATTAGGATAGTTTTAGGTTTTTAAATCTGAATCTAGGGAAAAATTACTCTTCCTCTAGGTTTCCTTTACATTCATAGTTTTATAGTTCTATGCTTTGCTTTTGGATATTGAAGAGTCATCGCTTCCGTTAATGATACTATTCTAGTTTATTTTCTTACTTCCTATTTATTTATTCCATATTCTTAATTCTTGTTTAGAGTGGTAATTGGATTATTTTGGATTTATTAATGCAAAGGATTACTTTTATTTTTAATTAATTTTCAATCCCTATTTTATTTAATTTATCATGTCTTCTTCTTGTATTTCTATGAGCGTTATATTCATGTCAATGGAGTAGATCCCCTACTTGACACGGGGGTTGATTAAGAAGAGACACTTGAGTTGGAAGGCTTAAGTGATGGTTAAACTGGAAGTTGTTGGCTAGTTCTGTATTTACTAACACTAGACCTTCCCAAGGGAGAGGACTAGGATTTGCAAATAAGAGTTAGCTCAATCACTTGACTTTGCTTTATTTAGTAAGGGTTAACTAAGTGAAAACAACAACCTTTTTGATACTACACTTAAGAGATCCCAACAAGGATAGAACTTCCAATCAATCATTCCCCCAGTCAAGGCTTTTTATTTAGAATATTATAAATCTCTTTTAGTTTTTATTGCTTTAATTTACAATTGTTTAATTGTTCATTGCTCGACTCAAAAATCTCTTGGAAACTCCTGATTAATAAATTAGCACCCTTTTTTAGCAACTCGTTGGGAGACGACCTGGGACTCATACTCCCAGTATTTTATTTCTAAATTTTGTGACACCTTTCTAAATTGATGAGGCAGATTTTAGCTGGTTAAGAGCTATACTCGCAACGTAAATTCTAATTTGATTTCTTAATTAGCCGACTTACGCCTTACTCTATCAATTATGTTGAGGATAAGGCACATAAGCATATGGTGGGGCTTGTTGGTAGCTACAAGGAGGTCCATCATAGCTATTGGATTGACATGCATTAGGAGTGGAGTTATACCTATAAAAACCGGTGGTGGTTATTGCCAAGAAGGTTGTCCATAAGCTTGAGGCTCCACCCACCTTTGATTGTTCCATCCTTTATGCATATCCTCGAGCTCATTATAATCTCCATTTCCTACAACATAATTGTAACCACAGTCATAGCCAAAGTGATGAGAATTCATGATAGCAAGAGCAAATGAAGACAAAATCTATTAAGAAACAAAGAAAACCAAATCCTAAAACTAGCAAGAACTAATCAAAGAAACAAAAGGCAAACATATTCACAATATTCAGATATATACAATAACCAAAAACAAGCGCACATTTGCAATTCCCCGGTAATGGCGCCATTTTGATGAATAAATTACAAGAATTAAACTATAAGCTAAGAAAGCTCTTGACAAGGTATGAGAACTAGAAGTCCTATCATCATTGTCATCATCAATTGTGACATCAATTGTCCATTGCTCCCACTTAGTTAACCTCTAACTATAAAGAAAAGTCAAGTGGATAAATCAACTTGAGTCCACAAGTCCTAGTCAAATCCTAAGGAAGAACTAGAGTTAGTGTCATTCAAGTCAATTAGCAACTTCCAATTATCAATCAACAAAGGAGTTTGATAACTCAAGAGTCTCCAATTACTCAACCAAGGGCAAGAGGAGATAAATCTATTCTAAAATCCAACCAAGCATTTTGTCAAATACTTGGAAGGCATAAAAGGAAAGTACAACCAAATTGCAAGATATATAAATCTACAACTACTCAATTGCAAGGAATTAACAACAATAAAGCAAATCGACAATAAAGGAATCAAACATAAATTGCATTAAAGAAAAATAGAAGAAACAAGAGTGCATCAACATAAAAGTAAAGAATTACAAGAATTAAATGCTAAACTAGAGAAAGGAAAGGGAGAGGAACAAGAATTACAAAAGGAAAAAATAAACCAAAGCATGAATTTAACCTAGATCTAAGAAATCCTAATCTAGATCAAACCTAACTCTAAAGAGAAGAGAGAGCTTCTCTCTCTAGAAACTAACTAAAGCATTCCCTCCAAAATTCAATTATGACTCCTCCCCCCGCATTGAATCCTCTTGATTTCTGCATATAATAGGCTCAGAATTAAGTTCGATTTTGGCCTGGAAAGCCCAGAATTTACCCCCAGCGTTTTCACTTTAATGAAGTCGTGTACGAGCATCGACACGTACGCGTGGGTCACGTGTACGCGTCGCTTGGCAATTTTCTATCCACGCGTATGCACCATGCGACTTCAATTCCACGCGTGCACGTCATTGAATGCATCCCAAATCCTTGTTTTTCCATGATTTCTCCACTTGCATGCTTTTCTCTTCACTCCTTTGATCTATTCCTAGCCTTTTCAATCCTGAAATCACTAACAAACATGTCAAGGCATCTAGTGGAATCAAAGGTGAATTAAAATCAACCAATTAAGGGAATGAAAAGCATGTTTTCACACTTAAGCACAATTTAGGAGAAAATCATGAAACCGTACTATTTCATTGAATAAATGTGGGTAAAGTGGATAAAATCCACCTAAATTAAGCACAAAATGTACCACGAAGTAGTGGTGCATCAATAACCAATGTCTTATATACTCAATTCACTTTAGTTGTGGTTACCTAGGGTTGCTTGTGCCTCAACTTTTGCTTATTCTTTACTTGCAACCTAGAACTACTTGATTGAGGAATACATATTATTTCTTTTGCTTTTGTGGTTACCGTTTTACCCGGCCAATGTATTTTGTTCTAAACCGTGCGTATTTAGAATACACACATTGTCTTTTATTATACCACATAACTATGACTTTTCCCTCAATTCTTGTTTTATACAACAACTGAAGCCCCAGTGGCCACCAGCTGAAGGTGGAGCATCATGTCTCTTCACCCCCCGGATTGAGTGCATGCACGGAAGACCGTGCAACGTTTAAGTGTGGGGGAGGATCTACAAATTTTGGGACATAAATTTTCCTTTCTCAACACTTTGCACTATTTCCTAGTTTTTAGTAGTTTTGTCTTTTGTGAATATTTGTTGGTATTTCATTGCATTTTGCTTAGTTTGCATATATGTATATATCTTAGCTTGTTATAGTTTTATAGTAGTAAATATTTGTATTTGTATTTGCATGGTAGACTAAATAAGTTTGGGTAAAACAACAAAGAATTTCAAGAAATCTCTTTTTGGGCGTTCCATTGATTAGATTTGAAAACTTGTTTTTGAACTTGCTTGAAGTATTCTTTTTGGGACATAGAAAGAGCTTGAACAAAACACCTAGTAAAATTTGACCTTTAATTGTGTGGTTGCACATTATCAACCATAAAAACTATGTTCTTGTGTGTTATACTCATCTTATGATTGTGATCTTAGATTTGCTTGAATCTTTATGTCCTATATTTGTTGTTTTGAATGCATTTAGTATGATTGAGGCCATTTTTGAATTGAACTCACAAACCTATATGGCCAACCCTTACATTCACCATTTTAAACCCTTTTTGAGCATTTAAATCCCTTTGTTCTAATTTTAAGCACATCATTTGCCCTAAGCGGAAAAAATTATGTCCTTGAATTGTATCTTTGATTAGCTTGGGTTTGAGTGTGTGTGTTAATTAAGTATGGGGGAATCTGTGGGAAACATTGGTAGAAAGTTAGTTTGGGTGTTCATTGAGAATATTGGAAAAATGGGTAAACACTCATTCATTCATAATTTAAAACATATGCATCTTCTTTGGGATAATAAAAGAAAAAAATTTTGGTGTATATACCTTTTGAAAAAAAAATAATAATAATAAGAAAAGAAAAGAAAATAACAATGTAAATAAAGGATGCATATGTGTGTGAATTAAAAAGAAGATGCATGAGTGAATGTGAAAAAGGGAAATGAATGGGAAGTTAGGTTGGTTTCTCTTATGTGTAAATAGGTTAATATAGGATTAGGTGGGATACTTGAGCTAATCAAAGATCCAATCTATTAGTCTACTTAACAATATTAATACTACCCTTACTCTAGTCCCATTACAACCCTCTAAAGACCTCATGATATTTGCATTCATTCATTAATATTGGTTGATTGTTAGATGACTTGCAAATCTTTGAGAAACATGATTAAAGGAGGATTGAGTGATTAAGCCCTACACAGTGAGCGATTAGAGTGTAAACACATCCGGTGAGGGGTTCAATTGCTCAATTCTATGATTTCATCTCTCATATTGTGTCTTCTTGCAAGTTGCTACTTGGTTTTCGAAAATTTCAAATCAAATATTTGGGTGTGGATCATATTGCGTTAATTCCTTGCCTTGGCCCTAAGTTCCTGCTTTGGATTGCTTGAGATTCTTTTGTTTGTTTTTGCCAAACTCAATAGGAACCATAAGGTAGATATAGATAGTTAGCATTTAGTATAGTTACATACATGCTCTAAGTTGCATTAAATAAATTACTTCCCCCTTTATCCTTCTCCTTTGATTGTGATTAGCATGAGAACATGCTATTGTTTAAGTGTGGGGGAATTGATGAATCCATATTTGACGATATATTTTGGTTTGATTTGAGTTGATTTCCTCACATAAACCTACATTTATTCATCCAAATAGCATACTTTTGTATTTTCTCCCTAAATTGAGCTTAACTATGAAAACATGCTATTTTGTGCTTAATTTAATCAATTTTATTCTACTTTCATTCCATTCAATACCTTGATATATTTGATGAGTAGTTTAAGGTTGACAAGGCTAATATGGATTGAAGAAGTGGTGGAAAAGCATGCAAAAGTGGAGAAAGCATGAAGAAGTGAAGTTTTGGAAGATTCAACATCCGTACGTGCGCACAAGCAATGCGTGCGCGCGCACAAGAACGAGCACGGCGACGCGTACGCGTGACACGATGCGTACTCGTGGGAGTGTATTTCTCCAGGTGATGCGTACGCGTGACCCACGCGTACGCGTGACCCGCGTCACGTGGCTTCATTAATGCAAATCGCTGGGGGCGATTTTGGGCCTCTAGGGCCCAGTTTTGGGACTTTCTGAAGCTGATTCTTGCTATATCAAGGGAGGCCTCATTCCATATGAAGGGGGGAGAAATTAAGGTTAGTTTAGCATTATGTAGCTTATTTTCTAGAGAGAGAAGCTCCCCCTTCTCTCTAGAATTAGGGTTTCTTAGTTTAATTTCTCTGTAATTTCTACTTTTAATTCTTGTTTTCATCTAGTTTCTTCAACTTTTCTTTATTTTATTGTCTTAATTTCGTTATGTTATCTTGTCAATTTCTCATTTTCCTTGCTTTTTATGTTCATGAACAGTATTGTTATTTTAATTTACATTTAATGCAATTTATGTTTTCATGTCATTTATTGTTTAATTGAGTTGCTATCTTTACTTTCCTTGCTTGGTAGTTGTATCATTTATTATTTCTTGTCATTTTAACATGCTCTCTTTTCATGCCCACCAAGTGTTTGACAAAATACTTGGTTGGCTTTTTACCTAGTTTTTTACACTCTTAGTTGGGAAATTGATGACTTTGGTGACCCTTGAGTCATAGATGTCTATTCTTGTTGATACATTGGAGTTGTTAGTTAATTTGGTTTCCCTTGACTATAAGTGACCCATTAATAGTGTTGACTAGGACTTAAGGATTGGAATCAACTATGCCTATTTGACTTATCCTCGATGTAGGGTTGACTAAGTAGGATTAACTCTTCATAATCATCATGTGTTTGTGGTCAATGGCTTGGATAGGTAACCTTAGCTCTCAATTACTGGCCAAGAGGTTTTATTGCACTTGGATTTTCTTTTTCTTGCATTTACTTGCTTTGACTTTTATTACTTTGACTTTTAATTTCTTGCATGTTAACTTACTTCCTTGCTATTTACATTTCTTGCTCTCTCTTGCATTCACAACCACCAATCCCTCCATAGCCAATAAAAAGAACATTTCATTGCAACTCCTAGGGTACACGACCCGGGACTTCAAACTCCCGGTTAATGATTTGTGTTTTGTATTGTGACAATTTTTTGAATTAACATTTGATTATGAGAATTCGTTGTTGGTTTGGACTACGCTACTAACAAATTGATTCTTGTTTTTATTGATTCTAATCTGACAATAAATTCTCTATTATCACACACCAAACTTGTAATCCACCAAACGTTTTGTCACTTTTGGTTCAATCATCATGAGGACTACTTTATTATATACTTTCAAACATAAACTCAAAATGATGCAGAGCATGGATCACTTATCATGAAATTCAAGACTTTAAGCAATTTGATTCTCATCATTCATACTTATAGCATATGTGGAACACCAAACTTAATGTTTGGCTATATACTTCAAGAAAATGCTTGAGTATATATCCTAAGATGTTTATATGTTCATTGATAAATCCCATTTTTAGGGTTTATCTTGTACTTAATTTAGTAAGTTTTATCTACTAAACTCACACTTATTCATATAATTCGCATGTTTTACATTTTCCTTCCTAATTTTGTGCTATGATTGAAAACATGCTTCTTTGGCCTTAAATTTACTAATTTTAATCCTCTCTTATTACCATTCGATGCCGTGATATGTTTATTAAGTGCTTTCAGGATTTATAGGGCAGGAATGGCTTAGAGGATGAAAAGGAAGCATGCAAAAGTGGTAGGAATACAAGAAATTGAAGGAATCTCTAAGCTTTCAAGCCTGACCTCTTCGTACTAAGTCGATCATAACTTGAGCTACAGAGGTCCGAATTAGGCGGTTCCAGTTGCGTTGGAAAGCTAATATCCGGGGCTACAAAATGATATGAAATTTGTCATAGTTGCCATGCAGTTAAGCGACGTGTATGCATGGATGATGCGTACGCGTGATCTTGCAAAATTTCAGCGACGCGTATGCGTGGGTGACGCATATGCGTGATAGAGCCACGTGCTGCACGTATCAGAAAATGTTGGGGGCGATTCTGGGCTATTTTTGGCACAGTTTCAAGCCCGAAAACACTGATTAGAGACTGCAGAGTGAAGGAATCAATCATACAACAATTCATTATTCACACATTAGGTTTAGATGTAGTTTTCTAGAGAGAGAGGTTTTCTCCTCTCTCTAGGTTATAGGGATTTTAGCTTTAATTCTTCTCAATTTTAGATTTATATCTTAGTTTAATTTAGTTTCTCTTCTACTTTTATTTGTCTTAGCACTCTAGTTTATCTTCCCTTATTGATTACTTTATGTTGCCAATTTAGTTTATGAATTCTCATGTTAGATTTGATTTTCTATTTAATGCAATTTGAGTTATTTCATGTTTATTGCTTCTTCCTTTATTTTTCATCATTGATGCTTACAATTGGTTGTTTAGATTTAATATTCCTTGCTAGTTTTCTCTGTTTTTATGTTATGCTTACAATTGGTTGTTTAGATCTAATATTCCTTACAATTTGGAAGGATGTTAGAGTAGGTTTTTCTCCTCTTGGCTTTGGTTGAGTAATTGGAGACTCTTGAGTTATCAAACTCCTTTGTTGATTGATAATTGAAAGTTGCTAGTTGATTTGAATCCCTCTTAAGCTAGTCTTTCCTTAGGAGTTGACTAGGACTTGAGGAATCAAATTGATTTATCCACTTGACTTTCCTTCATAATTAGAGATTAACTAAGTGAAAGCAAAGGGCAATTACCATCACAATTGATGATAATAATGAGGATAGGACTTCCAATTATCAATCCTTGTTAAGAGCTTTCTTAGTTATCAATTTATTTTATTATTATTTACACTTGTTTATTAAACTCAAAACCCAAAAAAGATATAATCCTATAACCATTTATAAATACACTTCCCTGCAATTCCTTGAGAGATGACCCGAGGTTTGAGTACTTCGGTTATAATTTTTATAGGAATTTGTTACTTGTGACAACCAAATTTTTGCATGAGAGGATTATTTGTTGGTTTAGAAACTATACTTGCAACGAGAATTTATTGTGAAATTCTAACCCACAAAAAATTCACTCATCATTCATCATCTTAGGGTGCCTTTAGGCACACCAAACTTAGAAGTTGATCATATGCTTCATGAAATGCTCAATGCAATTATCAAATTGTTTATGAAAGTCTGAATTCATGATAGAAAACTATTTATTATTATCACTGAAACAGGAATTGAAAAATGCTAAACATGGGCTGCCTCCCATGAAGCGCTCTTTTATCGTCACTAGCATGACGGTTGTTCTCTGATGAATCCATATTTGACGATATATTTTGGTTTGATTTGAGTGGATTTCATCGTATAAACCCACATTTATTCATCTAAATAGCATGCTTTTGTGTTTTCTCTCTAGATTATGCCTAAATATGAAAACATACATTTTTTGTGCTTAAATTAGTGATGTTAATCCCACTTTTATGCCATTTGATGACTTGACATGTTTGTTGAGTGATTTTAGGTCCTAGAGGAAAGTTCGGCAAGGCAAAAGTGGAAGGAAGCATGTACAAAGGGAGAAAAAATGAAGAAAACAGAGAAGTACACAGCCATGTGTGCGTACGCAAAACTCCCTGTGCGTACTTACAAGAGGAAATTTTAGCATGTGTGCGTACGCACAGGTACCAGCACATGACTTCATTAAAAAGTCACGTGGCTCACGTTTGGAGAGCCTTTTTTGCCCATTTCTGATGCCTTGGAGGCATATTTGAAGGGGGAAGCAACACCATATCATAACATACACTACCATACTTCATAGAATATATTTTAGGAGTAGTTTTATGGTAGTTTAGTTTAGGTTTTCTCTCACGAATTTCCTTAGGTTTAATTAGGGTTTGTAGCATTTTATAGTTCAATTTTGGCTTTGGATTTTTCTATCTTATTGTAAATATTTCTTTAATTTCTCTTTTATCACATTACTTGTTCTACCCTTTCTTGTATTTTCATTTCTTTTGTCAATATACGCATAGTTTGCAATTTTGAGTTTTGGTTGATGAATTTGATATTTAATGATTATTGCATGTTTATTTGAGTTGCCTTTGTTGATTTTGATCATTTGTGGTTCATAGTTTTTGTTATTTTCCCAATTTTGCCATGTTTTATAATTATTCCCACTATTTTTTTGATGAAATGCCAACTTTGATTATGGGGTAAATTTCCACCCCTTGGCTTGGGGGAAATGAGTTTATGGATTACTAGAGTCATAATGTCCAACATTTAGTGATAATTCTTGGGTTATTAGTTGTTATTGTTTCCACTAATGCTAGCTTCTTACTAAGGTAATTAGTAAGTTAAATAGGATTTGTGGATTAATAACAATTATGCTCACTTGACTTACTCTTCGATGTTAAGGGTTGACTTAGTGAGATTAATCCATCATAATTATCATAATTGTGGTTATGGCAAGGAAAGAATTCCATAACTCATCCCAATTCAAGGTTCCATTTATGTTTTAAACCACTTTTCTATCATTTTATAGTATTACTTGTCTAATTCCATACTTAGTTCTTTTATTCCTTTATTAGTTTATTAATTGCAATTTTGAATTGCTCTTTTATCTCTTTATTTGTTTACTTCAATCATTGAAACCCCTTGCTATCCACAACCAATTTTATGCACTCATTGGCATTAGTTCCTAGGGAAGAAGACCTGGGAGTCTAATACTCTCGGTTATTGTGTTCTGATTGTGACATCCTTTGAATTAACATTTGATTATAAGAATGCGTTGTTGGTTTGGACTATGCTACTAACGAATTGATTCTTGTTTTGATTGATTCTAAACTGGAAAAAATCTCTCTTATCAAATTTTGGCGCCGTTGTCGGGGAGCTAGCGCCATGAGTGTCATAGTTTTGGTTGATGTTAATATGTGAATAGTGTGAATGGATACTTTTTGGTTGTTTGTTTGCTTTTGTTGGTAATTAGGATTTTGTTTATTTTGTTAATTGATGTCTTTAGTTTTTATTCTCTATTTCCTCTATGAGTTATCACCCTATTGGTTTGGAGTTTAGTTGTGATCATTTTGTAGGGATTGATAACTTCAATTTTGGATTGGATCATGGGATTAGAACATAAATTTTGGAAGTAGCCACCTCCTCTATACTATAATGAACAAGACTCTCCCCAAGATGCATACCCAAACCAAGGATATGGTGGATCCCACTATGACTATATACCTCCACCATATGCCTATAGCCCATACCCTCAACATAACCCTCAATCACCATATTTTCAAACACTACACCAATACTAACAACCACATTCTTACATACCACCTCAAAACACCTACCAACATGAGTCACCTCCTACATATAACACCCTTCTCCCGAACTATGAACCTTCTTTTTCACCACAATATGAAGCTTTCCCACCCTTAGCCCAAGACCATCAAGACCTTCAAGCCTGTCTCCAAGTGCAAGAAGGATTTCGTAGAACACAAGGTCAACTTTTGGCTAGCATAGCCGAGGTAGTGAACCGTATAGTACTCTCACACTCATCCGATCAAGGCATTCCTCTTGGGAAATGTGAAAGGTCAACTAAAGATTATGGTGAAGAGGAGAGCATTGAGCCACAAGGAAAAAGAAGAAGGGTTAGAGCATGAAGTAAAACAAGAAGGAGAAAGTGGAGTATGTGAACTAGAGGAGAGAAAGGGAGAATTGGGGGAGATTGATCAAGATGAGAATTCTATCATTAATGATTTTTTGTCCTCCTTGGTTAATCCCCCTTATAATCCTAGTGAGCCTCTTCCCATTGAGTTTGAGAGAGACGTGGAGGTAGACTTCTCACAACCTCATTGCTATGATTTGAATGATGGGGAAGATGAGAAGGAGGTTGGTAAGGAAGGAATTGACAACCAAGAACATATTGAGTGGGTGACAATTTCACCTATAAACTTCATTGGCCCCCACCAATATGCTATCTTGGAGACGGACTACCAACTCAGGGTCTTTCTTGGGTTGGTGCATAGTGGAGAATGAAGTGTTGGTAGCCAAAGGACTCCAAGGATCATCAAGAAGGTTAATTCAAGAATTGGAGCTCAAGTGGGATGTCAAGCACAATTGGGTGATTTCTAGAGAGTGTTGGGGTGCTACAAAGGTCATTTGAGAGCGCGTCCATCCGGCTTGAAGCATAAATATCAACAAGAAGGTGACCAGATACCTAGAATATGGGATCCCGAAGGACCTATGAAGTACAAGTTTGGATGGAGATTTAAGTAGGAGTGGGAACACAAACCACCTTAACAAGAGTCTCCTCAACAAGTCTAAATTAAGGACTATAAACCAAAGTTCTAGGTGGGAGACACTCCACCATAGTAACATCTTTTTTACCCTTTCTCTTTGTTTATCGTCCTAGCTTATTACATTTTTCCTTGTCTTGGTTAGCTTAGAAGTAGTTTAATTGTGAGTTTAGTAGATTAATTTTAGTATGGATCATGATTTTGTGATGTTTTGAATGTTTTGGGGTTGAATTTTGGTTGAGCTAAGGCTTGGTGCTTTAGAATTTTGAAGAAAAGTTTTTGCAAAACAGGGCATGTGCGTGCACACACCCTTGTGCGCACGCACACCCTTGTGCGCACGCACACTACAACAAAATTTCACCCTCTGTGCGTACGCACACAAGCCTTTATGCCCCCTGTTCGCAGCGCCAGCACAGCATGTGTGTGGGTGCTCCCCTGTTTTCCTGCGCCCTGTGCGTGCGCACTGATGAGCGGATAATTTATACGCTTTTTGGCATTGTTTTTAGGTAGTTTTTAGTATGTTTTAGTTACTTTTTATTATATTTTTATTAGTTTTTATGCAAAAATCACATTTCTGGACTTTACTATGAGTTTGTGTGTTTTTCTATAATTTCAGGTATTTTTTGGCTAAAATTAAAAAACCTAAGCAAAAATCTGATTCAGAGGTTGAGAAAGGACTGCAGATGCTGTTGGATTCTGACCTCCCTAAACTCAAACGTGTTTTTCTGGAGCTACAGAAGTCCAGTTGGCGTGTTCTCAATTGGGCTGGAAAGCTAACATCTTGGGCTTTCCAGCAATGCATAATAGTTCATACTTTACCCTTTTCTGGTGTAAAACGCCAGAACTGGCACCAGAACTAGTTAAACACCCAAACTGGCATCCACGCTGGCGTTTAACTCTAGAAAAGGCCTATGCACGTGTAAAGCTCAATGCTCAGCCGAAGCACACACCAAGTGGGCCCCGGAAGTGGATTTCTGCACTATCTGCACTTAGTTACTTATTTTCTGTAATCCTTAGTGACTAGTTTAGTATAATAGCAATTTTTACTATTATTTTCAGGAGAAAAATCTTATGCAATTTTTCACATTTGGGAGGCTGGCCATTCGGCCATGCCTAGACCTTTTTCTCTTATGTATTTTCTACGGTGGAGTTTCTACACCTCATAGATTAAGGTGCGGAGCTCTGCTGTTCTTCATGAATTAATGAAAGTACTATAGTTTCTCTTTCAATTCACGCATGTCTCTTCTCCAAGATATACTCTCGTTCTTAATTCAGTTAAGTCAAAATGAACGGGTGACCCGTGACAATCACCCACTATCTTCATTACTCACTTAGCCAAGATCCGCGTGCCTGACAACCACAAGCGGTCTACATGATGTTCAATGTAGTCATTGGACGACAGCTGGAGTATAATCTCTTGGGTCTCTGATCCACGGATTTGACGTGCCTCTCCTAACAATAGAGCATTCGAATCCATGAGATTAGAACCTTCATGGTAGAGGCTAGAACCAATTGGCAGCATTCCTGAAATCCGAAAAGTCTAAACCTTGTCTGTGGTATTCCGAGTAGGAACTGGGACGGGATGACTGTGACGAGCTTCAAACTCACGAATGTTGGGCGTAGTAACAATGTGCAAAAGGATAGAGAGATCCTATCCCGACACAAGTGAGAACCGACAGATGAATAGTCGTGCGGTAGCTATGCCTGGTATTTTTCATCCGAGACGAGAGATCCGACAGATGATTACCCATACAGAAACTGTACCTGGACCATTTTCACTGAGAGGATGGATGGTAGCCATTGACAACGGTGACCTACCAACATACATTTTGCCATGGAAGGGAGCACGCATGATTGGATGAAGATAATAGGAAAGCAGAGGTTCAGAAGCAACAAAGCATCTCCAAACGCTTACCTAAATTCCCACCAATGAATTACATAAGTATCTTTATTTTAATTTACGTTTTATTTATCTTTTAATTATCAAAACTTATAACCAATTGAATCCGCCTGACTAAGATTTATAGGATGACCATAGCTTGCTTCAAGCCGGCAATCTCCGTGGGATCGACCCTTACTCGCGTAAGGTTTTATTACTTGGACGACCCAGTCCACTTGCTGGTTAGTTGTACCGGAGTTGTGAAAAGTGTGATCACAATTTCGTGCACCAAGTTTTTGGCGCCGTTGCCAGGGATTGTTCGAGTTTGGACAACTGACGGTTCATCTTGTTGCTTAGATTAGGTAACCTTCTTTCTTGTTTCAACCTTTATTTTCTTTTCAGAAAGTTTTTAAAAATATTTCAAAAAACAAAAATTTTTTCTTTTATTTTTCTTTTTTCCAAAATTATTTTCGTAAAAAAATTATATAAAATAAAAAAAAAGTTTTCGAAAAAAATTTTCTTCAGAATTTTTTAAGAATGAATTCCACCTTAGAGCTCCATGATGATATATTGAAGCTTGGTTGGCTATTAAGCCATGTCTAATCTTTTGGACTGAAGCTTCCACTTATCATTGCAGTTATTGGAGGAGCCTTTGGATTCTCATTTATAATTCTGTGCTAAAGCTTGGCTGGCCATTTGGCCATGTCTAATTCTTTTGGACCGAAGCTTTAGACTAACATTGCATGAATCCTGGAATTCTTATTAAAAATTTTGAATTTCTTTATTTTCTTTTTCCAAAATAATTTCGAAAAAATACAAAAAAAAAAAGAAATTTAATAAAATCATAAAAACAAAAAAAATTTGTGTTTCTTGTTTGAGTCTTGTGTCAAATTTTAAGTTTGGTGTCAATTGTATTTTTTAAAATTTTCTTAAAATTTTCAAAAATTCATGCATTGTGTTCTTCTTTGATCTTCAAGTTGTTCTTGATGATTTTCCTTGTTTGATTTAATTTTTCTTGTTTTGTGTCTTTTCTTATTTTTCTTGTGCATTTTCGAATTGTTAGTGTCCCTAGTACAAAAGTTCTTAAGTTTGGTGTCTTGCATGTCTTTCTTTTCTTTAAAAATTTCAAAAATATGTTCTTGATGTTCATCATGATCTTCAAAGTGTTCTTGGTGTTCATCTTGACATTCAAAGTGTTCTTGCATGCATTATTTGTTTTGATCTTAAACTTTTATGTTTTGATTCATTTTGTTGTTTTTCTCTCTTCTCATTAAAAATTCAAAAGTAAAAAAAATATCTTTTCCTTATTCTTCTCATAATTTTCGAAATTTTGAGTTGACTTGGTCAAAAATTTTTAAAATTTAGTTGTTTCTTGTTAATCAAGTCAAAATTTTAGTTTAAAAACTTTATCTTTTCAAATCTTTTTCAAAATCAATTCTTTTTCATTTTTTTACGATTTTCAAATTACATTCTTAAAATTTTTCAAAATCTTTTTCATTTTTCTTTTAATATTTTTGAAAATTTTAAAACTAATTTTTCAAAATCTTTTTCTTAATTTTATTTCATATTTTCGAAAATCCTTGCTAACAATTAATGTTTTGATTCAAAAATTTCAAGTTTGTTACTTTCTTGTTAAGAAAGGTTCAATCTTTAAATTCTAGAATCATATCTTTTAGTTTCTTGTTAGTCAAGTCATGAACTTTAATTTTAAAAATCAAATCTTTTTAATTTCTTTTTCAATTCTTTTTCAAAATAAATTTCAATCATATCTTTTTAAAATTTCAATTCCAAAATCTTTTTCTAACTCCTTATCTTTTCAAAATTTATTTTCAAATCTTTTTCAACTAACTACTTGACTTGTTTGTTTTAATTTTAAAAAGTTTACTATTTCTTATCCTTTTCAAAATCACCTAACTACTTTTCCACTTTTCATTTTCGAAAATCACTAACCACCTTTTCAAAAATCTTTTTAATTAACTAATTATTTTAGTTTTTAAATTTTCTTGTATTTCTTTTTCAAATTTTTGAAACTAACTTAATTAATTAAATAAAAATAAAAATATTTTTCTTTTCCCTCTTCTTAAAATTTGAATTCTTCTTATTCTCTCTCTACCTCATTCTTCTATTCTTCTTTTCCTCTGACACATAAAGGAATCTTTATACTATGACATAGAGGATTCCACTACTCTTTTTGTTCTCTTCTTTTTCATATGAGCAGTAACAAGTATAAGGACATTCTTGTTGAAGCTGATCCTGAACCTGAAAGGACTCTGAAGAGGAAGCTAAGAGAAGCTAAAGCACAACACTTCGGAGAGGACCTTACAAAAAATTTCGAAAAAGAAGCAGACATGGCAGCCGAACCCAACAACAATGGTGGAAATGTAAGGAAGATGCTTGGTGACTTTACTGCACCAACTTCCAACTTCTATGGAAGAAGCATCTCAATTACTGCAATTGGAGCAAACAACTTTGAGCTTAAGCCTCAATTAGTTTCTCTAATGCAGCAGAATTGCAAGTTTAATGGACTTCCATTGGAAGATCCTCATCAGTTCTTAGCTGAATTCTTGCGAATATGTGACACTGTTAAGACCAATGGGGTTGATCCTGAGGTCTACAGACTTATGCTTTTCCCCTTTGATGTAAGAAACAGAGCTAGGATATGGTTGGACTTACAACCTAGAGAAAGCCTGAACTCTTGGGAAAAGTTGGTCAATGCTTTTTTGGCCAAATTCTTTCCACCTCAAAAGATGAGCAAGCTTAGAGTGGAAGTCCAAACCTACAGACAGAAGGAAGGTGAATCCCTCTATGAAGCTTGGGAAAGATACAAGCAATTGATCAGGAGGTGTCCTTCTGACATGCTTTCAGAATGGAGCATCTTAGGTATATTCTATGATGGTCTGTCTGAATTGTCCAAGATGTCATTAGACCACTCTGCTGGTGGATCTCTTCATCTGAAGAAAACCCCTACAGAAGCCCAGGAACTCATTGAGATGGTTGCAAATAACCAGTTTATGTACACTTCTGAAAGAAATCCTGTGAATAATGGGATGACTCAGAAGAAAGAAGTTCTTGAGATTGATACTATGAATGCCATATTGGCTCAAAATAAAATATTAACTCAGAAAGTCAATATGATTTCTCAGAATCTGACTAGATTGCAAGCTGCATCCGGCAGTACTAAAGAAGCCTCCTCTAAAGGAAAAGCTTATGACCCTGAAAATCCTGCAATGGAAGAGGTAAATTACATGGGAGAATCCTATAGAAACACCTATAATCCTTCATGGAGAAATCATCCAAATTTCTCATGGAAGGATCAACAGAAGCCTCAACAAGGCTTCAATAATAATAATGGTGGGAGAATTCGGTTTGGCAATAGCAAACCTTTTTCATCATCGTCTCCGCAACAGACAGAGAATTCTAGGCAGAGCCTCTCTGACTTAGCAACCATAGTCTCTGATCTATCCGTGATCACTCTCAATTTTATGACTGAAACAAGGTCCTCCATCAGAAATTTGGAGGCACAAGTGGGTCAGCTGAGTAAAAGAGTTACTGAAATCCCTTCTAGTACTCTCCCAAGCAACATAGAAGAGAATCCAATGAGCGAGTGCAAGGCCATCAATATACCCAAAGTGGCCGAATGCACAGAGGGGGGAAAGGCAGTGAATTCCAGTGAGGAAGACCTCAATGGATGTCCACTGACCACTACAGAGTTCTTTATTGAGGAACCAAAGGAATCTGAGGCTCATATGGAGACCATAGAGATTCCACTGAATTTACTGTTGCCATTCATGAGCTCTGATGAAGATTCTTCCTCTGAGGAGGATGAAGATCTTGTTTAAGAGCAAGTTACTCGGTATCTTGGAGCAATCATGAAGCTGAATGCCAAGCTATTTGGTAATGAGACTTGGGAGGATGGACCTCCATTGCTCGTTAAAGAACTGAATACTTTGGTTCAGCAGAAATTACCTCAAAAGAAACCGGATCCCAGAAGGTTCTTAATTCCTTGCACCATAGGTACTATGACCTTTGAGAAGGCTCTGTGTGACCTTGGTTCAAGCATTAACCTCATGCCAATCTCTTTAATGGAGAAACTGGAGATCTTTGAGGTACAAGATGCAAGAATCTCACTAGAGATGGCAGACAAATCAATGAAACAGGCTTATGGACTTGTAGAGGATGTCTTAGTGAAGGTTGAAGGCCTTTACATCCCTGCTGACTTCATAATCCTAGACACTGGGAAGGATGAGGATGAATCCATCATCCTTAGAAGGCCCTTCCTAGCCACAGCAAGGGCTGTGATTGATGTGGACAGAGGAGAGTTAGTCCTTCAATTGAATGAAGACTACCTTATGTTTAAGGCTCAAGAATCTTCTTCTGTAAACATGGAGAAGATGCATGAAAAGCTTCATCCAATTCTCTCCATACAGAGTCAAGCAGAGCCCCCACATTCAAACTCTAAGTTTGGTGTTGGGAAGCCACCATCATGCTCTGAGTGTTTGTGAAGCTTTATAAGAGCTCATTGTCAAGCTACTGACATTAAGGAAGCGCTTATTGGGAGGCAACCCAATCTTATTTATCTATGTTAATTACTTTTTCATTTCATTTTCCATTGTTAGTTTATGTTTTCTTTAGGTTGATGATCATGTGGAGTCACAAAAATAGCTGCAGAATCAAAAACAGCACACCCTGGAGGACAGGCTTACTGGATAGCAGAATGGGCGTTTAACGCCCAGTCTGGCAGCATTCTAGGCGTTAAACACCAGAATTGGCAGAAAGACTGGCATTTAACGCCAGAAAAGAGTGTCTGGCTGGCGTTAATATGGATATATATACTATCTGAGCTACTATTGATCTGCATAAAACCCCATAAACCAAATTCAACTATCTGCTTAATAAGGATATATATACTTCTCTATTTCATTCTATCTTCTCTTATGTTTAATGCTTGCTTAGGGACAAGCAAGTTCTAAGTTTGGTGTTGTAATGACAAGTCATTTTAGCCTAGTATTAATAGTCTTTTTCTTTGTTTTTATTAGGTTTTATGCACTTTCTTGCATTCTAAGTAAGTAATTTGGAATAGAAATGCATGACTTCTTTGAATCAAACAACCGCCATTTAATTGATGCTAAATCATGAGGTTTAAGCTAAATTTAATTGATTTTTAATGATTTATAAACCTTGTGAATTTGGTGATACTTTGATTGGTTGTTTTGATTAATTGTAGGTGAAGAAAAGAAGAAAGAAGAAAGCGTGGCTTAAGAAACGTGGCCCAAGGAAGAAAAGAGTGTGGCAAAGAAAAGTGAGAAGCGTGGCACAATGAAGGAGGGAAGCCACAATGCTCTCCCCAAGAGCTCAGTGCTCTACAAAGGAGCACAACAATAAACCAAGGAAGCAATGTTTCAATGCTCTGCTCTCCTTGAGAGCTGAGCAAGAGAGCTGAGCACAATTTGAGAAACAAGAAACAAGGAAAGGAGAAACAATGCTCAGCTCTCCAAGTGAGCATTATCGGGCTTCCATGAAAAATAAATCAAAGGAAATAAGTTGCCAATGCTTGCTCCAAGGTTTGAACCCATGACCCAAGGGAAAGAGGGGAACGTTACTCCTTGCAAGGAAAATAAGTCAAAATTGGCCAAAATGCTCCCAACAAGTTTCGAACACGGAGGCTTCAACAAGGAAAGTGCGCTCCTAGCACCACTTGAGCACTACCCTAATGATGTCCAAGACTTGGCACGCGAAATATTTCAAGGGACTACGACGCCCCACACACAAGGCCCCAATGCTCAGCTCACCTTGTGAGCAGAGCATTCCCCTGGTGCCTTCCTCAGCCTAGCACGCTACGCAAGACTCCCCACACAAAGCTTCAATGCTCAGCTCCCCACTTGAGCTGAGCATCCTCCTGGAAGCAAATTCTCCATGGGCTGAAAATTCAATTAAAAATCCAACTTAATTCATTTCTTCACCAAATCAAAAGCCCATCCAAATTCTAAAATCCAAGAATAGAAAGTGTATAAATAGGAGCTAGTTTGATGTAATTAGGACCTCTAGACTTTACTTTGAATTTTTCTTTTGAACTTTCATTTTGGAATTTGAGTTTTTCTTTTTGAATTTAGATCTTAGAGAATTGGGAAGGAGAATTGATCTCTCTTCTTCCTTGTTCTTGCTTGAGCACTCTTTACTTTTCTTGCTTTGGATCTTGGGTGGAGAATTGAAGAACTTCTATTTCAATCTCACCTTGAGATCTCTTGTTTACTTTCTCTGCATAATTGAATTCCAATTTCTATTTACTTTACTGCTTCATCTTCTACTCTCTTTATTTCTACAATTTACTTTTTATTACTTCTCTTGCAATTGTTCTTGTTGGATCAAGGAAGGATTTGAGATCTAGACTTGTTTTCTAGTCTCTTCCACCCCTGAGATCTTCAACCATCTTTTACATTGCTGCAAATTAAGCACAAGTCATTTTCTGTTTACTCTTCAAGCATTTTCACTTTTCTGTTGAGATCTAGTTCAATTTAATTAATCCTCTACTCTTCTGTTTATTGCAATTTACCTTTGCTTGTTTAAATTCTGCAATCCCAACTCCCAATTCCTTTTATGATTCAAGCAATTTACATTTCTTGCACTTTAAGCTTCAGTTATTTACATTTCTTGCAATCTAAGTTTCTGCAATTTAGCTTACTTGTTCTTTAAGATTCTGCTTCTTTACTTTCCTGCTCTTTAATTTACTGCATTTTACCCCTCTCCCTTTACATTTCAAGCAATTTAGTTTCTGCCAATTGCAAACAACTCAACCAATACTTGATTCGCTTGACTAAATCAACCACTAAACTAAAATTGCTCAATTCTTCAATCCCTATGGGATCGACCTCACTCATGTGAGTTATTATTACTTGATGCGACCTGGTACACTTGCCGGTTAGTATTTGTGTGTTTGGAAATTCATTTTTCCACAAAAACACCATCATGTTTTTGGCGCCGTTGCCGGGGATTGATTAGGTTGACAATGATTAAGTAAGGTGGTGGTCTAGATTAAGCATTTTCTTTTTTTTTTTCTAAGCACACTAACTGTTTGAATTTTTGCTTAAGCTAACACTAACTTCACTCTAACAATAGAGTGTATAATTCTGGTTTTTAGTTCTGTGTTTATGTCAGGAGGAAAAAGCAATGAATCCACACCTTTTGATCCTGAAACACGTTGGAGGCTGAGAAGAGAACCAAGAAATGGAGGAAAATCTAACAAATCCACAAGTGGGAGTGGCCAACGACAATGGTCAACTCCAAAGTAGAGTATTGGCATCATATACATTTGCTAATCCAAGGCATTATGGGAGTAGCATCCTGACCCCAAATGTCGATGCAAATAACTTTCAATTGAAGCCCCAACTCATCACCTTGGTGCAGAACAACTGTTCCTATGGAGGAGGCCCCTTGGAAGATCCAAACCAGCACATATCCACCTTCCTGAGGATATGTAACACAGCGAAGACCAATGGTGTGCATCCTGACAGTTACAAATTGCTGCTATTTCCATTTTCCCTCAAAGACAAAGCCACTCAATGGTTGGAGTCATTTCCAAGAGATAGCATCAACAATTGGGAAGATCTAATGAGCAAATTCCTTGCTAAATTTTACCCGCCTCAGAGGATTATTAGATTGAAGACCGAAGTACAAACATTCACACTGATGGATGCTGAACCTCTCTATGAGGCATGGGAGAGATACAAGGCTCTAATCAAGAAGTGCCCTCTTGAGATGTTTAATGAATGGGATAAACTCTAAAATTTCTATGAAGGACTGACAATGAAAGCTCAAGAGGCACTTGACTATTCAGCAGGAGGCTCAATGCAACTCATGAAGACAGCTGAAGAGTCCCAAAACCTCATTGATATGGTGGCAAACAATCATATTTCTTTGCTCATCAGAGACAACGCCAGCCATCACAAAGGAAAGGAGTGCTAGAGTTGGAAGGAGTAGACACCATCCTAGTTCAAAACAAGATAATGCAGCAGCAGATTCAACAACAATTTGAGCAGATGGCCAAGAAAATTGATAGACTGCAAATTTCTGCAGTAAATACACAAGGCCAATCTCAAACCTCACATGGGTGGAATCAACCTGAAGAAAGTCTTGGGACATTCAATTATGAGCAACAAAGCCCTGAGCAGGTGCAATGCATGAATAACACTTCAAGTTCATTTCAACACAATTTTCATGGTGATGCACACAAGACACCCTGGAAGACTCATTCTAATTCAAGGTGGGGTGAGCATCAGAATCAAAGACAAAGGGACTTCAACTCTGGCAGCCTCAGCAACACAAACAACCATAACCATTCATCCAATAATACTAAACAATTCAAAAATTCACAAAACACATATCACCAACCCCATAACGACTCACAAAACCACCAGAATAACTTGTCCACATCCACATTCCACCCACAAAATACCCTCGCAAATGGTTCAAACAATTTCCAGCAACAACCATCTTATTTTACACAACCACAACCAAATCCAAACTCTCAAAGAATCTCTAGTCTGGAGATGATGATGGAGAAACTAATGAAAAATCAAGAAGCAGTAAGAAAAGATCAAGAGATGGCAAGCAAAAACCAAGAAGTGTCAATCAGAAACCTTGAGAGGCATATGGAAAAAATGGCTAAACGAATCGCAGAGATGGGTGAGAAGCAATCAAATGCATCCCCTAGTGCCACTCAAGACCACCCAAGGGACAAAGGAAAAGCTACAAAGTGGGAGGAGTGCAAAGCAATCATAGTGGGAAGTGAGAAGGAAGCCATCAATCAGGAAGAATACAACAGACAAGTTCCACAAGAAGAGACAGAAGAGAGAAGTGAAGAGGAGAGAAAGACTAAGAATGCAAAAAACTCAAAGAGAGACAAGGACATCCTTGAAACACAGCTACAAGAGAAGAAGGAAGAGGTGAATCACCAACACACAGCTTGCCATAGGAGGACTTGCGTGCGTGAATCAGAAAACATAGGAAAGCAGAATTTCAGAAGACAAAGCATCTCCAAAACTCCAACATATTCTCCATCATTGCACAATAAGTATTTATATTTATGCCCTCTCACTTTTTACAATTGAACTTGAAAAACACTATTGTTGGCATCCTGACTAAGAATAATAAGATAACCATAGCTTGCTTCAAACCAACAATCTCCGTGGGATTCGACCCTTACTCACGTAAGGTATTACTTGGACGACCCAGTGCACTTGCTGGTTAGTTGTGCGAAGTTGTAAAAGAGTAATGTGAACATTGACATTACAATTTCATGCACCATCTCTCACCTTGCTTAAAAGAAAATTTTAATTGAAAAGAATTGAAAGATAAAGTTATATAATAAGAATAGTTCAATTATTTTGATGTGGTGGTATTGCTTTTATTTCTGAATGTAAGAATAAACAGTGTATATTTGAAGTTGAAATTAAGAATGTTGGCTCTTGAAAGAATGATGATAAAAGTGAAGTATTACTGGTAATCTGAAAAATCTAAAAATTAACTCTTGAAGCAAGAAAACGTAGCAAAAAGAAAAAGAAAAAGCATGTTGCAAAAGAAAAAAAAAATTATATAAATATGCATGCAAAAATAAAATGGCAAAAAAAATAAAATAAAATGAAAAAAATAAGAAACAGAAAAAACCAATAGCTCTTTAAACTAAAAGGCAAGAGCAAAAAGCCAATAACCCTTTAGAACTATGGACACCTCTATCTGAGGATTCTAGCCAAGCTGAGTCATAATCCGAAAGGGTTCACCCAGTTAAAGTGTCTGTGGCATTTATGTATCTGGTGGTAATACTGGAAAACAAAGTGCTTAGGGTTACGGCCAAGACTCTAAAAGCTGTGTTCAAGAATAAAAAAGAATTGAACTAGGAACATCAATAATATCATCTGGATTCTAAGTTCCTAAAGAGACCAACATTTCTGAGTTTCAATGAATAGTGAGATGCCAAAACTATTCAGAAGAAAAAAGCTACTAAGTCCCGCTCATCTAATTCAAACTAAGCTTCAATGGAAACTCTGAGATTTATTGTAACTTACTCTTCTTTTTATCTTACTGTTTTTTAGTTGCTTGGGGACTAGCAACAGTTTAAGTTTGGTGTTGTGATGAGTGGATATTTTTATACGCTTTTTGGCATCATTTTCATATAGTTTTTAGCATGTTTTGTTTATTTTTTATTAAGTTTTCATATGTTTTAGTGTAAAATTTACATTTTTGTATTCTACTTTGAGTTTGTGTGTTTTTTGTGCAATTTTAGGTATTTTCTGGCTAAAATTGAGGAGCTGGAGCAAAAGTCAGATTCAGAAATAGAGAAAGCACTATAGATGCTGTCTGGATCTGACCTCCTTGCATTTGGAAGAGCTTTTCTAGAGCTAAATATGTCCAAATAGAGAGTTCTAAATTTCTATGGAAAGCTAACATCTAGAGCTTTCTAGAAATGTATAATAGTCTATACTTTGCTTCAAAATAGAAGGCCCAAAACTAGCGTTGAACAGCAGCCTCCTGCCCTAGTCCAGGCGTCCAGCACCCAAAGGAGGAAACCGGCGTCCAAACGCCCAAAGAGGATCCCCTAGCCAGTGTTCAATGCCCTAGAGGCCTCATAGCACGTGGATCTCAATCAAGCTCAGTCCAAACACTCACCAAGTGGGCCCCGGAAGTGAATTTTAGCACTAAAAATACTATTTTACCCTTTTCATGTAATCCTCAGTCATTAGTTTAGTATTTAAGGGATATTTTACATAATCTTAGAGGACTTTTATGCCATATTTTCGTGTATCATTGAGTTTTCTATCAGTATGAGTTTCTAAACCTCCTAGGTTGAGGGGAGGAGCCCTGCTAAGTTTTATGGATTAATAAAACTATTACTGTTTCTCTTCAATCCGTGTTTGATTCAATTCTAAGATGTATCTTCATTCTTCAACTTGATGAATGGGATGACCCGTGACAATCATCTTTGTTCTTCGTACTAAGACGGTGTGCCTGACAACCAGCCGTGTTCTTCTTAGGTTCGTGTGAATATGTAACTGGAAAGCATCGAACCACCAACTTGATTATACATCTCTTAGACGGCTAATCCACGACTTTGTTGGAGACTTCTCGAGACACCAGTTCAGCCGAGGTATGGGGAGATTAGGGTCTCTTTAGTAAAGGCTAGAACCCAAAGGCGCATCATTCTTTGATCTAGAATATCTAACCTTGTCTGTGGCATTTTGAGTAGGATCATTAAAGAGAATGGATTGCAGGAGCTTCACCCTTAATCAGAATGGATCCACACTAACCATGGGGTTCAGATCTGGAGGAGCATTGGCGACCGCGACCATTCGGCGCTGATCACATACAACCTGCCATAGAAGAAATCATTCACAATTGAAGAAGACAGTAAGACCAGAGTTAATCCAGAAGGATAAAGCATCTCCAAGCCTTAACTATCTTCTTATCATTATAATCAGGTCAACCTAGTTCAGATCTCCTTATTTTCTTTTATGCAATTAACCAAACCATCTTCCTTTCTATTCGCCTGACTAAGATCTACAAGATAACCATAGCTTGCTTCAAACCACAATCCTCGTGGGATCGACCCTGACTCGCTCAGGTATTACTTGGATGACCCAGTGCACTTGCTAGTACAGTTGTACGAAGTGTGGGGATTCGTGCACCAAGTTTTTCGCGCCGTTGCCGGGGATTGTTCAAGTTTGGACAACTGACGGATTATCTTGTTGCTTAGATTAGGTATTGTCTTTAATTTTGTTAAAGTATTTTATTTTTATTTTCTTCTTCTTTTTTTCGAAAAAATCAAATTTTTTTTAAAAAACTTGTTTTCTTTGTTTAATCCTTATTCTTGGTTTGAGTCGTTTGATTTTTTTCTTGTTGAATTTTCAAATTTCTTAAGTCTTTCTTTCTAAAAATTTCAAAAATAGTGTCTTTTGTTTGAGTCTTGTGTCAATTTTTAAGTTTGGTGTTTTCTTGTGTATTTTCTTTAATTTTTCGAAAATTTTGTCTTTGGTTTTTAAAATTTTTAAAATTTGGTGTATTTTGCATGTTCTTGTGTTCTTAGAATTTTTGAGTTCAGTTCTTGGTGTTCTTCTTGATCTTCAAAGTATTCTTGTTTTTCTTTTTGTTTTGATCTTAAAATTTTTAAGTTTGGTGTCTCTTTGTGTTTTTCCTTCTACTTTTTGCATAGTAGGTGCTTTAGATCTAAAAATTTTAAGTTTGGTATCTTTTTTTTGTTTTTCTCTTTCTTCATTAAATTCAAAAATAAAAAAAAAATAAAATATCTTTTCTTATCTTTCATTGAAATTTTTGAAAATCACAAGCAATTTTTCAAGATTTTAATTTCAAAATTTTTATCTTATCTTATGTTGGTTTTAAATTTCAAAATTCAAATCTTTTTAAAAATCATATCTTTTTCAAAATCTTATCTTATCTTTTTATCTTTCATAAAAATTCAAAAATCTTATATTATCTTATTTTAAATTCAAAATTTAAAATTCAATTTCAAAATTCGAAATTTCAAATTTCAAAGTTCAAAATCAAACTTTCAAAAATCAAATCTTTTTCAAATCTTTATCTTATCTTGTTTCAAATTCAAAATTCAAATTTCAAAATTTAAAATTCAAAATTTGATTTTTACATTTAAAATTTAAATTTCCAATCATTTTAAATTTTAAAATTTATCTTTTCTTAACTTCTTTATTTTATCTTTCTTACCTAACTTATCTTATCTTTTCTATCTTATCTCCTTTTAAATTTTTAAAATTAAATCTTTTTCAAATCTTTTCAATTCTTATCTTATCTTGTTGACTTTTTCAAATATTTTCAAAATCAAATCTTTTCTAATCTTCTATCTTTTTTTTGTTTTCAAATCTTTCCTAATTGTTTACTTGTTTACTCTCTCTTCTTTTTCAAAACTTAACTAATTCTTCTCTCTCCTATTTTTGAAAATTATCTTCTATCTATTTTTTCTATTTTCAAAAATTTATCATTTAATTTTCAAATCTTTTTAAATTTATTAACCTTTATTTTCGAATTACATAAATAAATAAAACAAAAACAAAAATATTTTAATTCCTATTTATCTTTTCTACTTCTAATTCTTCTCCTCTCTTTATTCGAATTCTTTTTCTACTTCTTCTATCTTCATTCTTCTTCCTCTTCTTTCTTCACATCTCACATGGAGTCCTCTGTTCTTGAACATAGAGCTCCCATTATCCTTTGTCCTTGGTTTTTTCTTTTCTTGTTTATGATCAGGAACAGGGATAAAGAACCTCTCTTTAATCTTGATCCTTAACATGAAAGAACTTTAAGGAGGAGCTTACAACAAATTAAAGCACAACACTCCAGAAGAAAACTTTCAGAAAATTTTGAACAAGAAGCTGAAGACATAGCCGGACATGAAGGAGAGGCAAGAAAGGTTCTTGGTGACTTCACCATGCCTATCTCTGACTTTTATGGCAGAAGCATTGGTGCACGAAATTGTGATCATCGATGGTGCCAACAACTTGGTACGCACAATTGTAATCTCAACTCTTTATCACAACTCCGCACAACTAACCAGCAAGTGCACTGGGTCGTCCAAGTAATAAACCTTACGTGAGTAAGGGTCGATCCCATGGAGATTGCCAGCTTGATGCAAGCTATGGTCACCTTGTAAATCTCAGTCAAGCGGATTCAAATGGTTATGGAGAATTGATAATTAAAATATGAATAAAACATAAAATAAGATAGAGATACTTATGTAATTCATTGGTAGGAATTTCAGATAAACGTATGGAGATGCTTTGTTCCTTCTGAACCTCTACTTTTTTATTGCCTTCATCCAATCATTCGTACTCCTTTCCATGGCAAGTTGTTTGTTGGGTTTCACCGTTGTCAATGACTACCTCCCGTCCTCTCAGTGAAAATGTTCCAAATGTGCTGTCACAGCACGGCTAATCAGCTGTTGGTTCTCGATCATGTTGGAATAGGATCCATTGATCTTTTTGCGTCTGTCACTACGCCCAACACTCGCGAGTTTGAAGCTCGTCACAGTCATCCCTTCCCAGATCCTACTTGGAATACCACAGACAAGGTTTAGACTTTCCGGATCTCAGGAATGGCTACTAATGATTCTAGCCTATACCACGAAGGTTCTAATCTTAGATTAGAAACCCAAGAGATACACATTCAAGCTTGATTGCATATAAAACCAAAGTGGTTGTCAGGCACGCGTTCATAGGTAAGAATGATGATGAGTGTCACAGATCATCACATTCTTAAGGTTGAAGAACGAGTGTATATCTTAGAGAAGAAATAGGCTTGAGTTGAATAGAAAAACAATAGTACTTTGCATTAATTCATGAGGAACAGCAGAGCTCCACACCTTAATCTATGGTGTGTAGAAACTCTACCGTTGAAAATACATAAGAACAAAAGATCTAGGCATGTCCGAATGGCTAGCCTCCCAAAGCGTGAACATACAAGCTCCAAGATGAAAAGTATGATCCAGTGTGTAAAATACAATAGCAAAAGGTCCTATTTATAGAAAACTAGTAACCTAGGGTTTACAGAAATGAGTAAATGATGCAGAATCCACTTCTGGGCCCACTTGGTGTGTGCTTGGGCTGAGCATTGAAGCTTTCACGTATAGAGACTTTTCTTGGAGTTAAACGCCAGCTTTGGTGCCAGTTTGGGCGTTAACTCCAGCTTTTATGCCAGTTCTGGCGTTTTGATGCCAGAATTTTTATGCTGACTTGGAACGCCGGTTTTGGCCATCAAATCTTGGGCAAAGTATGGACTATTATATATTGCTAGAAAGCCCAGGATGTCTACTTTCCAACTCAATTGAGAGCGCACCAATTGGGCTTCTGTAGCTCTAGAAAATCCACTTCGAGTGCAAGGAGCACTACAAGAAAAATACCCATTCAGCCACACTTTTTTTAAGCTACATTTGAAAAGCGTAGCCTATTCATAGCATAGGCTACGCTTTTCTCCGTGTTGCCTTTTTATAAGAGAAAAGTATACACAAATGCGGCATCATTTAAAAAGCGTAGCCTTAGGTATTATAGAAATCACTTATAAAGCGTAGCCGTAGGTTGATATCTATAGCTTCACTTTTCGTATCAAAGGAGACGCTTTTAAAGGATAGCCTATTTTTTAAGTTTTGGGTGCACTTAAAAAGCGATGCCTAATGTATCTAGAGTAAAAAATTTGACACTTAGTGAAATTTTTTCCTCTTTCCTGAAAGCAAACTCATCACACTTAGTAAAATTTTTGTGATTCAATTCCCTCCAAATGTCACTCAATCACCTTCGTCCTCTTTCGTAAACCCTCAGTCTCACTTTTTCCTAAAAGCTCACTCATCACTTTCATCACCTTCATCGCGAAGTAGAAGCCCTCGCCATCGTTGCCCTACAAGAAGAAACCCTGTAACTCTCGCCATTGACCGTCGTCGCCTCCCACTCCCCACTCACCCCCCACTCCCCACTACTGACCGACACTCCTCTTCACCATCGCTTGCACTGATCGTCGTTGTGCCACCCTCGCCATCGTCGCTGAGCCGCTCTCACCATCGTCGCTGCGCCGCTCTTGCCATCGTCATCTCCATGCTTCTCATCTTCGTTGTGCTCACATCATTGAATAGGTATGTATTGATTTCTATTTGCTTCTGAAATTGATCAGAGGCTTAGGGTTCCTATTTTAGGGGTTTTAATTTGGGGGTTTTAATCTGTGAAATATGGGTTTGTGAACTGTAATTTGATTACATGCATGCTATTGTTGATGAAGATTTGTGGTATTTTAGGGTTTGTTTCTTAGAATGAATCCAAATGCAGCGTTAATAAGTTTTTGTTTCTGTGATTTCTCAATGAATAAGTTGGCTTCTCCTTCTCTGTTTTCAGCTTCCGTTTCTGTTTTCTCAATGAATAAGTTGGTAGAAACTCACCAATGAATTGTATCATATTGCTTTCCTGGTGGGTGCCGACTCTGAACAAAATTTTCAAGTTTAAATGTAACAATAGCAAATAGATCACTTTGCTCTGCAGACGACATATCTTTCAAAATTCGTTTTGCATCTTCATTTGATGAAACAGTAGTACTGTTCTCTGAATTATCTGCATGGTCCTTGTCCTTTGAATTATCTGCATGATCCTTGTCCTCAAGTTTGGAAGGCTTTGCACGCTTATTTCCAGTAGATTTCAATCTAACAGCTTTTCTCATATTCCAATATGCATTACAATCATTTTAGATGCATGACAATCATTAGTATTAGGGTAGTTGTTTTGGATTATTTATGTTAAACTATTTTGACATATATTATGTATTAAATATAAATACTTAACTCAACAGTAATGTGGAATTTTCTTATTAGGCACATATAGTGGAAATGTGGAACATTATTGTTAGAAAATATATATGGACAAACATAAAGTTTTTTGTTGCTAACTAAGCAATAAGAATGGTTTTTGTTTTGCCCTAATACAAATGAGCTTGGTGCTTGTAATGGATTAGTTATACTTTGGGTTTTGTAAAAAGGATTAGGATGAAGTATTGAAGTTACCTCCTTCTCTCTTTATATGTGACTATATGTTAATCAATTATTGTCAGGATTCTGAGGAGTGCTTTTATTTATTCTTTTTGCTTGTTTTGGCTAAAGTCTTTCTGACTCAAGAGCTGTAATCTTGTAGAACTTAATAGGAAGGAATTTGATTCAAGAGCTGTAATCTTGCATGTTTCTAAATTCTAAGTGGTCGGTTCAGTCCCCTATTACAGCTCTTTTCCATTTCTTGAAGATAAGTATTGTTCATAAGTATAGCAATGGTCGTACTAATCAGGTGAGTTGCAGAAGGATCTAAATGTGGGTGTAGATGGTGAACTAGTGAAGTCAAAGTTTATCAAGTGATTGCCCTAATATTGAATATTGAATGGCAGGGTCAACAAGATTTCACGTTCAGAAATCAGAGGAGGAATGGAGGGCCATTCTCTGTCTGTCTCTGTCTGTCTCCCGCATGAATTCACAGACAGTAGAGAGAGGGCAAGGAACAGAGGAATAGCCAAAGCACCAGGGAGCAAAAACAGGAGTGTTCTTCAAGTTTTTGGCTCTTCATCAACCATAGCACCAAGAGAAAGAGAATGATGGCCAAGGAGGGAGCTGACTGGAGCTTAAGAGGGAGCTGCGTTCCACTCACCCAACTGTTCTTCGAGTTTCTTTGCTAGGTAAGGACAGCGACTTCATCTTCTTTCTTTTCTCCTCTAATTCAAAATTCTGATAATTCTCTTGCTCCATTTTTTTTTTCAGTTTATTCAATTTCTGTTAACACAACTACCACCACAAGCAAAGAGAGGTGAGTGATTTTCTCTCCTCTGTGTTTAATTTGGTCGAATGGCCTTGTGAAATGTAACCAAAATTCTGGTTCTTGGAACGGTTAAGGTTTGGGCTCAAGAGAAAAACAGGGACAAGTCTTGTGTATTTGATCAACAAAAAGGTAAGGGTTAGAATAGTTAGATATTGATTTTAGTTGTATTTGGTGATTAAATGGCAGAAACCTTTCCATTGAGTATGCTTATTGACCAGTCAGCTGCTTGATTCTTGGATTTGTATGTGAATGATTGTTGCTTTCTTAATCAGCATAGTTTACTTTGTAGTGGTAAATGGTAATGTTCTAATAAACAAAAATCAAGTACTAATGGGGACTATTTTTCATTTGTCTAGAGTAGTTTACTGATTTCATGTTAATTATTTTTGTTTCATGTGGATTATATATGCTGCAGTATTTTCGTGGCTCATTGCAATTTGTCAACTATTGTAATAACCAATTAGTTTGGAAGATGGCGCATCATTAGAATTCCTAGGTTTAAATAAAGGAAGGCATTCAGTTACACAATGAGAAATTACATACTAAATGTGGTGTCCCTTGATGATCCGTTTTAGTCGTTTCAGGATACTTTCTTGAGCTAATTCATTCTAAATGTGGTGGTTAGAGTAGTCTTTTTAACATGGTATTTTTAACTTAAAAAACTGCTCTGCTTCATTAGTGCTTCTGATCACTCTTGCTGGTTTCATTAGTGAATTTAGTTTATTATGCATATTATTTTTTATTATAAGGCATATTATTAGTGCTTTTGATTACTCTTGCTTATTTAATTTTTATTAGTGCTTCTGATCACTTTTGATTCCGAAGGATATGTGTGTGTGTGTGTGTGGCTTTTGATTTTAGGCAAGGTTGGAGTTCCCCGGCAATTGTTTGTAACAAAAAATCAATCTACTATCCCTTATGAAATCACTAAGGCTGGGATGAAGTTACCATTAGGTACCTATCTTTATTTTCTCATTGAGGTCTGTACTTTCTTTTGATTAGGGTGATGATTATTTAGAACGTGATGTTTTATTAACTGAGATATATGTAGCATTTCAGAATCAAGCCAATCAACCAGGGTAAACAGAATCTATACATAGACATTTTTTTATTGCTGTTATGCTCCCATATAATTCACATATAGTTTTTTTTTATTATGGTTATGAAATCAGGGTTCTGATTTTCTGGTCTTCTGAAGGATATGTGTGTGTGTGTGTGGCTTTTTTCCATTTTTTCTGAATTACTTAAAATGCACAAGTGTTAGCTTGGATCTGTCTTTTGGTTGGTCATCCTAATAAATGGGGTTGCTTGGTAGTTTAGTATTGAGGGTTGTTCTACCTGCTCTGTTTAACTGATATAGCTTCTATTTTCATAATGGCCATAAGCCCATAACATTTCGTTTCTTACTCTCTCTTGATGACTTTATATTATCTGATATGCCTTTAAGATATCATTCCGATGAATACTTTTAACTTTAATTGTTACCAACTTATTTTGTTCTATTTTTGGTCAGATCTCAATGTTTTCCAATACAAATTACTGGTTGGCCATTGGACTTAATGGCTTATGCTTATTTAGATGTTAGTCCTCCAAGCATGATAGCGCGATCTGAAGAGGTATGAACTAAACTAACTTTTCTGATATTGTTGTTGTAGAACTCAACTAGTGATTCTTTTGACAGATGGCTGCAGCAGCATCAAATAAAAGTACCGCCAAGAAAGATTTGAGATATCCTGAAATAGAGGAGCAAGCATTGTGCGAATCCAGTATATCAAAATACAACAATAATTTGTAATCCTCCTTATATTCATTGATACATGGAAAGTAGTAGTTTAGACATGTTTCATTTTTTTTACTCTATTGTTGAGTGATTGTTCAATTGGATAGTTGGATCCATTGTTTTATGTACTAATATATTGTAACATTACAATGCTTGTGAATCTTTAGAATGTATTTGCTGTCTTTTGCTAGAATATTTTTTAGTTTAATAAAATTGTGTATTTATTTTTATTTTATAATATTTAACTTATTTAATTAAAAATACATAATTATATATATAATCATATTATTAAATATTATGTTGTACAAAAAATTATTAGAATTTTATATATATATATATATATAGAAAATATAGAAAATAAAAAAAATAATGAGGGACCTAAGGCTACACTTATATAGAGTAGCTATAATATACAAAAAAAAAAGAGGGACCTAAGGCTACGCTTATAAAAAGTAGCTATGGTATACAATATGATTACGCTCTACAAGTGATGCAGTAGTGTTAAAAAGCGTAGCCTATTCTAGAAAAATGAAAGTTAAAAAGCGTAGCCTTTGGTCCTGGACAGCATCACTTGAAAAGCGTAGCCTATTCTCAAAAGTCAAAAGCGTAGCCCTTGGTGCAGAAAAGCGTAGCCTTTGAGAATAGGCAACGGCCGAATAGGAATCACTCCAAAAAGCGTAGCCGTAGCCCAAAAAGCGTAGCCGTAGCCTAAGGCATCATTTTTTTTCACTTTTGGCTACACTTTTCAAGTGTACCTGAATGGGTGTTTTTCTTGTAGTGGAGGTCAGAATCCAACAGCATTTGCAGTCCTTTTTTAGCCTCTGAATCAGATTTTTGCTCAAGTCCCTCAATTTCAGCTAGAAAATACCTGAAATCACAGAAAAACACACAAACTCATAGTAAAGTCCAGAAATGTGTTTTTTGTTTTAAAACTAATAAAAACATAATAAAAACTAACTAAAATATACTAAAATCATACTAAAAATAATGCCAAAAAGCGTATAAATTATCCGCTCATCACAACACCAAACTTAAATTGTTGCTTGTCCCCAAGCAACTAAAAACCAAATAGGATAAAAAGAATAGAATATACAATGAATTCCAAAAACATCAATGAAGATCAGTTTTAATTAGGTGAGCGGGGCTATTAGCTTTTTGTTTCTGAACAGTTTTGGCATCTCACTTTATTCTTTTGAAGTTCAGAATGATTGGCATCTATAGGAACTCAGAATTCAGATAGTGTTATTGATTCTCCTAGTTCAGTATGTTGATTCTTGAACACAGCTACTTTATGGGTCTTGGCCGTGACCCTAAGCATTTTGTTTTCCAGTATTACCACCGGATACATAAATGCCACAGACACATAACTGGGTGAACCTTTTCAGATTGTGACTCAACTTTGCTAGAGTCCCCAATTAGAGGTGTCCAGAGCTCTTAAGCACACTCTTTTTGCTTTTGGATCACGACTTTAACCGCTCAGTCTCAAGTTTTCACTTGATACGTTCACGCCACAAGCACATGGTTAGGGACAGCTTGGTTTAGCCGCTTAGGCCAGGATTTTATTCCTGTGGGCCCTCCTATCCACTGATGCTCAAAGCCTTGGATCCTTTTTATTTTACCCTTGCCTTTTGGTTTAAAGGGCTATTGGCTTTTTCTGCTTGCTTTTTCTTTTTCTTTTTTTCTCTCTCTTTTTTTTTCTTTTTCGCCATTTTTTTCTTTTTTTTCGCAAGCTTTTCACTGCTTTTCTCCTTTTCAGATTATCAAATAACATTTCTCCTTTTCAACCATTCTTTCAAGAGCCAACAATTTTAACATTCATAAACAACAATATCAAAAATATGCACTGTTCAAGCATTCATTCAGAAAAACAAAAAGTATTGCCACCACATCAAAATAATTAAACTATTTTAAAATTCAAAATTCATGTACTTCTTTTTTTTCTTGCAATTAAAAACACTTTTATTTAAGAAAGGTGATGGATTCATAGGACATTCATAACTTTAAGACACTAATGATCATGTAATAAAGACACAAACATAGATAAACATAAAGCATAAAATTTCGAAAAACAGAAAAATAAGGAACAAGGAAATTAAAGAACGGGTCCACCTTAGTGATGGCGACTAGTTCTCTCTCTTGAAGATCTTATGGAGTGCTTGAGCTCCTCAATGTCTCTTCCTTGCCTTTGTTGCTCTTCTCTCATGACTCTTTGATCTTCTCTAATTTCATGAAGGAGGATGGAATGCTCTTGGTGCTCTACCCTTAGTTATCCCATATTGGAACTTAATTCTCCTAGGGAGGTGTTAATTTGCTCCTAATAGTTTTGTGGAGGAAAATGCATCCCTTGAGGTATCTCAAGAATTTCATGATGAGGAATTTTCTCATGCTCTTGTCCATGAGTGGGATCTCTTGTTTGCTCCATCCTTTTCTTAGTGATGGGATTGTCCTCATCAATGAGGATGTCTTCCTCTATGTCAATTCCAGCTGAATTGCAGAGGTGAAAAATGAAATGAGGGAAGGCTAACCTTGCCAAAGTAGAAGACTTGTCCGCCACCTTGTAGAGTTCTAGGGATATAACCTCATGAACTTCTACTTTCTCTCCAATCATGATGCTATGGATCATGATAGCCCGGTCTATAGTAACTTCAGACCGGTTGCTAGTGGGAATGATTGAGCGTTGGATGAACTCCAACCATCCCCTAGCCACGGGCTTGAGGTCATGCCTTCTTAGTTGAACCGGCTTCCCTCTTGAATCTCTCTTCCATTGAGCACCCTCTTCACAAATGTCTATGAGGACTTGGTCTAACCTTTGATCAAAGTTGACCCTTCTAGTGTAGGGGTGTGCATCTCCTTGCATCATTGGCAAGTTGAATACCAACCTTACATTTTCTGGACTAAAATCTAAGTATTTCCCCCGAACCATTCTAAGCAAATTCTTTGGATCCGGGTTCACACTTTGATCATGGTTCTTGGTGATCCATGCATTGGCATAGAACTCTTGAACCATTAAGATTCCAACTTGTTGAATGGGGTTGGTGAGAACTTCCCAACCTCTTCTTTGAATCTCATGTCGGATCTCCGGATATTCACCCTTTTTGAGCTTGAAAGGGACCTCGGGAATCACTTTCTTCTTGGCCACAACTTCATAGAGGTGGTCTTGATACACCCTTGAGATGAATCTCTCCATCTTCCATGACTCGGAGGTGGAAGCTTTTGCCTTCCCTTTCCTCTTTCTAGAGGTTTCTCCGGCTTTTGGTGCCATAAATGGTTATGGAAAAACAAAAAGCAATGCTTTTACCACACCAAACTTAGAAGGTCTGCTCGTCCTCGAGCAAAAGAATAATGAAGAGAGCAGAGGAAGAAGAAATAGAGGAGATAGAGGGGTTAGTGTTTCGGCCAAGGGGGAGAAGTAGTGTTTAAGATGTGTGAAAATGAAGGGGTGAAGATGGGTTTATATAGGAGTGGGGAAGGGGTAAGGTTCGGCCATGTATGGGTGGGTTTGGGAGGGAAAGTGGTTTGAATTTGAATGATGAGGTAGGTGGGGTTTATGATGGATGGATGTGGATTGGTGAAGGGTTTATGGAGAAGAGGGTAGGATTTGATAGGTGAGAGGTTTTTGGGGAAGAGGTATTGAGTTGATTGGTGAAGGGTATTTGGAAAAGAGTATTATGAAAAGGTGTAAAGAAGAGAGAGAGTGAGTTGAGGTTGGTGGGGATCCTGTGGGGTCCACAGATCCTGAGGTGTCAAGGGTTTCTCATCCCTGCACCAATTAGGCGTGCAAAATGCCCTCTGCTGCCAATCCTGGCGTTAAACGCCAGGTTGCTGCCCATTTCTAGCGTTTAACACCAGCTTCTTACCCTTTTCTGGCGTTAAACACCAGTCTGGTGCCCATTTCTGGCGTTAAATGCCCAGAATGGTGCCAGACTGGGTGTTTAACGCCCATTCTACTGCCCTTACTGGCGTTTAAACGCCAGTAGACTTCTCCTCTAGGGTGTGCTGTTTTTTATTATGTTTTTCAGTTTGTTTTTGCTTTTTCAATTATTTTTGTGACTTCACATGATCATCAACCTATAGAAAACATAAAATAACAATGGAAAATAGAAATTTAGCATAGATAAGTAAAATTGGGTTGCCTCCCAACAAGCGTTTCTTTAATGTCAGTAGCTTGACAGTGGGCTCTCATGGAGCCTCACAGATACTCAGAGCATGATGATGGCCTATTGATAAACCCATATTTCATGATATATTTTGTGCTTAGTTTGAGTGATTTATTAAATCCTTCACCCACTTATTCATATTAATTGCATGATTTTACTTTCCCTCCCTCATTATGTGATGTATGTGAAAAACATGTTTTCCTATGCTTTCAAATTAATTATTTTAATTACCTTTATTTCCATTCAATGCCGTGATTAGTGTGTTGAGTAGTTTCAGATCTTCTAAGGCAGGAATGACTTAAAGGATGGAAAGGAAACATACAAAAATGGAAAGAAAGCATAAAACGGAGTTTGTGTAGAAACTGGCATCCACGCGATCGAATGGGCGACGCGGACGCATGCCAAGCGCGAAGAAGCAGCGACGTGGCCGCATGACTGACGCGACCGCGTGACAAGGAAAACTCCGAATGACGCGGCCGCGTGACCCACGTGGACGCGTGACAGAGGCCACGCACCAGAAATTGCAGAAAACGCTCCCAGCGAATTTTGAAGCCCTTTTTGGCCCAAATCCAAGTCCAGAAGGCATAGACCAGAGGTTATGAAGTGGGGGAATGCATCCATTTAGAGAGAGACAACTTTAGTTAGTTTTCATGATTTAGATTTAGTTTTGAGAGAGGTTCTCTCCTCTCTCTTAGGATTAGGATTTAGGATTTCTCTTAGTTTTAGGAGTGACTCTCGATTCCAGGTTCAATGTTCCTTTACTTTAAGCTTCCCTTTCACTTTTTATTCGTTCCATTACTTTAGTTGTTTATTTGATGTTGCAAGTTAATTTATGAATTCTTCCATGTTACAGATTACTCTTTTGAATTAATGTTATTTGAGGTATTTCAGTTTATTATTGCTTTCTTTTATTTACATTATTGTTATTCCCATCTGAAGGCATTTTTATTCCTGTAGATTTACTTTTCTCCTTTTGGTCTTGGTTAAGAAATCTGTAACTCAGGAGTTATCAAACTCAAACATGATTGAAAATTGTTATCTTGTTAATTAAACTAAACTTCAATAATCCTAATCTTTCCTTAGGAAATAAATAGGATTCGAAGATCAACCCAATTAATCCCTTGACCTTCCTTTATCTTAGTAAAGGTTAACAAAGTGGAATTAAGATTTAATTCTCATCATCATTGATAAGGATAGCTAGGATAGGACCTCTAATTTCTCATACCTTGCCAAAAGTTTATTTACAGTCATTTATTTATTTTACTTGCCATTTAAATTACTTGTTCTTCATTTACTTTAATTGCTAATTAAGCCATTCGCTCCTCATTCTCAAAACCCCAATTTACAATCTCCAGAACCAATAATAAGAACATACTTCCCTGCAGTTCCTTGAGAAGACGACCCGAGGTTTGAATACTTCGGTTATCAATTTATTTAGGGTTTTGTTACTTGTGACAACCAAAATGTTTGCAAGAAAGGTTGATTGCTTGGTTTAGTAACTGTACTTACAACGAGAGTTTACTATAACCTCTAAACCATCAATCTTCTGCTCTTCCAAAATGGCATCGTTGCCGGGGAACTGCAATCGTGTGCCTTATTATTGGTTATTGTAAATCTTTTTCTTTTACTTATTTATTTGCTTTTATTTTCCCCTCTTTATTTCTTTTAGCTACTATGAATTCTCACCCCTTTCGCTTTGAGTTTGGTTCTAGTGTTATTGAAAGGAATGGAAGTTATAACAGGAACATACATCAAGGTCAGAGCAATCAAAGATAGATGGAGCCAAGAGGATCTGATCAACCCTTTAGGCAACAACACCCTCCAAGATATCATGGACAAAGACCATTCCACAATGCATCCCAAGCAAATAGACATGGTGGACAACCTTGTAATTACCAACAAGCCCCACCATGTGCTTATAGACCATCCTCTCAACATAACTCCAAACCACCACACTCACAAGCTCCTTTTCACCATTCACCACCATATGATTCTCATTTACCCCAGTTCCAATCCAATCACTCCCAAACACCACCACTTCCCCCTGTGCCATATCCAAATCTATCACCCCGAGAATCAGAGGTTCACCTCAAGGAAACAGTAAATCGACTTCAAACAACCCTTCATCAACTGGAGTAAGCAGTAAGTCAATTATCTTCTAGACGTTCAAACATTCAAGGACATCCCACAGCCCCATGTGGACAATCTAACGAAGGGCGTAGTATGAAAGAGATACTAGAAACTCCAGTGGACAAGACAGAGCATGGCTTCGTACTGGAACAAGTAGAGGAAGCTGTCATTATTGAAGAAGAAGAGTTGGTTGAAGACTTAGGAGACGCTAAACTTCCATGGGAATCCAAAGTTGTGGAGCATTCTGTCAAGGATGTTACAATTTATGCTAAGGAGGATTGTGCGCAGTCCCCGAGGCAGATATTTCATGAAGAAATAGAAAGAATAACCCAAGAAGCAAATTTCCTTGATGATGATAGTCACAAGTCATGTTCTCCTAGTAATGAACTTGCATCCGCAAGTGAATTCTCTGAGAGCGAAGAATCTTCCCAAGTGAATACGAAGATGATACGGAGGTAGATTTCTCTCAACTTCCAGTCTATGACTTAAGTGATGAGGAAGACATAGATGGCTTTGATCAGGACATGGATACATGTGAAGAATCTTGCAAGGAAGTGGAGAATTTCACAGAAGAGCACAAGGGAGTAGAACTCACAGAACCACTGGAACCACCTATCCCAAGGCCATTACCACCCAATACAAGCTTTAAGTGGGTACAATCCTTAACCTTTAACTGTGTTTTTCTACTTGAATTTGGTTTGCTTGAAACAGATGGCCAGCTTAGAGCTCTCTGCGGCTTTAAGAGTAAGCGGGAAATGGCTCGTACTCAGAGCTGGTTGATGAGCGGATAATTTATACGCTTTTTGGCATTGTTTTTAGTATGATTTTAGTAGGATCTAGTTAATTTTAGGGATATTTTTATTAGTTTTTATGTTAAATTCACATTTCTGGACTTTACTATGAGTTTGTGTGTTTTTCTGTGATTTCAGGTATTTTCTGGCTAAAATTGAGGGACTTGAGCAAAAATCAGATTCAGAGGTAGAAGAAGGACTGCTGATGCTGTTGGATTCTGACCTCCCTGCACTCAAAGTGGATTTTCTGAAGCTACAGAACTCAAAATGGCGCTCTTCCAATTGCATTGGAAATTAGACATCCTGGGTTTTCCAGCAATATATAATAGTCCATACTTTGGCCGAGTTTAGACGACGCAAAAGGGCGTTGAACGCCAGTTCTATGCTGCAGTCTGGAGATAAACGCCAGAAACACGTCACGAACCAGAGTTGAATGCCAAAAACACGTTACAACTTGGCGTTCAACTCCAAAAGAAGCCTCTACATGTGTAAACTTCAAGCTCAGCCCAAGCACACACCAAGTGGGACCCAAAAGTGGATTTATGCATCAATTACTTACTTTTGTAAACCTTAGTAGCTAGTTTAGTATAAATAGGACTTTTTACTATTGTATTTACATCTTATGGTTTTTAGTTGAACTTTGGATCATATTGATCACGTATGAGGGCTGGCCATTCGGCCATGCCTAGACCTTCATCACTTATGTATTTTCAACGGTAGAGTTTCTACACACCATAGATTAAGGTGTGGAGCTCTGCTGTTCTTCATGAATTAATACAAAGTACTACTGTTTTTCTATTCAATTCTACTTATTCCACTTCTAAGATATCCATTCGCACTTCAACATGAATGTGGTGATCGTGACAGTCATCATCATTCCCTATGAACACGTGCCTGACAACCACTTCCGTTCTACCTTAGATTGAATGAGTATCTATTGGATTCCTTAATCAGAATCTTTGTGGTATAAGTTAGAACCCATGGATGGCCATTCCTGAGATCCAGAAAGTCTAACCTTTGTCTTTGGTATTCCAAGTAGGATCTGGGAAGGGATGGCTGTGTCGAGCTTCAAACTCGCGAGTGCTGGGCGTAGTGACAGACGCAAAAGGTTCAATGGATCCTATTCCAGTATGATCGAGAACCGACAGATGATTAGCCATGCAGTGACAGCGCATTGGACCATTTTCACTGAGAGGACAGGATGTAGCCATTGACAACAGTGATGCCTGACATACAGCTTGCCATGGAAAGGAGTAGGATTGGTTGGATGAAGACAGCAGGAAAGCAGAGGTTTAGAGGAACGAAAGCATCTCTATACGCTTATCTAAAATTCTCACCAATGAATTACATAAGTATCTCTATCCTATTTTATGTTTTATTTATTTTTTAATTATGAAAACTCTACAACCATTTGAATCTGCCTGACTGAGATTTACAAGGTGACCATAGCTTGCTTCAAGCTGACAATCTCCATGGGATCGACCCTTACTCACGTAAGGTTTTATTACTTGGACGACCCAGTGCACTTGCTGGTTAGTTGTATCGAAGTTGTGACAAATTATGAATTAAGATTAGAGCACCAATTTTTTGGAGCCATTACCAGGGATCACAATTTCGTGCACCAAGTTTTTGGCGCCGTTGCCGAGGATTGTTCGAGTTTGGACAACTGACGGTTCATCTTGTTGCTCAGATTAGGTAATTTTCTTTTTGTTTTATTTTCAAAAATTTTTCAAAAATCTTTCAAAAATTTGTCATCTGTTTTTGAAAATTATTCTAAATTTTTAAGAATGAATTCTAGTGTTTCATGAAGCATGTTGAAGCCTGGCTGGCTGTAAAGCCATGTCTAATTCTTTTGGATTGTGGCTTCCAACCATCAGCATAGAGGCAAGTTAATTTGAATATCAGTTGTTGCATGCCTGATTTATATCCTAAAGCTGGCTGGCTATTAAGCCATGCCCAACCCTTGGATTGGAGCTTTAGGCCAACATTGAAAGATTCCTGGGATTCTTATTAAAAATTTTGAATTTCTTATTTTCTTTTCCCTATATGTTTTCAAAAAATAAAATAAAATAAAAATATACAAAACTCCAAAAAAAATTAATAAAATCATAAAATCAAAAATATTTTGTGTTTCTTGTTTGAGTCTTGAGTCAATTTTAAGTTTGGTGTCAATTGCATTTTTTCTAAAAATTTATGCATTTTTCAAAAATTCATGCATTCATAGTATTCTTCATGATCTTCAAGTTGTTCTTGGTAAGTCTTCTTGTTTGATCTTGATGTTTTCTTATTTTGTGTCTTTTCTTGTTTTTCATATGCATTCTTGAATTCTTAGTGTCTAAAAATTAAAAATCTTTAAGTTTGGTGTCCTGCATGTTTTCTTTTCTTGAAAATATTTTCAAAAATAAGTTCTTGGTGTTCATCTTGACATTCAAAGTGTTCTTGGTGTTCATCTTGACATTCATAGTGTTCCTGCATGCATCACATGTTTTGATCCAAAATCTTCATGCATTGAGTCTTTTTGATGTTTTTCTATTTCATCATTAAAAATTCAAAAATTAAAAAAATATCTTTCCCTTTTTCACTCATAAATTTTTGAAATTTGAGTTGACTTTTTCAAAATCTTTTTTAAAAAAATTCAAATCTTTTTCATTTTTCTTATTTATTTTCGAAAATTTTAAAAATATTTTTCAAAAATCTTTTTCTTAATTTTATCTCATAATTTTCGAAAATATTATCAACAATTAATGTTTTGATTCAAAAATTTCAAGCTTGTTATTTTCTTGTTAAGAAAGATTCAAACTTTACGTTCTAGAATCATATCTTGTGATTACTTGTGAGTCAAGTCATTAATTTTGATTTTAAAATTCAAATCTTTTTCAAAACTAATTTTAATCATATCTTTCTATCATATCTTTTTAAATCAAATCTATTTCAGAAAAAAAAAATTTTGATTTTAAAATATCTTTTCTAACTTCTTATCTTCTTATCTTTTCAAAATTGATTTTCAAATCTTTTTCAACTAACTAATTGACTTTTTGTTTCAATCATATCTTTTTCAAAACTACCTAACTAATCCTCTCTCTCTTATTTTCAAAAATTTCCTCTCTCCTTTTTCAAAATTCCTTTTTTTTAACTAATTGTTTTAAATTTTAATTTTAATTTTATTTTCCCTTTAATTTTCAAAAATCATCAACTCCTTTTAAAAAATTATTTTCGAAAACTTCTCTCTCACCTTCTTCTATTTATTTAATTACTTACTAACACTTCTCTTCATCTCATATCTCTGCTCCTATCCTCACCCTTGTGTTTGGATTATCCATTCTTCTTTACATTACATTCTTTTCTTCTTCTACTCACACAAAGGAATCTCTATACTGTGACATAGAGGATTCATATTTTCTTTGTTATTCCCTTCTTTGTCATATGAGTAGGAGCAAGGACAAGAACATTCTTGTTGAAGCAGATCCTGAACCTGAAAGGACTCTGAAAAGGAAACTAAGAGAAGCTAAAATACAACAATCCAGAGACAACCTTACAGGAATTTTCGAACAAGAAGAGGTGATGGCAGCCAAAAATAATAATAATGCAAGGAGGATACTTGGTGACTTTACTGCACCTAATTCCAATTTACATGGAAGAAGCATCTCCATTCCTGCCATTGGAGCAAACAATTTTGAGCTGAAACTTCAAATAGTTTCCCTGATGCAACAAAACTGCAAGTTTCATGGACTTCCATCTGAAGATCCCTTTCAGTTCTTAACTGAATTCTTGCAGATCTGTGATACTGTTAAGACTAATGGAGTAGATCCTGAAGTCTACAGGCTCATGCTTTTCCCTTTTGCTGTAAGAGACAGAGCTAGAGTGTGGTTGGACTCTCAACCCAAGGATAGCCTGAACTCTTGGGATAAGCTGGTCACGGCTTTCTTAGCCAAGTTCTTTCCTCCTCAAAAGCTCAGTAAGCTTAGAGTGGATGTTCAAACCTTCAGACAGAAAGAAGGTGAATCCCTCTATGAAGCTTGGGAGAGATACAAGCAACTGACCAAAAAGTATCCTTCTGACATGCTTTCAGAATGGACCATTCTGGATATATTCTATGATGGTCTGTCTGAATTAGCTAAGATGTCATTGGATACTTCTGCAGGTGGATCCATTCACCTAAAGAAAACGCCTGCAGAAGCTCAAGAACTTATTAACATGGTTGCTAATAACCAGTTCATGTACACTTCTGAGAGGAATCCTGTGAGTAATGGGACGCCTCAGAAGAAAGGAGTTCTTGAAATTGTTTCTCTGAATGCCATATTAGCCCAGAATAAAATATTGACTCAGCAAGTCAATATGATTTCTCAGAGTCTGAATGGAATGCAGGCTGCATCCAACAGTACTCAAGAGGCATCTTCTGAAGAAGAGGCTTACGATCCTGAGAACCCTGCAATAGCAGAGGTAAATTATATGGGTGAACCTTATGGAAACACCTATAACCCCTCATGGAGAAATCACCCAAATTTCTCATGGAAGGATCAACAAAAGCCTCAACAAGGCTTTACTAATGGTGGAAGAAACAGGTTTAACAATAGTAAACCTTTTCCATCATCCACTCAGCAACAGACAGAGAATTCTGAGCAGAATCCATCTAGCTTAGCAAATTTAGTCTCTGATCTATCTAAGGCCACTCTAAGTTTCATGAATGAAACAAGGTCCTCCATTAGAAATTTGGAGGCACAAGTGGGCCAGCTGAGTAAGAAGATCACTGAAACTCCTAGTACTCTCCCAAGTAATACAGAAGAGAATCCAAAGAGAGAGTGCAAGGCCATTGATATAACAATCATGGCTGAATCCAAGGAGGAAGGGAAGGACGTGAATCCCAAGGAAGAAGACCTCCTGGGACGTCCAGTGATCAATAAGGAGTTCCCCTCTGAGGAACCAAAGGAATTTGAGACTCATCTAGAGACCATGGAGATTCCATTGAACCTCCTTATGCCATTCATGAGCTCTGATGAGTATTTCTCATCTGAAGAGAATGAGGATGTTACTGAAGAGCAAGTTGCCAAGTTCCTTGGTGCAATCATGAAGCTGAATGCCAATTTATTTGGTAAAGAGACTTGGGGAGATGAACCTCCCCTGTTCACCAATGAACTAAATGCATTGGATCAACTGAGATTGCCTCAGAAGGAACAGGATCATGGAAAGTTCCTAATACCTTGTACCATAGGCACCATGACCTTTGAAAAGGCTCTATGTGACCTTGGGTCAGGAATAAACCTCATGCCACTCTCTGTAATGGAGAAACTTGGAATCTTTGAGGTGCAAGCTACCAGAATCTCATTAGAGATGGCAGACAACTCAAGAAAAGAGGCTTATGGACAAGCAGAGGACGTGTTAGTAAAGGTTAAAGGCCTTTACATCCCTGCTGATTTCATAATCCTAGATACTGGGAAGGATGAGGATGAATCCATCATCCTTGGAAGACCCTTCCTAGCCATAGCAAGAGCTGTGATTGATGTTGACAGAGGTGAACTAGTCCTTCAATTGAATGAGGACTCCCTTGTGTTTAAAACTCAAGGTCACCCTTCTGTAAACATGGAAAAGAGGCACAGTAAGTTTCTCTCAAAACAGAGTCAACCAGAGCCCCCACAGTCAAACTCTAAGTTTGGTGTTGGGAGGCCACAACCAAACTCTAAGTTTGGTGTTGAACTCCCATATCCAAACTCTAAGTTTGGTGTTGGAAAGTCTCAACAATGCTCTGAACATCTGTGAGGCTCCATGAGAGCCCACTGTCAAGCTATTAACATTAAAGAAGCACTTGTTGGGAGGCAACCCAATCTTTATTTATCTAATTTTATTTTTATTTTTGTTGTTCTTTCATGTTTTATTAGGTTCATGATCATGTGGAGTCACAAAATAAATAGAAAAATCAAAAACAGAATCAAAAACAGCAGAAGAAAAATCACACCCTGGAGGAAGGGCTTACTGGCGTTTAAACGCTAGTAAGGAGCATCTGGCTGGCGTTCAACGCCAGAACAGAGCATGGATCTGGCGTTAAACGCCAGAAACAAGCAGCATTCTAGCGTTCAGACGCCAGAAATGCACACTGAGGAAAGCTGGCGCTGAACGCCAGAAACAAGCATAGAACTGGCGTTCAACGCCAGAAACATGCTGCATCTGGGCGCTGGACGCCCAGAACAAGCACCAATTCGGCGTTTAAATGCCAGAATTGCATGCAAAGGCATTTTACATGCCTAATTGGTGCAGGGATGCAAATCCTTGACACCTTAGGATCTATGGACCCCACAGGATCATCTCAGCATCTGTGGACCCCACAGGATCCCCACCTACCTCCACTCATATTCTTCCCTCTTCTCAATGTTCATCTTCTCTTCCCAATAAACACCCTTCCCTAAAACCCTTCACCAATCACCTCAAAGCTCTCTTCCCTATTACCCATTCACCACTCACATCCATCCACTCTTCCCCATAAACCTACCTCATAAACCCCACCTACCTTCAAAATTCAAAATCACTTTCCCACCCAAACCCACCCCATATGGCCGAACCTTAACCCCTCTCCCTCCACTATATAAACCTCTCCATTCTTCTTCATTTTCACACAACACATCCCCCTCTTCCCCTTCTTGGCCGAAACACAACTCCCTCTCCCTCTCCTCCATATCTTCTTCTTCTTCTACTATTCTTTCTTCTCTTGCTCGAGGGCGAGCAAAAATTCTAAGTTTGGTGTGGTAAAAGCATAAAGCTTTTTGTTTTTCCATTACCATTGATGGCACCTAAGACCGGAGAATCCTCTAGAAAAGGGAAAGGGAAGACAAAAGCTTCCACCTCCGAGTCATGGGAGATGGAAAGATTCATCTCCAAAGCCCATCAAGACCACTTCTATGATGTTGTGGCCAAGAAGAAGGTGATCCCCGAGGTCCCTTTCAAACTCAAGAAAAATGAGTATCCGGAGATCCGACATGAGATCCAAAGAAGAGGTTGGGAAGTTCTAACAAACCCCATCCAACAAGTCAGAATTCTAATGGTTCAAGAGTTCTATGCTAATGCATGGATCACTAGAAACCCTGATCAAAGTAAGAACCCGAACCCAAAGAATTATCTCACCATGGTTCGGGGGAATTACTTAGATTTTAGTCCGGAAAATGTGAGGTTGGCGTTCAACTTGCCAATGATGGAAGAGAACGCACGCCCCTACACAAGGAGAGTCAACTTTGATCAAAGGTTGGACTAAGTCCTCATGGACATATGTGTGGAAGGAGCTCAATGGAAGATTGACTCAAAGGGCAAACCGGTTCAACTGAGAAGACTGGACCTTAAGCCTGTAGCTAGAGGATGGTTGGAGTTCATTCAACGCTCAATCATTCCCACTAGCAACCGGTCTGAAGTTACTATAGACCGGACCATCATGATCCATAGCATCATGATTGGAGAAGAGGTGGAGGTTCATGAGATTATACCTCAAGAACTCTACAAGGTGGCTGACAAGACCTCCACTGTGGCAAGGTTAGCCTTTCCTCACCTCATTTGCCATCTATGCAATTCGGCTGGGATTGACATAGAGGGAGATATCCTCATTCATGAGGACAAGCCCATCACTAAGAAAAGGATGGAGCAAATAAGAGAGCCTATTCATGGATCTCAAGAGACGCATGAACAAGCTCATCACCAAGAAATCCCTGAGATGCCTCAAGGGATGCACTTTCCTCCACAGAACTTTTGGGAGCAAATCAACACCTCCCTAGGAGAACTGAGTTCCAACAATGGACCACTAAGGGTGGAACATCAAGAGCACTCAATCATCCTCCATGAAATTAGAGAAGATCAAAGAGCTATGAGGGAGGAACAACAAAGACAAGGAAGAGACATAGAAGAGCTCAAGGACATCAGTGGTTCCTTAAGAAGAAAACGCCACCATCACTATGGTGGACTCATTCCTTGTTCTCAAATTTTCTGTTTTTCGTTTTCTTTATGTTAAGTGCTTTTGTTTTCAAGTTTTATTTTATTTTATTATATTGAACCTGGAAGCTTTGCATCTCATTCATATTAATCATTGCATTCTGCATTCAGTTTAAAAAAAAGGGTATGCGACGCGACCGCGTCATTCACGTGGCCGCGTGACCTGGAGATCGGCGTAAACATCCAACGTCCAGAAAGTTAGGCTGGAATCGTGCGGCCATTGTGTGTTCTCACAATTGACCCACGCGATCGCGTCACTTACACAATACCAATCCCACGCGACCGCGTGAGCAACGCGATCGCGTCGCATAGGATTACACAACACCCCAAAAGGAGACAGAGAGTTAGGCTAAAACGACGCTGGAATTGTGCGTTTCGCACAAATGCCAGCGACGTGATCGCATGCCCCAGGCGATCGCGTCATTCACTCTTTTTGCCCTCCACGCGATCGCGTGCCTCATGCGATCGCGTCAAACACCATTTCAGCCCAACCACGCGACCGCGTACCCACGCGATCGCGTGGATTCAAATTATAACCCCCCAGTCACGCGAACCCTATGAGTCGTGCCCCCCCCAAACCCATCCACTTCCTCTCTTCTTCTCCAACCCCCAACCACCACCCAGCCACCATCATCGCCACCGCCAGACGCCGCCGACCACCCAGACCCCGCCACCACCCACCCCCCTTCCTCCTCCCCCCTCCTTTCTTCTTCTTCCTTCTTCTTCCCCCCCCTCTCCGCCACTGCCTCTCCGCGACCACCACCACCGCGCCGCCGTCACCGCCCAGCGCCACCCACCCTTTCCCCCCTCCCTTCCCCTATTACCCCCTACCCCCATTACACCACCCCTTTCCCTCCCTTCCTCCGAACAGCACCCACCGACGCCGTGCCACCCTCATCCGCGACCACCACCGACGTCACTACCGTCATCCCCAGCCACCTCTCTGCCCCAATCTCTCTCTTACGCCTACCAGGTTCCGACGAACGCCACCCTTCTATCTTTCATAGTTAATTCATATTTTTCTGTTTATGTTCATCTTTAGGCTAGTTAGATATGCATGTTGTAGTGGATTTTAGGTTGTTAGGTAGCCTAGGATGTTGTTAGTGGATTTAGGTCTGTTTAATTGCGCTGTTCGTGTTTCTTGTTTTATTCTGCTGTTGCTGTGATGATTGTAATGTTCATATGTTGTACTTCCTTGTTTCCTGCTGCTCTGTACACTGAATTTTCATGTTCATATTGCTTATATGTAATTGTAGCTTTAGTTTTAATTCCTATGAACTATTCTGTTGCTATTTATTTTCCGGGACAATCCAATTTTAGCCGGAATGCTGCCCAAATTTCTATAAAATGTTTTCATTCATGTCTTGGTTTCGGCGTTTTCAACTAGATTTAACCAAAACAATTCATGAATGCCAGGGCAAGCTTTCTTATTCTTTTTTATTTCCTGGTTCATAATTTGCATTTTTGATGTTTGATTCCATTTTTTGCTATTTCTATATCTATTTGAATCATCATCACCCTGTTTTCCTTATTTGGATATGAGTTACTTATAGCTTCTAACTGTGAATACTTGTTACTTAGATTATTTTCAATATGCCACTTACTTTAACCACTTTTTACTAACTCACTAATGTTAACTTACTAAACTCTTTTTCAATTTTAACCAAACTAACCTTTCAAATATCTCTTCTGTTTTTCACTTTCTTTTAACATTCTAACCATGGCATGATGTTAATTTCTCTATTTAACATGAATTCAATTACATTTTGGATTGTGAATTCTCCTTTTCGGACTTTTAACTCCTATACAATCCTTAATGCACATTTACTTAACTCATTTTCCTTATCCTTTTGCTCCTTTGCCACTTTGTGTTTCTTTTGATTATTTGCCTATTTGTTTTCCTGTTTTCACTATATCCTGGTTTTCTATTTTTCAAGATGTCTGCCAGCCAGAGAAAAGGAAAAGGCAAGGCTACTACTGGAAAACGTAAAAGAGGAGAATCCTCCATGTCCATCATAGATATGATGCACGATGCCTCCTTGCGGGAGAAAAATTTTACCCCGTAGGAGAAGGCCGACCAGCTAATCCCTGCTCTTGATCCAGTAAAGTTTGCAAACCGATACTGTGAGCTGAGGTATCCGGTGTTTGCAGCCTCCAGGGACCTATACCTGGAGAGAACTTTGAAGATCCCAGAAGAACTCCAGCAATACACCTCTGAGCAAATCAAACAAAGAGGCTCGTTCTTCCTAGAAAGACCCCTGACTGAGGTCAATGCATCTTGGGTTCGGGAATTCTACTGCAATTACTTCAAAACCTCCCTAGATGCAGTGAACCTTAGAGGAAAGCAGATTCTGGTCACTGAAGAGGCAATTGAAGATGTTTTGAAGCTTCTGCCTAAAACTGATCAGCTGGATGGTTATCAGAAAGCTGAGGAGGATATGCGCTTCATGCGATTTGATTGGGATGCAGTAAAGGCCCAGATAGCCCTTGACCCGACCGTTCCTTGGATTATGGGTTAGAACACCACCATGCCAAAGGAAACCAAGCGGATTTACCTGAATGATGAGGCTCGGCTATGGCATCAGATACTTAGCAACTTCATTATGCCGAGTACTCACGAGACTGAGATACTAGCCGCTATGATCACCCTCCTATGGTGTGTGATAGAGGGTAAGGACCTGTACCTGCCACGCTTTATCCAGTACTATATGGCCAGGGTCCACGTCCGAGGCACTCTTCCCTTTCCTTATCTGGTTACACAACTAGGTCGTCGAGCTGACGTGCCTTGGGAGGATGCTGATGAAAAGCCACCTGCTGCAGAATGCAAGAAGATTATCCCTCACAGCAGGAACTTTCTGGCTTTGGGCTACAGACCTCCTTTCCTCACTACTACTGCTGACACAGCCACACCATCTGCCGGCCCCTCTTCTTCCACAGCTACCCCTGCCACCACCACTGCACCTCCACCTACCCCAAAGCCCATCTATCATCTAGTGCACCGCCTGTTTCGACGGCTTGACCAGATGGAGCGTCGCAACAAGCGACGCTATGAGCACCTGAAGCTGATGATATGCTCTGGCGATATCCCCTCCGAGCCTGACACACCATTCAAGGCATCTGAGGAGAAGGCGGATGATCATGAGGCAGAGACCCATCCACATAGCGAGACAGAGCAGGCAGGCACCCAGCAGGAAGCATCACATCAGGAGGCTCCGCCTTAGATTCAGGCTGTAGACCCCGAGATCCCTATCCAGTCAGCACCTCCTCTACAGTAGGCTGATCCTCAGACCACCACCACAGAGACCCCAGCTACCCACCCTTCCAGTGATGACACCCCTTCACACCCTGCTTGAGTGAGCATCAAGAACGATGCTACATTTTAAGTATGGCGAGGTCGCCATCTCTGGCGTTCTTTTTTTGGTGAACCACTACATACTCTTTTTATTTATTTTGCTGCTTTTCTGTATTTTTATTTTTATTTTTATTTTTATTTTCTCAGTACTTATATATATTGCTATTTTTATGTATTTATTCTATTTTGCATTTTAGTCATATTTTAGCAATTTAGTTTTAGTTGCAATTCTAACTTATTAGTCATAGAAATTGTGGATTAATTAGTATAGTTTACCCTTTTTAGCATAAGATAGCTTAGTTTAAATTGAAAAATATAAAAAGGAAGTAAACTAGGAACTTGAACACAATAGAAACAATCCACACACCTTGTAAATATAGCATTACATGTTAGTTAGTTAATAACATTTCATCAAGGAGAAACACTAGAACTTTAAAGCCATTCAATATAAGTTTTACATTGAGAATAACGGGAATTTTTAACTAAACCTGCATGACATACATAACTGATAAATGATTTTTGAGCTAGAGAACACATAGTCTGTGAGTTTTGAGCTTAATTGTATGGTTACATTCAAACCATAATATTTTATAAATGTGTGTTCCGCCCTTCTTTTTTATTCTGATGTTCTTTACTTTGTTTTAATCTATATGTCCAATTATAGAATAGAAATACATACCAAGAGAGTGATTGAGGCCATTATTTGATTTTAGCTCACATATCCCAAAATAGCTTACCCTTTCACATCACCCTTGTTAGCCCCCTTGAGCCTTTAAATCCCTTTTTTCTATAAACCACATTACTAGCCTTAAGTAGAAAAACAAAATAAAAATCCCAAGTTGAATCCTTGGTTAGCTTAAGATAGGAAGTATGTATGGTTTAAATGTGGAAAAACCTATTGGGAACATAGATGATAAAAACAAAAGGTAGAAAAAGTTGAAAAGAATAAAATAATTCAAAATAAAGAGTTTTGGGAAGCATGCTCATGTGAAATCAAATTAACTGAATTACCATGTGCATTAAAAATATATATATATATATATATATATATATATATATATATATATATATATATATATATATATATATTCTTCAGTATTTAAATAAAGGGGACACAAAAGAATTCCCCAAATGAATATTTAAACATGAGCATGTGACATCCAAAGTGGGAAAATATGGGAAAATAGGTAAAGAAGCTTTGCTTCAGAAAGTATGTATGTTAGGTGAGATCTTAGACTAATTAAGGATCCACTTATTAGCTCACTTAGCCCTATACATATACCCTTACCTTTACCTTGGCCCGATTAAAACCTTAACTAAAGACCTCATGATTTTTGGTATGTCTATATTCTATAATTGTTGATTGGTTAGATGAAGAACAAAGTTATAGAAAGTAAGAATAATAAGAAGAATAGAGTGATTAACCCAATAAAAATTGAGTGACTAGAGAGTAAACACAAAATTCAGTGAAGGTTCAATAGCTCATTAACATATATCTATGCTCGAATTATTAATTGTCTTGCAAGTTTATAAAATGTTTTTCTCTCCCATCTCAATTGTAAAGGCACTTTATCACTATCTAAGGCTTGGCTATATATATATATGACTCCTTGAGAATGTGAATTAATTCAACTACATGCAAGCTTTATATTCAAGTGAATAAATATTAGAATTGCATGATGCATCATTCATCTAGGTAGTTGCATTTAGATTAGATTGCATTGCATGGCATTCCACCACTTTAACCTAACATTACTCTTGGACTTAGCATGAGGACATGCTATTGTTTAAGTGTGGGGAGGTTGATAAACCCATATTTCATGATATATTTTGTGCTTAGTTTTAGTGATTTATTCAATCCTTCACCCACTTATTCATATTAATTGCAAGGTTTTACTTTCCCTTCCTCATTATGTGATGTATGTGAAAAACATGTTTTCCTATGCTTTAAAATTAATTATTTTAGTTACCTTTATTTCCATTCGATGCCGTGATTAGTGTGTTGAGTAGTTTCAGATCTTCTAACGCAGGAATGACTTAAAGGATGGAAAGGAAACATACAAAAATGGAAGGAAAGCATAAAACGGAGTTTGTGAAGAAACTGGCATCCACGCGATGGAATGGGCGACGCGAATGCATGCCAAGCGCGAAGAAGTAGCGACGCGGCCGCATGACTGACGCGACCGTGTGCCTTAAGCAGAACACATATGACGCGGCCGCATGACTAATGCGACTGCGTGACAGAGGCCACGCACCAGAAATTGCAGAAAACGCTCCCAACGAATTCTGAAGCCCTTTTTGGCCCAAATCCAAGTCCAGAAGGCATAGACCAGAGGTTTTGAAGTGGGGGAATACATCCATTCATGATTTAGATTTAGTTTTGAAAGAGGTTCTCTCCTCTCTCTTAGGATTAGGATTTAGGATTTCTCTTAGTTTTAGGAGTGACTCTCGATCCCAGGTTCAATGTTCCTTTACTTTAAGCTTCCCTTTCACTTTTTATTCGTTTCATTACTTTAGTTGATTATTTGATGTTGTAAGTTGATTTATGAATTTTTCCATGTTACAGATTACTCTTTTGAATTAATGTTATTTGAGGTATTTCAGTTTATTATTGCTTTCTTTTATTTACATTATTGTTATTCCCATCTGAAGGCATTTTTATTCCAGTAGATTTACTTTTCTCCTTTTGGTCTTGGTTAAGAAATCAGTAACTCAGGAGTTATCAAACTCAAACATGATTGATAATTGTTATCTTGTTAATTAAACTGAACTTTAATAATCCCAATCTTTCCGTAGGAAATAAATAGGATTCAAAGATCAACCCAATTAATCCCTTGACCTTCCTTTATCTTAGTAAAGGTTAACAAAGTGGAATTAAGATTCAATTCTCATCATCATTGATAAGGATAGCTAGGATAGGACGTCTAATTTCTCATACCTTGCCAAAAGTTTATTTACAATCATTTATTTATTTTACTTGCTATTTAAATTACTTGTTCTTCATTTACTTTAATTGCTAATTAAGCCATTCGCTCCTCATTCTCAAAACCCCAATTTACAATCTCCATAACCAATAATAAGAACATACTTCCCTGCAGTTCCTTGAGAAGATGACCCGAGGTTTGAATACTTCGGTTATCAATTTATTTAGGGGTTTGTTACTTGTGACAACCAAAATGTTTGCAAGAAAGGTTCATTGCTTGGTTTAGTAACTGTACTTACAATGAGAGTTTACTATAACCTCTAAACCATCAATCTTCTGCTCTTTCGCCTCTCAACACCAAACTTAGAGTTTGGTTGTGGCCTCCCAACACCAAACTTAGAGTTTGAATGTGGGGATTTTGTTTGACTCTGCATTGAGAGAAGCTTTTCATGCTTCATCTCCATGGTTATAGAGGGAGATCCTTGAGCTTTAAACACAAGGGAGTCCTCATTCACTTGAAGGACTAATTCTCCTCTGTTAACATCAATCACATCTTTTGCTGTGGCTAGGAAGGGTCTGCCAACGATGATGGATTCATCCATACACTTCCCAGTGTCTAGGATTATGAAATCAGCAGGGATGTAGTGGCCTTCAACCTTTACCAAGACATCCTCTACAAGTCATAAGCCTGTTTTCTTGAATTGTCTGCCATCTCTAGTGAGATTCTTACAGCTTGTACCTCAAGAATTCCTAGCTTCTCCATTACAGAGAGAGGCATGAGGTTTATGCTTGACCCTAGGTCACACAGAGCCTTCTCAAAGGTCATGGTGCCTTTGGTGCAAGGTATTGAGAACTTTCCAAGATCCTGTCTCTTTTGAGGTAATCTCTGCCTAGTCAAGTCATCCAGTTCTTTGGTGTGCAAGGGGGGGTTCATCATCCCAAGTCTCATCACCAAATAACTTCGCATTTAGCTTCATGATTGCTCCAACGTACTTAGCAACTTGTTCTTTAGTAACATCTTCATCCTCTTCAGAGGAAGAATACTCATCAGAGCTCATGAATTGCAAAAGTAAATTTAATGGAATCTCTATGGTCTCAATGTGAGCCTCAGATTCCCATGGTTCCTCATTAGGAAACTCCTTAGAGGCTAGTGGACGTCCATTGAGGTCTTCCTCAGTGGAGATCACTGCCTCTTCCTCCTCTCCAGGTTTGGCCGTGTGGGTAATGTTGATGGCCTTGCACTCTCTTTTTGGATTCTCTTTTGTATTACTTGGGAGAGTATTAGGTGGGAGTTCAGTAATTTTCTTACTCAACTGACCCACTTGTGCCTCCAAATTTCTAATGGAGGATCTTGTTTCAGTCATAAAACTTTGAATGGTTTTAATTAGATCAGAGACTATGGTTGCTAAGTCAGAATGGCTCTGCTTAGAATTCTCTGTCTGTTGCTGAGAAGATGATGGAAAAGACTTGCCATTGCTAAACCTATTTCTTCTACCATTATTGTTGTTGAAGCCTTGTTGAGGCCTCTGTTGATCCTTCCAAGAGAGGTTTGGATGATTTCTCCATGAAGGATTATAGGTGTTTCCATAGGGTTCTCTCATGTAATTCACCTCTTCCATTGCTGGGTTCTCAGGATCATAAGCTTCTTCTTCAGATGAAGCTTCTTTGGTACTGCCTATTGCTGCTTACATTCCAAACAGATTCTGAGAAATCATATTGACTTGCTGAGTCAATATTTTGTTCTGAGCTAATATGGCATTCAGAGTATCAATCTTAAGAACTCCTTTCTTCTGATTTGTCCCATTATTCACAAGATTCCTTTCAGAAGTATACATGAATAGGTTATTTACAACCATTTCAATGAGTTCCTGAGCTTCTGCAGGCATCTTCTTCAGATGAAGAGATCCTCCAGCAGAGCTGTCCAATGACATCTTGGACAGTTCAGATAGACCATCATAGAAAATACCTATGATGCTCCATTCTGAAAGCATGTCAGAAGGACACCTTCTGATCAATTTCTTGTATCTTTCCCAGGCTTCATAGAGGGATTCACCTTCCTTTTGTCTGAAGGTTTGGACTTCCACTCTAAGCTTGCTGAATTTTTGAGGTGGAAAGAATTTTGCCAAGAAGGCATTGACTAGCTTTTTCCAAGAGTTTAGGCTTTCTTTAGGTTGTGAATCCAACCATGTTCTAGCTCTGTCTCTTACAGCAAAGGGAAAAAGCATAAGCTTGTAGACCTCGGGATCAACCCCATTGGTCTTGACAGTGTCACAGATTTGTAAGAATTCAGCTAAGAACTGATGAGGATCTTCCAATGGAAGTCCATGAAACTTGCAATTCTGTTGCATTAGAGAAACTAATTGAGGCTTAAGCTCAAAGTTGTTTGCTCCAATGGCAGGGATTGAGATGCTTCTCCCATAGAAGTCAGGGGTAGGTGCAATAAAGTCACCAAGCACCTTCCTTGTATTGTTGCCATTGTTGTTGTTTTCGGCTGCCATGGCTTCTTCTTGTTTGAAAAGTTCTGTTAGGTCCTCTATAGAGAGTTGTACTTTAACTTCTCTTAGCTTTCTCTTCAAGGTCCTTTCAGGTTCAAGATCAGCTTCAACAAGAATGCCTTTGTCCTTGCTCCTGCTCATATAAAAAGAGAGGAGAAGAAAATATGGAATCCTCTATGTCATAGTATAGAGATTTCTTGAGGTGTCAGAGGTAAAGAAGAATAGAAGGAGAAGGTAGAGAAGAAAGAATTCGAACTTATCAAGAGGGATAGAGTTTGAATTGTACATTGAGGAGGAGTGTTAGTCCATAAATAGAAGGATGTGAGAAGAGGGGAAGAATTTTCGAAAATAAAGTAAAAAGATTTTGAAATAATTAAGAGAAATTTTGAAAATTTGGTAAATGATTTTCGAAAACTAAGATTAGGAAAGAAATTAAGTGATTTTTGAAAAGGATTTTGAAATTAGAAATAAAAAAGATATTATTGAAACTTAATTTTGAAAATGATGTGATTGAAAAGACATGATTGAAAAGATATGATTGAGAATCATATTTAAAAGAAAAAAGTTTTTAAAATTAAAGTTGATAACTTGACCAACAAGAAATTAAAAGATATGATTCTAGAATTAAAACTTTTGATCCTTTCTTAATAGGCAAGTAACAACTTAAAAATTTTGAATTAAATCACTAATTGTAGCAAGGATTTTCGAAAATAGTAATAAATAAAAAAATTGAAAAGAAATTGATTTTGAAAAGATATGATTGAAAAGATATAATTTGAAAAAAATTTGATTTTGAAAAATTATGAAAATATGAAAAAGATTTGAATTAAAAACAAAATCTTTCCTTTAGTGTCCTCCTGGCGTTAAACACCCAGAATGGCATCCATTCTGGCGTTTAACGCCCAAAATGCTACCTTTTTGGGCATTTAACACCCAGCCAGGGTCGTTTAAACGCCAGTTTTCCTTCTTCACTGGGCGTTTTGAACGCCTAGCTTTTTCTCTGTAATTCCTCTGCTGAATGTTCTGAATCTTCAATTCTCTGTATTATTGACTTGAAAAGACATAGTTTTGAAAATTTTTGAATTTTTTAGAGAATAATAACAAAATGAAACTAAATCATGAAGAACTAAAATAAACAATGCATGCAAGACACCAAACTTAGAAATTTTCATATTAGAGACACTAACAAATTTAGAATACATATGAAAAATAACAAAACACACAAAACAAGAGAATTTAAAGATCAGAGCAAGGAAATCATCAAGAACAACTTGAAGATCAATGAAGAACATATTGCATATATTCGAAAAAATGCAAGAAGAATAAAGACATGCAATTGATACCAAACTTAAAAATTGACACTTGACTCAAACAAGAAACACAAAATATTTTTTTTGGTTTTTATGGTTTTATAAATTTTTTTTATTTTTGTGATTTTTTGAAAATATTATGGAAAAAGAGAAAAAGGACTTCAAAATTCTTAATGAGAATTCCAGGAATCATGCAATGCTAGTCTAAAACTCCGGTCCAGGAATTAGACATGAGTGAAAGCTTTGGTCCAAAACACTAGACATGGCCATGGCCAGCCAAGCTTTAGCAAATCATTACTTTCAACAGCAAGATTGATAGAAATCAACAAGCTCTTGTGATGATAAGTTGAAACCTCGGTCCAAAAGATTAGACATGGCTTCACAGCCAGCCAGACTTCAACAGATCATCATGAAACTCTAGAATTTATTCTTAAAAACTTTGAAGAATAGAATAGAAATAAAAGTTTTTTTTTTAAATTTTTCAAACATTGAAAAGTAATAAGCTTAAACATAAAATAAAATTACCTAATCTAAGCAACAAGATGAACCGTCAGTTGTCCAAACTCGAACAATCCCCGGCAACGGCGCCAAAAACTTGGTGCACGAAATTGTGATCATCAATGGCTCCAACAACTTGGTACGCACAATTGCAATCTCAACTCTTTATCACAACTCCACACAACTAACCAGCAAGTGTACTGGGTCATCCAAGTAATAAACCTTACGTGAGTAAGGGTCAATTCCACGGAGATTGTCGGCTTGAAGCAAGCTATGGTCACCTTGTAAATCTCAGTCCGGCGAATTCAAATGGTTATGGAGAATTGATAATTAAAATATGAATAAAACAAAAAATAAGATAGAGATACTTATGTAATTCATTGGTAGGAATTTCAGATAAGGGTATGGAGATGCTTTGCTCCTTCTGAACCTATACTTTCCTATTGCCTTCATCCAATCATTCATACTCCTTTCCATGGCAAGCTGTATGTTGGGTTTCACTGTTGTCAATGGCTACCTCCCGTCCTCTCAGTGAAAATGTTCCAAATGCACTGTCACCGCACGGCTAATCAGCTGTTGGTTCTCGATCATGTCGGAATAGGATCCATTGATCATTTTGCGTCTGTCACTACGCCCAACACTCGCGAGTTTGAAGCTCGTCACAGTCATCCCTTCCCAGATCCTACTCGGAATACCACAGACAAGGTTTAGACTTTCCGGATCTCAGGAATGGCCGCCAATGATTCTAGCCTATACCACGAAGGTTCTAATCTTAGATTAGAAACCCAAGAGATACACATTCAAGCTTGATTGCATGTAGAACGGAAGTGGTTGTCAGGCACGCGTTCATAGGTAAGAATGATGATGAGTGTCACAGATCATCACATTCTTAAGGTTGAAGAACGAATGTATATCTTAGAAAAGAAATAGGCTTGAGTTGAATAGAAAAACAATAGTACTTTGCATTAATTCATGAGGAACAGCAGAGCTACACACGTTAATCTATGGTGTGTAGAAACTCTACCGTTGAAAATACATAAGAACAAAAGATCTAGGCATGGCCGAATGGCCAGCTTCCCAAAGCGTGAACATACAAGTTCCAAGATGAAAAGTATGATCCAGTGTGTAAAATACAATAGCAAAAGGTCCTATTTGTTAGAAAACTAGTAACCTAGGGTTTACAGAAATGAGTAAATGATGCAGAATCCACTTCCGGGCCCACTTCGTGTGTGCTTGGGCTGAGCATTGAAGCTTTCACGTATAGAGACTTTTTTTGGAGTTAAACGCCAGCTTTGGTGCCAGTTTGGGCGTTTAACTCCAGCTTTTATGCCAGTTCTGGCGTTTTGACGCCAGAATTTTTATTCTGACTTGGAATGCCGGTTTGGGCCATCAAATCTTGAGCAAAGTATGGACTATTATATATTGCTGGAAAGCCCATGATGTCTATTTCCAATGCAATTGAGAGCATGCCAATTGGGCTTCTGTAGCTCCAGAAAATCCACTTCGAGTGCAGGGAGCTCAGAATCCAACAACATCTGCAGTCCTTTTTCAGCCTCTGAATCAGATTTTTGCTCAGGTCCCTCAATTTCAGCCAGAAAATACCAGAAATCACAGAAAAACACACAAACTCATAGTAAACTCCAGAAATGTGATTTTTGTTTAAAAAATAATAAAAACATAATAAAAACTAACTAAAATATACTAAAATAATACTAAAAACAATGCAAAAAGCGTATATATTATCCGCTCATCAAGCATCTCTGTACCTGCCATTGGAGCTAACAACTTTGAGCTTATGCCTCAGTTAGTCTCTCTTCTGCAATAGAATTGCAAGTTCCATGGACTTCCACTAGAAGATCCATACCTATTCCTATAGGAATTCTTGCAAATCCATGATATTGTTAAGACCAATGTAGTGAATTCTAAGGTCTACAAACTTATGCTCTTTCCCTTTGCCGTAAAAGACAGAGCTAAGATATGGTTGGATTCTCAACCAAAAGGGAGCCTAGACTCTTGAGAAAAGCTGGTCAATGCTTTCCTGGCGAAATTCTTTCCTCCTCAAAAGATGAGAAAATCATAGTGGAAGTTCAAACCTTCAGACAAAAAGAACGTGAATCCCTCTATGAAGCTTGGGAAAGATACAAGCAACTGATCAGGAGGTGTCCTTCTGACATGCCCTCAGAATGGTCTATCATAGGAATTTTCTATAATGGTCTATCTGAGATGTCCAAAATATCATTGAACAGTTCTGCAGGTGGATCACTCTACTTAAAGAAAACGCCTGCATAAGCAAGAGAACTCATTGAGATGGTTGCAAATAACCAATTCATGTACACCTCTGAGAGAAATCCTGTGAACAATGGAATCCGTCAGAAGAAATGAGTTTTTAAAGTTAACACTATGAATGCCATATTGGCTCAGAACAAGATCTTGACCCAGCAGGTCAATATGATCTGTCATCATTTGATTGGAATACAAGTTACAGCTGACAGCACTTAGGAAGCTTCTTCTGAAGTAGAAGCTTATGATCCATTTCAACCCACAATGGAGGAAGTGAATTACGTGGGAGAACCCTATGGAAATACCTACAACCCTTCATGGAGGAATCATCCTAACCTTTCATGGAAGGATCAATAGAAGCCTCAGCAAGGCTTCAATAATAATCAAGGTGGAAGGAACCATAATAGGTTCAACAACAGGCCACCATTCCCATCTTCTCAAGAGAATATGGAGACTCTGAAGCAGAGCTTTTCTAACTTAGCCATTCTAGTTTCCAGCCTCTCTAAGACCACTCATAGTTTCATAACTGAAACAAGATCCTCCATCAGAAATTTGGAGATAAAAGTTGGTCAATTGAGTAAGAGAATCCCTGAGACCGCTCTTGACACTCTTCCAATTAACACTGAAGTGAACCCAAGAGAAGAGTGCAAGGCCATCATCACTGAGGTTGAGGCCGAAACTGGAGAGACTGGGAAGGCATTGAATGCCAATGAGGAAGACCTCACTGGGCGTTCAATGCCCAAAATGGCAAAGAGCCTGGCGTTGAATGCTAGTGAGGAAGCCCTCACTGGGCGTTCAACGCCCAAACTGGATAAGAGCCTAGCGCTGAACGCCAGTGAGGAAGCTCTCACTGGGCATTCAACTCCCAAATAGACATGGAAACTGGCGTTGAACGCCAGCCAGGACATCCCTGCTGGGCGTTCAACACCCAAAATGGTAAGGAAACTGGCGTTTAACGCCAGTAAGGGTATACATCACGGGCATTCAACGCCCAGATGGCAATCAGAGCTGGCGTTGAACGGCAATAAAGGCACACCCTCTGAGTTCTCAATACCCACTCAAGAAATCCCTATCGACGAACTAAAGGAGGCCAAGGCTCATATAGAGACCATAGAGGTTCCTTTGCATGCACTCCAATAATGCATAAGTTCTGATGAATACTCATCCTCTGATAAGGAAGAAGACACTAGGGAAGAGTGATGAAGAGAATTTGTCGTGTCGGTCTAGAATTTCTCTTATAGAAATAAGAACTTCGTTGTAAGCATAGCTCCAAACCAACAAACAATTCTCACATAAAAAATTTTGGTTGTCACAAGTACAAACCCCAATAAGAATTAACCCCCAAAGTATTTAAACCTCGGGTCATCTCACAAGGAATTGCAATGAAGTGCTCAGTTATTGGCTATGAAGATGCAAGGGGGTTTGATTTTATATTTTTGGCAAGAAAATAAATGGCAAGTAAGGTAAATGAACAAGAACAAATAAAATAAGGGAAAAGATTTCTTGGCTAAGACATGGGAAATTGAGATCACCATCCTTGTCAACAAACCATATACTGACAATTATGAGGAACCAAGCTCATTAAGTGTATTTCTATGCTTGAAGTATTACAAATGGCTTGATCAATGATGAGCGGATAATTTATACGCTTTTTGGTATTATTTTTACATAGTTTTTAATATGTTTTGGTTACTTTTTATTATATTTTTATTAGTTTTATGCAAAAATCACATTTATGGACTTTACTATAAGTTTGTGTGTTTTACTGTAATTTTAGATATTTTCTCCCTGAAATTGAAGGACCTGAGCAAAAATCTGATTCAGAAGCTGAGAAAGGACTGCAGATGCTGTTGGATTCTGACCCTCTTGCACTCGAAGTGGATTTTATGGAGCTACAGAAGCCCAATTTTATGGAAAGTATACATCTTGGGCTTTCCAGCAATAATAGTCCATACTTTGCCCGAGATTTAATGGCCCAAACTGGCGTTAAACTCCAGCCAGAGACCCTTTTCTGGCGTAAAACGCCGGAATTGGCAACAAAATTGGAGTTAAACGCATAAACTGGCACCCAGCTGGCATTTAACTCCAAGAATGGCCTATGCATGTGAAAGCTTCAAAGCTCAACCCAAACACTCACCAAGTGGGCCCTGAAAGAGGATTTCTGCAATATCTGCACTTAGTTACTCATTTTTTGTAAACCTAAGTTACTAGTTTAGTATAAAAACTACTTTTAGAGATTCATTGTGCAACTTATGACATTTTACATCTCATATTGTATCTTCTACAGCATGGGGGTGAGGAGCTCTACTGTGTCTCAATGGATTAATGCAATTACTATTGTTTTCTTTTCGATCACGTTTGATTCTGTTCTAAGATACTCACTCGTACTTTATGAACGCGTGCTTGACACTCATCATCATTCTCAACTTTATGAACGCGTGCTTGACAAACACTCCCGTTCTATCACGTAGTCATTGGGCGACAGCTTGAGTGCGTATCTCTTGGGTCTCTGATCCACAGATTTGACTTACCTCTTCTAACAACAGAGCATTTGAATCCGTGAGATTAGAACCTTCGTGGTAGAGGCTAGAACCAATTGGCAGCATTCCTGAGATCCGAAAAGTCTAAACCTTGTTTGTGGTATTCCGAGTAGGATCTGGGATGGGATGACTGTGACGAGCTTCAAACTCATGAATGTTGGGCGCAGTGACAGTGTGCAAAAGGATAGAGAGATCCTATTCCGACACAAGTGAGAACCGACAGATGATTAGCCGTGCGGTAGCTGTGCCTGGTATTTTTCATCCGAGACGAGAGATCTGACAGTTGATTAGCCGTATAGAAACCGTACCTGGACCATTTTCACCAACATACAGCTTGCCATGGAAGGAAGCCAGGCGTGTTTAGAGAAGAAGACAGTTGGAAAGCAGAGAATTAGACGACAGAGCATCTCCGGAACCTCAACCTGTTCCTCATTACTGAATCACAAGTATCATTCGTTTCATGTTATTTACTTTTCATAAACAAAATCATTTTTATCATTAATCTCCTGACTAAGATTTACAAGATAAGCATAGCTTGCTTCAAGCCGACAATCTCCGTGGGATCGACCCTTACTCACGTAAGGTCTTACTTGGACGATCCAGTGCACTTGCTGGTTAGTTGTGAGGAGTTGCAAAGGTGTGATTGCAATCCCGTGCACCAAGTTGTTGGTGCCGTTGCCGGGGATTGTTCGAGTTTGGACAACTGACGATTCATCTTGTTACTTAGATTAGGAAAAATTTATCTTTTTGGTTTAGAGTCACTAAATTTGAGTCTTTTATTTTCTTTTCAAAAATTTTTCAAAAATCTTATTTTTCCTTATTAATCTTTAATTTTCCTTTGAGTCTTTTATTATTGTTTTTGTTAGAATTTTAAAATCCTTGTTTTCTTTTTCTAGATTTTTTTTCAAAAATTTTTAATAAATAGATAAAAACCAATAAACTAATAATTGAATCTTCTGTTTGAGTTTAGTTTCATGTTTTAATTTTGGTGTCATTTGCATATTTTTATTTTCCTTCTATTTTTCGAATTGTATGTTCTTGTTTATTTTCCTTGTTTGAACTTTAGTTTTTCTTGTTTTGTGTCTTTCCTTGTTTTTCTTGTGGATTTTCGAATTATTAGTGTCCAAAGTATAAAAATTTTTAAGTTTGGTGTCCTTTGTGTTTTTATTTTCTTAAAGATTTCCAAAATTTGTTCTTGGTGTTAATTTTGATCTTCAAAGTGTTCTTGGTGTTCATCTTGACATTCAAAGTTTTCTTGTTTATTTTCTTTGTTTTGATCTAAAAATTCTAAGTTTGGTGTCATTTTATTGTTTTTCTCTTTCCTCATTAAATTCAAAAAAAATATCTTTTCCTTTATATACTCATCATTTTCGAATTCCTTAGGTTGACTTAGTCAAAATTTTTAAAATTTGGAAGTTTCTTGTTAGTCAAGTAAAAATTTCATATTTAAAAAATTTATCTTTTTAAATCTTTTTCAAAACAAATTCTTTTTCAATTTTCTTTTTATATTTGTCGAAATTCTTTTTTTGAAAATTTTTCAAAATATTTTTCTTTTTTTTTATAATTTTCGAATTACTTGTCTTATTTTATTATTTTGATTGAAAAATTTTAAGTTTGGTGTTTTCTTGTTAAGAAAGTTTCAATCTTTAAAATTTTAAAATCATATCTTTTTCAAATCTTTTTAATTAATTAATTAATTTAGTTTTCTAATTTCTTTTATTTTTTTTTTCTTTTCTTAATTTTCAAAACCTGCATCAATTTTTTTTTACTTTATTTTAATTTATTTAATTTAAAAAAAAAGGAATAAAATTTTTATTTACAATCCACATCGTCTCCCTATCTCCATCATGGACCTAAGTGGAAATGAACAGTCCAGAAGGACTCTGCGGTCATATGCTAACCCCACTACTGCTTCATATGCGAGTAGTATCTGTATACCCCCATCAGAGCCAGCAAATTTGAGCTAAATCCTTAGCTCATTATCATGGTGCAGCAAAATTACCAGTATTCCGGTCTTCCACAGGAAGAACCTACTGAGTTTCTGGCACAGTTCTTACAAATTGCTGACACAGTACGTGATAAGGAAGTAGATCAGGATGTCTACAAATTATTACTGTTTCCATTTGCTGTAAAAGATCAAGCTAAGAGGGGGTTAAATAATCAACCCATAGTAAGCATAAGAATATGGAAACAGTTATCAGACAAATTCCTGAATCAATATTTCCCTCCAAAAAGGATGACACAGCTAAGGCTGGACATCCAAGTCTTTAAACAAGAGGATAATGAATCTCTTTATAATTCCTGGGAGAGGTACAGAGAGATGCTAAGGAAATGCCCCTCTTAAATGTTTTCAGAATGGGTGCAGTTAGACATCTTCTACTATGGGCTTACAGAAAAGGCCCAGATGTCTCTAGACCACTCAGCTAGCTGGTGGATCTATACATATGAGAAAGACAATTGAAGTGGCTCAAGAGCTCATTGATACAGTTGCCAGAAATTAGCACTTGTACTCAAGTGGTGAGACCTCCATGAAAGAAGAGGCTGAGGCAGTATCCACTGAACTTAGTCCTCCAAAACAAATTGCTGAACTCAATCAGCAACTATTTTCTATAACAAAATAGTTAGCAGAATTTAAAGCGATACTACAAGAAACCAAAGATGCTAACCAGAATTTGGAAAAATAATTGAATTAGATAGCACAACAGTTATCTAAACAGATAACAGAAGAATGCTAAGTTGTTCATTTAAGGAGTGGAAAGACATTGAATGTCTCAACTCAAAGCAGCAGAAAGCCAAGAAAGGAACGACTGACAGAGGATAACCAAACCACTGCCCAAAATCCCTCTGAGGATAGTAAGAGCCCAAAGAGGAATGATTCTATCATTCAAACGCCAGAAAAGGGTGAGAAGTTGGCGTTGAACACCCAGTGAATAGCCAATTCTGGCGTTCGGACGCCAGAAAAGGGTGGCAATCTGGCGTTGAACGCCCATACAGCACCCAGTTCTGGAGTTCAAACGCCAATGAGACTGCAAGTGCTGATAACAACCCCCTTAAGCAGGCTTCTCCAACCACTTCTGTAGGAAATAAACCTGCAGCAACTAAGGTTGAAGAATATAAAGCCAAGATGCCTTATCCTCAGAAATTCTGCCAACCGGAACAGGATAAACAATTTGCCCGCTTTGCAGACTATCTCAGGACTCTTGAAATAAAGATTTCGTTTGCAGAGGCACTTGAGCAAATACCCTCTTATGCTAAGTTCATGAAAGAGATCTTAAGTCATAAGAAGGATTGGAGGGAGACTGAAAAAGTTTTTCTCACTAAAGAATGCAGTGCAGTCATTTTAAAAAGCTTACCAGAGAAGCTTAAAGATCCTGGAAGCTTTATGATTCCATGCACATTAGAGGATGCTTGTACCAAGACAACTTTATGTGATCTTGGGTCAAGTATCAACCTGATACCTGCATCAACTATCAGAAAGCTTGGTTTGACTGAAGAAGTCAAACCAACCCGAATATGTCTCCAACTTGCTGATGGCTCCCTTAAAATTCCATCAGGCGTAATTGAGGACATGATTATCAAGGTTGGGCCATTTGCCTTTCCCACTGACTTTGTAGTGCTGGAAATAGAGGAGCACAAGAGTGCAACTCTCATTCTAGTAAGACCTATCCTAGCAACTGGACGGACCCTCATTGACATCCAAAAATGGGAGATAACTCTGAGAATCAATGAGGATGAGTTTCAGTTGAATGCTGTCAAAGCTATGTAGCATCCAAACACATCAAAGGACTGCATGAGCACTAATATTATTGACTCCCTGGTGGAAGAGGTCAATATGATTGAGAGTCTCGAATCAGAGCTAGAGGACATTTTTAAAGATGTTCAGCCTGATCTGGAGGAACCAAAGAAAACAGAAGAACCTCTGAAAACTCCTCAGGAAGAGGAGAAGCCTCCTAAACCTGAGCTCAAACCACTACCACCATCCCTAAAATATGCATTTCTGGGAGAAGATGACACTTTTCCGGTAATCATAAGCTCTACTTTAAAGCCACAGGAAGAGAAAGCAATAATTCAGGTGCTAAGGACACACAAGACTGCTCTTGGGTGGTCCATAAGTGATCTCAAGGGCATTAGCCCAGCTAGATGCATGCACAAGATCCTATTAGAGGATGATGCCAAGCCAGTGATTCAACCACAAAGGCGGCTGAATCCATCCATGAAGGAGGTGGTGCAGAAAGATGTCACTAAGTTACTAGAGGCTAGAATTATTTATCCTATTTCTGATAGTCTTTGGGTGAGCCCTGTCCTAGTTATCCCCAAGAAGGGAGGTATGACAGTGGTTCATAATGAAAGGAATGAACTGGTTCCCACAAGAACAGTTACAGGGTGGCGTATGTGTATTGACTACAGAAGGCTCAATACAGCCACCAAAAAGGATCATTTCCTTTACCATTCATAGACCATATGCTAGAGAGACTAGCAGGTCATGAATACTACTGCTTTTTGGATGGCTATTCAGGTTACAACCAAATTGTAGTAGATCCTTAGGACCAAGAGAAAACAGCATTCACATGTCCATCTGGAATATTTGCCTACAGAAGGATGCCATTGGGTCTGTGCAATGCACCTGCAACCTTTCACAGGTGCATGCTCTCTATCTTTTCTGATATGGTAGAGAAATTTTTGGAAGTCTTCATGGATGACTTCTCAGTATTTGGTGACTCATTCAGCTTCTGTCTTGACCATCTAGCACTTGTTCTGAAAAGGTGCCAAGAGACTAATCTAGTTTTAAACTAGGAAAAATGTCACTTTATGGGACTAAAGGAATTGTCCTTGGGCACAGAATTTCGATCAAGGGAATAGAGGTGGATCAAGCTAAGGTAGAGGTAATTGAAAAATTACCACCACCTACCAATGTTAAGGCAATCAGAAGCTTTCTGGGGCATGCAGGATTCTATAGGAGGTTTATAAAGGATTTTTCAAAAATTGCAAAACCTCTGAGCAATCTGCTAGCCGCTGATACACCATTTGTCTTTGACACAGAGTGTTTGTAGGCCTTTGAGACTCTGAAAGCTAAGCTGGTCACAGCACCAATCATTTCTATACCAGACTGGACATTACCATTTGAACTAATGTGTAATGCCAGTGACCATGCCATTGGTGCAGTATTGGGACAGAGGCATGACAAGCTTCTGCATGTCATTTATTATGCTAGCCGTGTTTTAAATGACGCACAGAAGAATTACACAACCACAGAAAAGGAGTTGCTTGCAGTGGTTTATGCCATTGACAAGTTCAGATCTTATTTAGTAGGATCAAAAGTGATTGTGTACACTGACCATGCTGCTCTAAAATATCTCCTCACAAAGCAGGATTCAAAACCCAGACTCATAAGATGGGTTTTGCTTCTGCAAGAGTTTGATATAGAAATAAGAGACAGAAAAGGGACAGAGAACCAAGTAGCTGATCACCTGTCCCGGATAGAACTAGTAGCAGGAGCGTCCCTCCCTCCTACTGAGATCTCTGAAACCTTTCCGGATGAGCAACTCTTTGCCATTCAGGAAGTACCGTAGTTTGCAGACATTACAAACTATAAACCTGTGAGATTCATACCCAAAGAGTACAGTAAGCAGCAAACAAAAAAATTGGTTTCTTATGCAAAGTACTACTTGTGGGATGAACCATATCTCTTTAAGAGATGTGCAGACAGAATAATCCGTAGATGTGTGCCTAGAGAAGAGGCACAGAAGATCCTATGGCATTGCCATGGATCACAATATGGAGGACATTTCGGAGGTGAGTGAACAGCCACAAAGGTTCTCCAATGTGGCTTCTACTGGCCTACTCTCTATAGAGACTCCTGAGAGTTTGTACGTAATTGTGACAGTTGCCAGAGAGCTGGTAATCTGCCTCGCAGTTATGCCATGCCTCAGCAAGAGATCTTAGAGATTGAGTTGTTTGATGTATAAGGTATTGACTTCATGGGGCCTTTCCCACCATCATATTCAAACACTTATATTCTGGTGGCAGTAGACTATGTATCTAAATGGGTAGAGGCAATTGTAACACCCACTAATGATACTAAGACAGTAATGAAGTTCCTCCAGAAGCACATCTTCAGCAAGTTCGGTGTCCCTAGGGTACTGATCAATGATGGAGGCACTCATTTCTACAATAAACAGCTTGACTCTGCTTTGATCCAATATGGAATTAACCACAAAGTGGCAACTCCATATCATCCACAGACAAATGGGTAGGCTGAAGTCTCAAATAAAGAACTAAAACGAATCCTGGAACGGACTGTAAGCACCCGTAGAAGGGATTGGGTGAGAAGTCTAGATGATGCTCTGTGGGCATACAGAACCGCATTCAAAACTCCTATAGGGACCTCTCCATACCAGCTTGTGTATGGAAAAGCCTTTCATCTTCCAGTGGAACTGGAACACAAGGCCTACTGGGCAACCAAGTTCCTAAACCTTGATGCTAAGGTAGCTGGAGAGAAAAGATTACTCTAGTTGAATAAGCTAGAGGAGTTCAGACTCAATGCTTTCGAGAATGCTAAAATTTATAAGGAGAAAGCAAAAAGGTGGCATGATAGAAAGCTGTCATCTAGAGTCTTTGAGCCAGGACAGAAGGTTCTGCTATTTAACTCTAGGCTCAGATTGTTCCCTGGGAAATTGAAATCCCAATGGAAGGGACCATATGTGATTACAAATGTGTCACCATATGGATATGTAGAGCTTCAGGATATTGACTCTGACAAAAAGTTCATTGTTAATGGACAGAGAGTCAAACATTATCTTGAAGGCAATGTTGAGCAAGAATGCTCAAAACTGAGACTAAATTAAAAGCTCAGTAAAGTCTAGCTAAAGACATTAAAGAAGCGCTTGCTGGGAGGCAACCCAACCATTATAAAAAATTAGATGTATATAACAATTATATGAGTCTATTTAATTTTGTTATTCATTTTAGTTAATGCATTTCAGTGAATACGTTAGGAAAATGGAGGTTCAAGATATAAAGCAGAGGAATCACAGAGAAAAAGAGCTCATTGGCGTCAAAACGCCAGTAAAGGGGCATTCTGGGCATTAAACGCCAGAATGGCTATCATTCTGGGTGTTTAATGCCAGAGAAGGTATCATTATGGGCGTTAAATGCCAGAATGGGCAGCATTCTAGGCATTTAAATGCCAGAAACAGCAGCATCCTGGGCGTTCAGAAAAAAAAGCCCAGTAACAAAGGATTTCTGGCATTTAACGCTAGCCAGGGTACCTGGCTGGGCGTTAATGCCAGAATGGCTATCATTTTGGGCTTTTAACGCCAGAACAGCAATGGGGAGGTAATTTTGTTTCCAACTCCAATTTTTTCGAATTTTCATGTTTTAATTCAAAATTTTCTGCATAAAAATATTACAAACATTCATTTTTTAATTTCTATTTCCAAAAATTATTAATATTTTAAATTCTTTTTTATTCTTTTTCAATTTTTTTCAATTCTTTTCCAAAATGTTTTTAAAACTCATTTATCTTTTTAAGTTCTTTCCAAATCTTTTTAAATTGCTTCATATTATCTTAGATACATTAACAAGTTTTTCAAAATTTATTACCTCATTCTTCTTCTACTCCCTTCTATCTTATTTTGCTCGAGGACGAGCAAAGCTTTTAAGTTTGGTGTGGAAAAGTTCTGCCTTTTTCTTTCCATTACCACTTATGGCACTCAAAGTCGGAGAATCCTCTAGAAAGAGGAAAGGAAAGGCAATTGCTTCCGCCTCCGAACCTTGGAAGATGGAGAAATTCATCACCAAAGCCCATCACTAAGAAAGAGAATGGAGCAAACTAGAGGAGCTCAAGCACACCATTGGACAATCAAGAGGAAGAAGTAGCCGCCGTCACTAAGGTGGACCCGCTCCTTAATTTCCTTGCCTTTAATGTTATTTGTCTATTTTTAGGTTTATTTTCTGTCTAAGTCTTGTTTTTAGTACATCATCGTTAATGTTTAGAGTCTGTGTCTTAAAGCTATGAATGTTCCATGAATCTTTCACCTTTCTTAAATGAAAAATATTTTCTGAAAATGAAAAAGAAGTACATGAATTTCGAATTCTATCTTGAAAAGAGTTTAATTATTTTGATGTGGTGGCAATACTTTTGTTTTCTGAATGAATGCTTGAACAGTGCATATTTTTTATAGTGAAGTTTATGAATGTTAAAATTGTTGGCTCTTGAAAGAATAATGAAAAAAGAGAAAGGTTATTGATAATCAAAATCATAAAATTGATTATTGAAGCAAGAAAAAGCAGTGAAAAGCACAAAGCTTGCGAAAAAAATATAAAAAAAATAAAAAAATAAAGAAAAAGAAAGAAAAAGAAAAAGCAAGTAGAAAAAAAGCCAATAAGCCTTTAAACTAAAAGGCAAGGGTAAAAAGGATCCAAGGCTTTGAGCATTAATGGATAGGAGGGCCCTAAGAAATAAAATCTTGGCCTAAGCGGCTAAATCAAGTTGTCCCTAACCATGTGCTTGTGGCGTGAAGGTGTAAAGTGAAAAGCTTGAGACTGAGCGGTTAAAGTCATGGTCCAAAGCAAAAGGAGTGTGCTTAAGAACTCTGGGTACCTCTAACTGGGGACTCTAGCAAAGCTGAGTCACAATCTGAAAAGGTTCACCCAGTTATATGTCTGTGGTAAATGCATCCGGAGGTAATACTGGAAAACAAAATGCTTAGGGTCACGGCCAAGACTCATAATGTAGCTGTGTTCAAGAATCAACATACTAAACTAGGAGAATCAATAACACTATCTGAATTCTGAGTTCCTATGGATGCCAATCATTCTGAACTTCAAAGGATAAAGTGAGATGCCAAAACTGTTCAGAAGCAAAAAGCTACTAGTCTCGCTCATCTAATTGGAACTAAGCTTCATTGATATTTTGAAATTTATTGTATTTTCTCTTCTTTTTATCCTATTTTGTTTGTGGTTGCTTGGGGACAAGCAACAATTTAAGTTTGGTGTTGTGATGAGCGGATAATTTATACACTTTTTGGCATTATTTTTACATAGTTTTTAATATGTTTTAGTTATTTTTTATTATATTTTTATTAGTTTTTATGCAAAAATTACATTTCTGGACTTTACTATGAGTTTGTGTGTTTTTCTTTAATTTTAGGTATTTTCTGGATGAAATTGAGGGACTTGAGCAAAAATCTTATTTAGAGGCTGAGAAAGGACTGCAGATGCTTTTGGATTCTGACCCTCCTGTACTCGAAGTAGATTTTCTGGAGCTACAAATACCCAATTGGCGCGCTCTCAATTTCGTTGGAAAGTATACATCTTGGGATTTCCAAAAATATATAATAGTCTATACTTTTCCCGATATTTGATGGCCCAAACTGGCGTTAAACCCCAGCCAGAGACCCTTTTCTGGCGTAAAACGTCGGAACTGGCACCAAAACTGGAGTTGAACGCCCAAACTGGCACCCAAGCTGGCGTTTAACTCAAAAGAATGGCCTATGCACGTGAAAGCTTCAAAGCTCAGCCCAAATACTCACCAAGTGGGCCCCAGAAGTAGATTTCTGCACTATCTACACTTAGTTACTCATTTTCTGTAAACCAAAGTTACTAGTTTAGTATAAAAACTACTTTTAGAGATTCATTTTGCAACTTATGACATTTTACATCTCATATTGTATCTTCTACAGCATGAGTCTCTAAACTCCGTAGGTGGGGGTGAGGAGCTCTGCTGTGTCTCAATGGATTAATGCAATTACTATTGTTTTCTTTTCGATCACGCTTGATTCTATTCTAAGATACTCACTCGTACTTCAATATAACGAATATGATGAACCGTGACACTCATCATCATTCTCAACTTTATAAACGCATGCTTGACAACTACTCCCGTTCTATCTGAGCTCAACGTAGTCATTGGGCGATAGTGACGTTAGGATTTTTGCCAGTAAAGAAGTTCAAAAAAACAGTCGCGTTGTAGATATAGTCTCTAAATCGACAGAAATCCCTTCGTACAAACATTTTGGTTGTCACAAGTAACAAACCCCTTTAAAATTGATAACCGAGTATTTAAACCTCGGGTCGTCTTCTCAAGGAATTGCAGGGAAGTATGTTCTTATTATTGGTTATGGAGATTGTAAATTTGGGGTTTTGAGAATAGGGAGCAAGTAATTTAAATTGTAATTAAAATAAATAAATAACTGTAAAATAAACTTTTGGCAAGGTATGAGAAATTGGAAGTCCTAGCCCAGTTATCCTTATCAACAATAATGAAAATTGACTCTTGATTCCACTTAGTTAACCTTTACTAGAGCAAGGGAAGGTCAAGTGACTAATTAGTTTGATCTTCAAATACTAGTTAATCCCAAAGGAAAGATTGGGATTATCGAAGTTCAGTTCAATTAGCAAAGATAACAATTATCACTTATGTTGAGTTAAGATAACTCCTGAGTTACTAATTTTTTAACCAAAGCCAAGAATGTAGAAAGCTAAATTAAAATCATAAATATCTGGAATACCTTAAATAAAATACATTCAAAGCAGTAAAATCTAACATGAAAAAGTTCATAAGCCAATTGGGCGACATAAATCAAATACAAATAAAAGCATTAGAGTTAATAAAAAAAGAAGCGAAAGTAAATAGAAAGGGACATTGAACCTGGGATCGAGAGTCACTCCTAAAACTAAGAGAAGTCCTAAATCCTAATGCTAAGAGAGAGAGAGAGGAGAGAACCTCTCTCTCTAAAACTACATCTAAAACATGAAAAGTGAATTATGAGAGCCTCCTCATGAATGGATTCATTCCCCCACTTTATAGCCTCTAATGTGTGTGTTCTGGGCTAAAAACAGGGTCAAAAGCAGCCCAGAAATCGCCCCTGCGATTTCTGTTATGTTCAGGTCGCGGAAAGGTGACGCGGCCGCGTCGTCCATGCGGCCGCGCGGATTGGGTGTTGGCCAGGTCACGCGTTCGCGTCACCTGGCATCGGAGCAACTATTGCAAATTATATATCAAATCGAAGCCCCAAACGTTAGCTTTCCAACGCAACTGGAACCGCGTCATTTGGACCTCTGTAGCTAAAGTTATAGCCGTTTGAGTGTGAAGAGGTCAGGCTGGACAGCTTAGCAATTTCTCCAACTTATTGTATTCCTTCCACTTTTGCATGCTTCCTTTCTATCCTCTGAGCCATTCCTGCCCTGTAATCTCTGAAATCACTTAACACACATATCAAGGCATCTAATGGTGATAAGAGAGGATTAATAATAAGCAAATATAGGATCAAAGAAGCATGTTTTCAATAAAAGCACATATTAGGAAGGCAAATGTAAAACCATGCAAATAGTATGAATAAGTGGGTAAAGAGTTGATGAAAACCACTCAATTGAGCATAAGATAAACCATAAAATAGTGGTTTATCAGATAGCTTGAGTGCCTATCTCTTGGGTCTCTGATCCACGGATTTGACTTGCCTCTCCTGACAACAGAGCATTCGAATCCGTGAGATTATAACCTTCATGGTAGAGGCTAGAACCAATTGGCAGCATTCCTGAGATTTGGAAAGTCTAAACCTTGTCTGTGGTATTCTGAGTAGGATCTTGGATGGGATGACTATGACGAGCTTCAAACTCACGAATGTTGGGCGCAGTGACAATGTGCAAAAAGATAGAGAGATCCTATTCCGACACAAGTGAGAATCGACAGATGATTACCCGAGCAGAAACCATTCCTGGACCATTTTCGCTGAGAGGATGGATGGTAGCCATTGACAACAGTGATCAACCAACATACAGCTTGCCATGGAAGGAAGTCATGCGAGTTTCGAAAAAAAGACAGTAGGAATGCAGAGATTCAAACGACAGAGCATCTCCAGAACCTCAACCTATTCCTCATTACTGAATCACAAGTATCATTCGTTTCATGTTATTTACTTTTCATAAACAAAATCATTTTTATCATTAATCTCCTGACTAAGATTTACAAGATAACCATAGCTTGCTTCAAGCCAGTAATCTCCGTGGGATCGACCCTTACTCACGTAAGGTATTACTTGGATGACCCAGTGCACTTGCTGGTTAGTTGTGCGGAGTCGCAAAGGTGTCATTGCAATCCCGTTCACTAATCAACATCAATCCATAGGTTGTAACCTAGCTACTAATTGACTTAGTAATAGGCTAGTATCAATGGTTATCAAATTGACCACCAAAGGTTCTCAAATCACCAATTCATTGAGACCCAATGACACAAGGTCACTCAATCCCCTTAGCCTAGGCCAAGAGTAAAGAAAACTACTCAAAAACTATAGAAAAAATTTTATCAAACACCTAGTATGCAGGAAAAGTAAACATCATAAAATGCAAGAATTAATGAAACCCATAACTAACATAAGTAGGAAATCAACAATAACAATCAAGATCAACATAAAAGAAACATGGAAACATAAAATTGCATTAAAAGGAAATCAAGATCCAACAATGGTTCATCAACACAAAAGAGAGCAAAATAAGAAATTAACAAGAGAAACTAAGAAGATCAAGACAATAAAACACTAAAATATAATGAGAATTAAAATCAAAACAAGAATTGAAAGAGAAATTTGAGAGTGATTAACCTAACTTTACCCTAATTTCAATCCTAAATCTAGAGAGAGGAGAGAGCCTCCTTCTCTAGAATTCTACCCTAAAACCTCATGAAAACTAAACTATGACTACTTGGTTCATTCTCCCTCCAATCCTTGGGTTCAATAGCAACAGAAATGAGTTGGATTATGCCCAAAATGAGCTAGAAATCGCTGGCCACGATTTGCCTTTAGTGAGTCACGCTGATCCACCCACGTGTACGCGTGATGCACATGTATGCGTCTCTAGACACCAGGCAACTATCATAAATTTTATATCATTTTGAAGCCCTGGATGTTAGCTTTCCAACGCAACTAAAATCGCCTCATTTGGATCTCTGTAGCTCAAGTTATGATTGATTGAGTACGAAGAGGTCAGGCATGACAGCTTTGCGATTCCTTGATTTCTTCATGAGTTCTCCCATTTTGCATGCTTTTCCTTCATTCCTTCAATCCAATCTTTGCCTTCTAAACCTGAAATAACTTAACAAACATATCAAGGCATCGAATGGAATTAAAGTGAATTAAATCTAGCTATTTTAAGGCCTAAAAAGCTTGTTTTCACACTTAAGCACAAATTTAAGGAGAAATACAAAACAATGCTATTTCATTGAATAAATGTGAGAAAAGTTGATAAATCTCCTAAATTAAGAACAAGATAAACCACAAAATTGGGGTTTATCAATCCTCCCCACACTTAAACCAAGCATGTCCTCATGCTAAAAATAAAGAAGGACAAGAAAAGGGGTATGAACATTTATTCAATGCAAATAAACTATATGCACCTATCTATATGAAAGCACTAAATGCAAGATGATTCTACCTACTTGGTTAAAAGTAAATCAATCTCCAAGAACACATATGCACATGTAGGGCTAAGTAGCAAGATGATTTATGAATCCTACCAATTTGAATATTAAAATAAAGTACAAGTAAACTTGCAAGAATAAAAGCTCATGAAAGCCGGGAACAAGGAATTGAGCATCGAACCCTCACCGGAAGTGTTTGCAGTCTAGTCGATCGAGTGTATAGGGTTTATCAATTAATTCTCTTCTACTCATGCTTTCCAAGATTTGTCTTTCATCGAACAATCAACAATTATTCAATGCATGCATACATTCATCATGAGGACTTATTCATAGGTTGTAATGGGGCTAGGGTAAAGGTGAAGATGCATAAGGTCAAGTGAGTTTGGAATTTGAATCTTTGATTAACCTAAGCTCTCACCTAACCTATATAACAACCTATGTAATTCTAATACACTACCTAGCTACCATGATTCCCACTTTTTCACATACTCATGCATTCTTTTTAATTCACATCCCATATACATTGTTATTATTGAACTTTACTTTGGGGCATTTTTGTCCCCTTTTTATTGCTTTTCTTTTTCTTTCTTTTTCTATATATTTTTTTTCTCTTTTTTTATTATTTTTTTTACATTTTTTTCTTTTGTTTTCTCATAATTTTTTTTTCAAACTAAAATATATACAAGGATGTCAATACATATGGTTTACACTTTTAATGCATGAGTATGTACCTAATTCCCAAAATTTTCAATAAAAAATACAAAATACACTTTTACCTCAACTAATTTCCCAAGTTTCCCATATCCAATTGATACACACCCTTACTAGCCTAAGCTAATCAAAGATCCAAATTAAAGGACATTTATTATTTTTCACTTAGGGCTTGTGATTTGCTACAATTAAGAACAAAAGGGATTAAATAGGCTGAAAATTGGCTAACAATGGTTGATGAAAGATAGACTATTTGGGTAAGTGAGCTAAATAAAATGATGGCCTCAATCATATAAATGCATGTATACATGGAATAATGGACATATAGAATCAAACAAATCAAAGATTACAATCATAGAAAGAGAACAATGCACACAAGAATGGAAAATAAGTGGTTATAAGATGTAACCACACAATTGGCCTCAAAACTCACATTCTTGTGTTATTAGCTCAAAAACCATGTTCCAAAATAAATTCTTCAAGTAAGTTCACACAAAATTTTTTTCGAATTGGTAGGGTGCCTTAAAACAATTTTTCTTGGAAAAGAAATCATCACCCTAATGATGAGGGAAAAACAATTTCCGCACAAACTCACCGGCAAGTATACTGGGTCGCATCAAGTAGTAATAACTCACAAGAGTGAGGTCGATCCCACAGGGATTGATGGATTGAGAAACTTTAATTAGGTGATAAATTTAGTTAAGCGAATAGTTGATGATTTGAGTGAAATTTTGATTAACAGAAAGTGAATTGCAGAAAGTTAAAGTGCAGAAAGTAAATTCGGCAGAAAAGTAATGTGCAGAAGAGGTAAATTGCAGAAACTTAAAGTGCAAGAAATTAAAAGAGCTGAAACTTAAATTGCAAGAAAAGTAAATGACTGAAACTTAAAGTGCAAGAAACATAAATTGCTAAATCTAAATTGCTAGGAAACTTAAATTGCATAAAGAATAAAGGGATTTGGGTACTGGGATTCAAAATTGAGCTGGAAAAATGTAAATTGAAGTAGATCAGAGAACTATGATATGAAGAGAGTTAGATCAGGATCTCAGTAGCAAACAGAAATGGAAAATTGCTTGAAGAAACAAAACAGCAAGACAACTTAGATCAATTATGAAATCCTAAAAAGAAATTGACAATTTGCAGAAGAGTAACAAGAACAGAAAGAAAATCTAGATCTCAATTACTCTTTTGACCAAGCAAAAAAGAAGAAATTGCAGAAGAAGTAAAATGAAAACAGAAAAGAAAGTTCAGATCCAATTTCCAATTCTTAGAACTATAAAAAGGGAAGTAGAAGATGATTCTCACTTGAAGAATTTCAATGAAGTTCTTCAATCTGAATTCCAAACCCAAAATAGAAAATGGAAGTTGTAGAAGAAAGAACAGACAGAAAGAAAACTAGATCTAATCCCAATTCCCAAATTCAAAAAGGAAAATTAAAAGAGCTCGAAAAAGTTAAAATGAGCAAAAGGTCCTCTTCAAATCAAATTTGCTCCTATTTATACACTTTCTATTCTAGTCACTAAGCACTTGGAATGGGCTTTTGGGTCTGTGAAGACTTGGATCCAAGATGGCACTTGGTGGCATGGGTCAGGGTGCATTTTGTGAAGCTCTAGTGGAGCACTCCGTGACCAAAATGAACGCTACATTCATTCCTTCTAGGCGTGCCAATTTGGTGCGCAGTGTTCCTCTATCGTTGCCATAGTGAACGCTACGTTCACTCTTCAAACGTTGCCTCCTTAGGTGCTTCCTTGGTGCGCACCATTCTCCCCTGGCGTTGCCTTAGTGAACGATGCGTTCACTCTTCCCACGCTGCACCATTTAGTGCGCGCCTTCTCTTCATGGGCGCTCTCCTAGTGAACGCTACGTTCACATTTCGAGCGCTAGCTTATGTACGGAAGCCCGAGCCTTGCCTTCCCAGCTTGGAATTCACGAAAAAGTGAAGAAAGTGAACGCGGCGTTCACTTCCAAAGTGAACGCTATTCCAAGTGTGCTAGTGAACACAACGCTTTACTGTTTGCTTCTCCCTGATTCTTCATTTTTTTCATTTCTTCACCTACAAGCAACCAAACAAACAATCAAAGTATCACCAAATTCACAAGGTCTTTGAATCATTCATGAAATCAATTAATTCTAGCATAAACCCTATGAGTTTGTGAAAAATAAATGATGTTTGATTGATTCAACATAATCATGAAAATCCACTCCAATCACTTACTTATTCCGCAAGAAAGTGCATAAAACCTAATGAAACTAATGAAAAATGCTTGTAGAACTAGCATAAGATGACTTGTCACCACAACACCAAACTTAAACATTGCTTGTCCCCAAGCAAGCACTAAACATGAGAAGAAATGAAATAAAATAGAGAAGCATATATCCTTATTTAGTAGGTAATTGAATTCAGACAATGGGATTTTATGCAGACAAGATGCAGCTCACTTATTCTTTGCTGATAGATATGAAATGTCACTTTGAGGATTCACTAGAGTTGCTGTTATAATACCTTGCTTTTTGATTGATCCCTTTTTTATTTTTTCTTCTTTCTTTTGCTTAGAAAGCTTATATCTCAATGGTAGCTCAGTGTCAAGTGTTGCAGCAGCCTTTTGGCTCAATTTTTCTCAACACTTCTTCACTACAGACACTTGGCTCACAATTCTTCTTAGTAACATTGATGCCCAGCACCTCTTTGGGTTACTAAATGCTTTGTAACTAGGTTGCTCTTGATAATGGGCTTTCGGTTGGTAATCCCAGATTAGTTAATCTAAGTTACCAAGTTTTAAAAGACTCCTTAGAACCTAATTGTCCAAGCATATTGGTGCACGAAATCCTGATCGTTCATTCCTTGGTAACGGCGCTGAAAACTTTATATGCACATTCATAATCTTAGTTCTTTGTCACAACTTCGCATAACTAACTAGCAAGTGCACTGGGTCGTCCAAGTAATAAACCTTACGTGAGTAAGGGTCGATCCCACGGAGATTGTCGGCTTGAAGCAAGCTATGGTCACCTTGTAAATCTCAGCTAGGCAGATTCAATTGGTTATGGAGATTTGATAATTAAAATATAATTAAAATATAAAATAGGATAGAAATACTTATGTAAATCATTGGTGAGAATTTCAGATAAGCGTATGGAGATGCTTATATTCCTTCTGAACCTCTGCTTTCCTACTGCTTTCATCCAATCACTCATACTCCTTTCCATGGCAAGCTGTATGTTGGGCATCACCGTTGTCAATGGCTACATCCCGTCCTCTCAGTGAAAATGGTCCAAAATACGCTGTCACCGCACGGCTAATCATCTATCAGTTCTCAATCCTACTGGAATAGGATTCAATAATCCTTTTGCGTCTGTCACTACGCCCAGCACTCACGAGTTTGAAGCTCGTCACAGCCATCCCTTCCCAAATCCTACTCAGAATACCACAGACAAGGTTTAGACTTTCTGGATCTCAAGAATGGCCGCCAATAATTCTAGTCTATACCACAAAGACTCTGATCGTAAATCAGGAGGCTAAGAGATTTGCATTCAAGCTTGCTTTCATGTAGAACGGAAGTGTTTGTCTGGTACGCGTTCATAAGTGAGAATGGTGATGAGTGTCACATAATCATCACATTCATCATGTTCTTGTGTGCGAATGAATATCTTAGAGAAGAAATAGGCTTGAGTTGAATAGAAAAACAATAGTACTTTGCATTAATTCATGAGGAACAGCAGAGCTCCACACCTTAATCTATGGTGTGTAGAAACTCTATCGTTGAAAATACATAAGAACAAGGTCCAGGCATGGCCGAATGGCCAGCCCCCTAAGCGTCTAAGGAAAAACGTTCCAAAGATCTAAAAGTGATCCAAAGATGGTCCAAAGATGTAAATACAATAGTAAAAAGTCCTATTTATACTAAATTAGTTACTAGGGTTTACAGAGATAAGTAAATGATGCAGAAATCCACTTCTGGGCCCACTTGGTGTGTGCTTGGGCTAAGCATTGAAGCTTTCATGTGTAGAGGTCTTCCTTGGAGTTAAACGCTAGTTTGTAACTTGTTTCTGGCGTTTAACTCTGCTTTGCAACTTGTTTCTGGCGTTTAACGCCAGAATAGGGCAGAAAGCTGGCGTTGAACGCCAGTTTGCGTCATCTAAACTTGGGCAAAGTATAGACTATTATATATTGTTGGAATGCCCTGGATGTATACTTTCCAACGCAATTGAGAGTGCACCATTTGTACTCCTGTAGCTCCAGAAATTCCATTCTGAGTGCAGGGAGGTCAGAATCCAACAGCATCTGTAGTCCTTCTTCAGCCTCTGAATCTGATTTTTGCTCAAGTCCCTCGATTTCAGCCAGAAAATACCTGAAATCACAAAAAAATACACAAACTCATAGTAAAGTCTAGAAATGTGATTTTTATTTAAAAACTAATAAAAATATATTAAAAAATAATCAAATCATACTAAAAACTATGTAAAAACAATGCCAAAAAGCATATAAATTATCCGCTCATCACAACACCAAACTTAAATTGTTGCTTGTCCCCAAGGAACTGAATATCAAATAGGATAAAAAGAAGAGAATATACTATAAATTTCAAATATCAATGAAACTTAGCTCCAATTAGATGAGCGGGACTAGTAGCTTTTTGCCTCTGAACAGTTTTGGCATCTCACTTTATCCTTTGAGGTTCAGAATGATTGGCATCTATAGGAACTCAAAATTCAGATAGTGTTATTGATTCTCCTAGTTTAGTATGTTGATTCTTGAACACAGCTACTTTGTGAGTCTTGGCCATGGCCCTAAGCACTTTGTTTTCCAGTATTACCACCGGATACATAAATGCCACAAACACATAATTGGGTGAACCTTTTTAGATTGTGACTCAGCTTTGCTAAAGTCCCCAATTAGAGGTGTCCAGGGTTCTTAAGCACACTCTGTTTTTACTTTGGACCTCGACTTTAATCGCTCAGTCTCAAGTTTTCACTTGACACCTTCACGCCACAAGCACATGGTTAGGGACAGCTTGGTTTAGCTGCTTAGGCCAGGATTTTATTCCTTTAGTCCCTCCTATTCACTGATGCTCAAAGCCTTAGATCCTTTTTACCCTTGCCTTTTGGTTTTAAGGGCTATTGGCTTTTTGCTCTTGCCTTTTGGTTTAAAGAGCTTTTGGCTTTTTCTGCTTGCTTTTTTCTTTTTCTTTCTTTTTTTCTTTTATTTTTGCCATAATTTTTTTTCTCTTTTTTTTTGCAAGCCTTGTCTATTCACTGCTTTTTCTTGCTTCAAGAATCAATTTTATGATTTTTCAGATTATCAAATAATATTTCTCCTTTTTCATCATTCTTTCAAGAGCGAACAATTTTAACATTCATAAACAACAAATTCAAAAGACATATGCACTGTTCAAGCATTCATTCAGAAAACAAAAGGTATTGTCACCACATCAAAATAATTAAACTAATTTCAAGGATGAATTCGAAATCATGTACTTGTTCTTTTGTAATTAAAGCATTTTTCATTTAAGAGAGGTGATGAATTCATAGGACATTTATAGCTTTAAGACATAGACACTTAAATACTAATGATTATATAGTAAAGACACAAACATAAATAAAACATAAGGCTCAAAAATTGAAAAACAGGAAAATAAGAACAAGGAGATTAAGGAACGGGTCCACCTTAGTGAGGGTGGCTGATAAACCACTATTTTATGGTTTATCTTGTGCTCAATTGAGTGGTTTTTATCAACTCTTTACCCACTTATTCATACTATTTGCATGGTTTTACATTTGCCTTCCTAATTATGCGCTGTGATTGAAAACATGCTTCTTTGGCCTTAAGTTCCCTATGTTTAGACCTCTCTTATTACCATTAGATGCCTTGATATGTGTGTTAAGTGATTTCAGAGATTACAGGGTAAGAATGGCTCAGAGGATGGAAAGGAAGCATGCAAAAGTGGAAGGAATACAAGAAGTTGGAGAAATTGCTAAGCTGTCCAGCTTGACCTCTTCGCACTCAAACGACTATAACTATAGCTACAAGGGTCCAAATGACGCGGTTTCAGTTGCGGTGGAAAGCTAACGTCCGGGGCTTCGATTTGATATATAATATGCCATACTTGCTCTGATCCTAGGCGACGCGGTCGCGTGATCCACGCGAACGCGTCGCAGTGGCGAAAAACCAGCGTGGCAGATTTCTTCTCCAGCGATTTCTGGGCTGTTTTCGACCCAGTTTGCGGCCCAGAAAACACAGATTAGAGGCTATAAAGTGGGGGAATGCATCCATACATGAACAAGCTTTCACATTCACAATTTTAGGAGTAGATGTAGTTTTTAGAGAGAGAGGTTCTCTCCTCTCTCTTAGGATTTAGTTTTAGGATTTAGGATTATTTCTTCTTCATCACAGGTTCAATGTTCCTTTTATTTATTTTTCTAATTTTATTTATGAACTCTTCCATGTTACATTTGATATCTTTATTAGTGCTAATTGAGGTATTTCAGAATTATGATTGCTTTCTTTTATTTATTATATAAATAATTTGGATTTTTCCCTTTTGGCTTTGGTTGAGTTATTGGAGACTCTTGAGTTATCAAACTCATTGTTAATTGAAAATTGGAATTCTTCGAGAATTAATTCGAGTTTCACTAACTCTAACTTTTCCCAAGGAAAGACTAGGACTTGAGGAATCAGAATTAATTCATCCACTTAACTTACCTTTATAATTAGAGGTTAACAAAGTGGGAGAAAAATCCAATTCTCATTACAATTGATAAGGATAACCAGGATAGGATTTCCAGTTTTCATACCTTTCCAAGAGTTTTATTATCTATTTAATTTAATACAATTTACTTTCTTGCCATTTACTATTCTCGCTTTTTATCTTATACATTAAAAACCCCCAATTTACAAACTCATAACCAATAATAAGAACACCTCCCTGCAATTCCTTAAGAAGACGACCCGAGGTTTAAATACTTCGGTTATCAATTTATTTAGGGGTTTGTTACTTGTGACAACCAAAACATTTGTAAGAAAGGTTGATTGCTTGGTTTAGTAACTATACTTGCAACGAGAGTTTACTATAACTTCTAAACCATCAATATTCAGTTCTTCAAAATGGCGCCGTTGCCGGGGAATTGCAAACGTGTGCCTTATTATTGGTTATTGTAAATATTTTTACTTTTTGCTTGTTTATTTGTTTTTATTTTTGTTTTTATTTTTGCTTTTTCATAAATTAAGAGGTTATTGGTTTTTATTTAGTAATTAAAAATAAATTTTCAAAACATTTGTTCTTCGTGTTCATCTTGACCTTCAAGTTGTTCTTAGTTGTTTTCTTCGTTTTGATCTAAAAATTTTAAGTTTGGTGTCATTTTATTGTGTTTCTCTTTCCTCATTAAATTCAAAAAATTCAAAATTTAAAACTCAAATTTTAAATTTCAAATTTTAATTTTCAAAATTCAAATTTAAAAATTTAAAATTCAAATCTCAAATTTCAAAATTTAAAATTTCAAAATTTAAATTTCAAAATTCAAATCTTTTTCAAAAATCATATCTTTTTCAAAATCTTATCTTATCTTATTTCAAAAATCAAATTTCAATTTTCAATATTTAAATTCCAAAATTCAAAATCCAAATTTAAAATTTTAGATTTAAGATTTTAAAAATCAAACCTTTTCAAAATTTAAATCTTTTTCAAATTTTTATCTTATACTGTTGACTTTTTCAAAATTCAAATTTCAAAATTTTAAAAATTCAACTTTAAAAATTTTCAAATTTCAAAATTTAAAAACTCAAAATTCAAAATTTAATTTTTCAAATTCAAAAATTTTAATTTTAGTAAGCTTTTAATTTAAATTTGTTTTTATTTTCGTTTTTAATTTTTATTAGCTACCATGAATTCTCACCCCTCTCGCTTTGAGTTTGGTTCTAAATCTGTTGAAAGGAGTGGAAGCTATAATAGGAATATGCATCAAGGTCTAAGCAATCAAAGATGGATGGAACAACACCCTCCAAGATATCATGGGCAAGGACCACTCTACAATGCATACCAAGCTGATAGATATGGTGGACCCCCTTGTAATTACAACCAAACCCCACCCTGTGCTTATGAACCACCTCTCCAACATACCTTTGAACCACCAAACTCACAAGCCCCTTTACACCATTTACCTCCATATGACCTTAACCCACATCCACCATACCAACCACCCTATGAACCGAATGAGCCATACATAGATCCACCCCAACCTCCATTGGATAACAATACACTCATCTCTAAAATCATTGGTCTCACCTCTACACTCCAAAATCTTATATCCCGCATGAACTAACCCTCTACCTCCAATATTCAACCCTCAAGCTCTAGTGCACTTCCTTTTCAACCACATAATGATCTTTTCATCCCATCACCACCCTCCATGGAAGAGCACCCACATCCATCAATCCAAGAGCAAGATGATCCCAATTATGCTATTAATATGGAACAGGAAAGAAGGAATCATCTTCGCGAATCCATACTTCATAAAGAGCTAGAGGAGGCCCTACGGGTAAAGGTAGGAGAGACCCTTAAAGATGAAAGAATAGTTGAAAGGAGTTGTCATGGAAAGAAAATCATCGAGATAGAGACAAAGCATCAATTATTAAAAAGGAAGAAGTGGTTACAGACTTAAGAGATGCTGAACCTCCATGGGAAAGTCAAGACATAGAGACTCCTTCCAAGATGGTTGCATTTGATGTTGAGGAGGGTGTACAACCTCCAAGGCATGTCATGGTTAAGGACTTGGAAAAGGCCGATCAAGAGATAGAGACTAAAGAAGAAGAAGCACAGCCTCCCATGCCCTTGGTGAGCAATGAAAAAGAGATTGAATTGGAAGAAAGCTACCAAGAGGAAGAGGTTGATATTGAAGAAACTTGCAAAGAGGTGGAAGTTGTCAAAGAGCACAAGGGAGTGGAGCTTGAAATCACCTTGCCAAAGTTATTGGAGACTCCTCCCCCTAAGTTGCCATCATCCTTCACAACATTCAAGTGGGTAAAATTCATATCCCTTAGTTTTCTAATTCCACTTGAATATGGGCTACTGGAGATGGATGGTCAACTTAGAGCTATTTGTGGCATAAAGAGTAAGAGGAAGATGGTCAGTGGTAAGAATTGTCCTGCAAGGTTCATTATGGTTGGAAGCTCAAAGTTTAAATGCAAGGGTTGGTGTAGAGCTCAATTGAATGGGTCTAGGAAGCTGTTTGGTAGCTGCAGTGAGAATTCAAATTACTTATCACCTGGCTGGAAAAATACAAATACCAACAAAAATGGGTGTAAAAGCAAGGTTTGGGATCCTGGAATCTGCTCTGACATTTGTCACCCCGGGAGCCTAAGAATCAGTTTGAAGCTTCTTAAGGGCTTTACATACCTAGTTTGGGACCCCAGAGGTTACTGGAAGTACAAACACTGGTGGGGATTCCTGGATGAATACAAGCATAAGCCACCATAACTGGGAGCTCACCAAATGTCCAACTTAAGGACTTTAACTAAAAGTGCTAGGTGGGAGACAACCCACCATGGTATGATCGTTCCTTTTTCATTTTTATTTAGTTTTATTTGTTTTCGAGTTTTATTTTATTTTATTATATTGAACCTGGAGTTTTGCATCACATTCATATTAACACTGCATTCTGCATTTTTTTCAGATTAAAAAAAAAAGCACGCACGCGACGCGGCAGCGTCGCTGACGCGTCCGCGTCACTAGTGCGTTGGGAAGAAAAGAATTGAACAGAGAGTCATGCGAGAGCGTGGCTGGAGGCGCGCCTTTAGCATAATTTGACCCATGCGACCGCGTCACCGACGCGATCGCGTTAATTGAAAAATAGCTTCCCTACGCGTCCGCGTCACCCACGCGACCGCGTGGCCCTGTAAATCGACGTAAAAAGGGTGTATGGCCAAAAGTTGAGCTTAAATTGGGCTGGACTCGTGCTGGAAGCCCAAGCCCTCCTACGCGAACGCGTGCCCCACGCGTCCGCATCATATTGGAAATAAGGCCATTCATGCAATCACGTCGACCACGCGACCGCGTCACCCAATATTTTGGCCAAAAGAGTTTCGAACAGAGAGTTGTGGGAGAGCGCGGCTGCCCTCACGCCACTCGCACGGATCATGTCACGCGTCCGCATGACCAACGCGACCGCGTCGAATAGTTTAAGCGCTGCTCACGCGAACGCGTACCCCACGCGTCCGCGTCGCTCGCGCCGCACAGCTCATCTAACTCTGCCAAAAATATCTTATCTTTTTCCTACCTAAATCCTAATTTCTTCTATCTTTTCTTCTTTCTCTCTCTTTTCTTACTTTCTTTTTCTTCATCTTTTTAACTTCTCATCCTTTTTCATTTTCATTTTATTTTATTTATTTGCATACTTTTATTCATTACATATTTTTATTTTTCTAAATTTATTATTTTACCATTGTTGTTCAAATATTCTTATTCAATTGTTACATCTTTTCTGGTATTTTCTTGGTGCTTAGTGACTTGTTTAATTCTGATTGAGTAATATTATTTAAATCAATGCCAATCTTTTATATTTGTATTACTTTTACATTGACATGAATTTATATTATCTCTCGTCCCCCACTCTCTTCCCCATTGTTGCAAATTTTGCACCATTGGTATGCCATGGCTTCTATTGTTTTCTCACGTACATGTTGAAGCTTTTATGTAATTGAGACCCTTATCATTTGGCATTAACCCACCCATACTTCATTTATTTTCTTATCTTTACTTCTGGGTATTACTATTCTTCTTTTTCTCTTCTTTCAGGCTGGCCACCGAAGATGGAAAAAGGGAGAAACTTCTAAAAGGGGAGACAAACAAGTCCATCTGCACAATCCTTGAAGGAAAGCGTCAGTTGGAACAACCCGTCCACCTGCACATCTCAGCATGCACCGAGGACGGTGCAATCTTTAAGTGTGGGGAGGTCGATACCGATCTCCATGGGTTAGTTACTCTTCTATCTCAACACCAATGGTTTATTTTCCTTGTTAGTTGTTGCATTTGCATGTTTGATTGCATATTTATTTGATTTTGTGCATTTAGTTACTACTTGGTTAAAGTAAAAAATTTCTTTTTAAGACCCTATTTTTGAAAATTTTCACTAATTTAAATTGAAAAATTTTTGTGTTAAATTTGTTTGAAGTTGTATTTGGAACATGATTTTTGAGCCAAAGAACACACAACCTGTGAGATTTTGAGCTTGTTTATATGGTTACATTATTTAACCATAAATTTTTATTCTTGTGTGTTTTCTTCTCTATAATTGCAATCTTTACTTTGTTCCATTCTATATGTCCATTATTTAGTGTATTTATATTCTTGCATATGATTGAGGCCATTATTTGTTATTAGCTCACTTTTCCCAAATAAGCCTACCTTTTACATCACCCTTGTTAGCCACTTTGAACTTTTTAATCCCCTTCTATTTCATAACCACATTACTAGCCTTAAGCAGAAAAACAAAATAAAAATCCCAAGTTAAATCCTTGGTTAGCTTAAGATAGATATTGTGAATAATTTAAGTGTGGGGAATTTCATGGGAACATGGGATGATATGAAAAAGTAGGGAATTAAATTGAATAAGTAATTTGAAAATTTGGAAAGCATGCTCATGTGAAATCAAAATAATTAAATTACCATGTGCTTTAAAAAAAAATCAAGTAATTAAATAAGGGGATACAAAAAAAAAGAGAGAAGAAAAATAATATTACCCCAAATGCAAAATAAAAAGAATCAATGCACATGGGACAAAATTAAAAAAAAAATAAGTTTGATACATGAGCATGTAATATAAAAGTGGAAAAAATTTGGGTAGCTAGATAAAGCATTTTAAAATTATATAAAGTATGTATATGTTAGGTGAGATCTTAGACTAATCAAGGATTCACTTTATAAAGCTCACTTAGCCATATATATACCCTTACCCTTACCTTAGCCCCATTACAACCTTGAAAAGACCTCATGATGTTTGCATTGATACATTAAATATTGTTGATTGGTTAGATGAAGAACAAAGTTTTAGAAAGCATGACTAGAGAAGAGTAGTAGAGTGATTAAACCCTAGACACTTGAGAGATTAGAGTGATATACACTACCAGTAAGGGTTCAATGCTTGATTCTATGTTCCCTGCTTTCATGAGCTGTCTTCTTACAAGTTTACTTGTCTTTTATTGTATAATTTGAATTAGTGAAATCTGATTTATGTATATTCTTGGAGAATTTGATTTACTTTTAACCAAGTAGGTAGAAACATTTTGCATGTAATTATATTCATATAGATAGGTTGTATTTCATACATTCTACCACTCCTCTTCATTCTTTATAGCTTCTCTTAAGCTTAGCATGAGGACATGCTAATGTTTAAGTGTGGGGAGGTTGATAAACCACTATTTTATGGTTTATCTTGTGCTCAATTGAGTGGTTTTTATCAACTCTTTACCCACTTATTCATACTATTTGCATGGTTTTACATTTGCCTTCCTAATTATGTGCTTTGATTGAAAACATGCTTCTTTGGCCTTAAGTTCCCTATGTTTAACCTCTCTTATTACCATTAGATACCTTGATATGTGTGTTAAGTGATTTCAGATATTATAGGGCAAGAATGGCTCAGAGGATGGAAAGGTAGCATGCAAAAGTGGAAGGAATACAAGAAATTGGAGAAATTGCTGAGCTGTCCAGCTTGACCTCTTCGCACTCAAACTGCTATAACTTTAGCTACATAGGTCCAAATGACGCGGTTCTAGTTGCGTTTGAAAGCTAACGTCCGGGGCTTCGATTTGATATATAATATCCCATAGTTACCCTGACGCTAAGTGACATGGTCGCGTGATCCACGCGGACACGTCGCAGTGGCAAAAAACCAGCGTGGCAGATTTCTTCTCCAGCGATTTCTGGGCTCTTTTTGACCCAGTTTGCGGCCCAGAAAACACAGATTAGAGGCTATAAAGTGGGGGAATGCATCCATACATGAACAAGCTTTCACATTCACAATTTTAGGAGTAGATGTAGTTTTTAGAGAGAGAGGTTCTCTCCTCTCTCTTAGGATTTAGTTTTAGGATTTAGGATTATTTCTTCTTCATCAAAGGTTCAATGTTCCTTTTATTTATTTTTCTAATTTAATTTATGAACTCTTCCATGTTACATTTGATATCTTTATTAGTGCTAATTGAGGTATTTCAGAATTATGATTGCTTTCTTTTATTTATTATATAAATAATTTAGATTTTTCCCTTTTGGCTTTGGTTGAGTCATTGGAGACTCTTGAGTTATCAAACTCATTGTTAATTGAAAATTGGAATTCTTCAAGAATTAATTTGAGTTCCACTAACTCTAACTTTTCCCAAGGAAAGACTAGGACTTAAGGAATCAGAATTAATTCATCCACTTAACAAAGTGGGAGAAAAATCCAATTCTCATTACAATTGATAAGGATAACCAGGATAGGACTTCTAGTTTTCATACCTTGCCAAGAGTTTTATTATCTATTTAATTTAATACAATTTACTTTCTTGCCATTTACTATTCTTGCTTTTTATCTTATACATTAAAAACCCCCAATTTACAAACTCATAACCAATAATAAGAACACCTCCCTGCAATTCCTTGAGAAGACGACCCGAGGTTTAAATACTTCGGTTATCAATTTATTTAGGGGTTTGTTACTTGTGACAACCAAAACGTTGATTGCTTGGTTTAGTAACTATACTTGCAACGAGAGTTTACTATAACTTCTAAACCATCAATCTTCAGTTATTCAGTGGCGTCTTCCTCTTCTTGAAGAACCAATGGTGCTTTTGAGCTCCTCTATGTCTCTTCCTTGCCTTTGTCGCTTCATCCCTAGTGATTTTGGTGCTCCTATCCTTAGTTGCTCCCAATAGTTGTGTGGAGGAAAATGTATCCCTTGAGGTATCTCAGGGATTTCTTAGTGAGGGAATTCCTCATGCTCTTGTTGAGGTCCATAAGTGGGCTCTCTTGTTGTGCAGTCAAATGCTCTATTACTGAGCTATGGACCCTTGAGATGAATCTCTCCATCTCCCATGACTCGGAGGTGGAAGCTTTTGTCTTCCCTTTCCTCTTTCTAGAGGTTTCTCCGGCCTTAGATGCCATAAATGGTTATAGAAAAACAAAAAGCAATGCTTTTACCACACCAAACTTAAAAGGTTTGCTCGTCCTCGAGCAAAAGAAGAAATAAAGAAGGGGAAGAAGAAGAAAATAGAGGAGATGGAGGGGGAGAGAGAGAGAGAGGTGGGGTAGGTGGGGATCCTGTGGGGTCCACAGATCCTGAGGTGTCAAGAATTTCTCATCTCTGCACCATTTAGATGTGCAAAATACCCTCTGTATGTAATACTGGCATTTAACGCCAGACTGCTGCCTGTTTCTGGCGTTAAATGCCTAAATGTAGCCTATTTATGGCATTTAACACCAGGTTGATGCTTGTTTCTGGCGTTAAACGCTAGCTTGGTGCTTGTTTCTGGCATTAAACGCCAGACAGATGCTTGTTTCTGGCGTTTAAATGCCAGAATGCTCTTCCTCCAAGGTGTGCTATTTTTAATGCTATTTTTCATTCTGTTTTTTATTTTTCAGTTATTTTTGTGACTTCACATGATCATCCACCTAAAGAAAACATAAAATAGCAATGAAAAATAAATAGATATAATTAAATAACATTGGGTTGCCTCCCAACAAGCGCTTCTTTAAAGTCAATAGCTTGACAGTGAGCTCTCATGGAGCCTCACAGATGTTCAGAGCATTGTTGGGACCTCCCAACACCAAACTTAGAGTTTGAATGTGGGGGTTCAACACCAAACTTAGAGTTTGGTTGTGGCCTCCCAACACCAAACTTAGAGTTTGACTGTGGGGGCTTTGGTTGACTCTGCAATGAGAGGAGCTTTTTATGCTTCCTCTCCATGGTTACAGAAGGAGATCCTTGAGTCTTAAATACAATGTAGTCCTCATTCAGTTGAAGGACCAACTCTCCTCTGTCCACATCAATCACAGCTCTTGCTGTGGCTAGGAAGGGTCTTCCAAGGATGATGGATTCATCCTCATCCTTCCCAGTGTCTAGGATTATGAAATCAACAGGGATGTAAAGGCCTTCAACCTTTACTAACACGTCCTCTACTAGTCCATAAGCCTATTTTCTTGAGTTGTCTGCCATCTCTAATGATATTCTGGCAGCTTGCACCTCAGAGATCCCAAGTTTCTCCATTACAAAGAGTGGCATAAGGTTAATGCCTAACCCCAGGTCACACAGAGCCTTCTCAAAGGTGATGGTGCCTATGTAACAGGGGATTAGGAATTTACCAGGATCCTATTTCTTTCGAGGTAATTTCTGCCTATCCAATGCATTTAGTTCATTGGTAAGCAAGGGAGGTTTATCTTCCCAAGTCTCATTACCAAATAATTTGGCATTCAACTTCATGATTGCACCAAGGTACTTAGCAACTTGCTCTTCAGTAATGTCTTCATCCTCTTCAGAGGAAGAATACTCATCAGAGCTTATAAAGGGCAGAAGCAAGTTGAATGGAATCTCTATGGTCTTTGTATGAGCCTCAGATTCCTTCAGGTCCTCATTGAGGAATCCCTTAATGTTCAGAGGACGTCCCATGAGGTCCTCCTCATTGGGATTCACGTCCTCCTCCTCCTCTCTGGGTTCGGCCACACCAAGTAAGGTTATAGCCTTGCACTCTCTTTTTGGATTCTCTTCTGTATTGCTTGGGAGAGTACTAGGAGAAGTTTCAGTGATTCTTTTACTCAGCTGGCCCACTTGTGCCTCCAAATTTCTGATGGAGGACCTTGTTTCATTCATGAAACTTAGAGTGGCCTTAGATAGATCAGAGACTATATTTGCTAAGCTAGATGGATTCTGCTCATAATTCTCTGTCTGTTGCTGAGTGGATAATGGAAAAGGCTTGCTATTGCTAAACCTGTTTCTTCCACCATTATTAAAGCCTTGTTGAGGCTTTTGTTGATCCTTCCATGAGAAATTTGGATGATTTCTACATGTGGGATTATAGGTGTTTCCATAGGGTTCCCCCATGTAATTCACCTCTGCTATTGCAGGGTTCTCAGGATTATAGGTGTTTCCATACTGTTGGATGCAGCTTGCAATCCATTCAGACTCTGAGAAATCATATTGACTTGCTGAGTCAATATTTTATTCTGAGCTAATATGGAATTCAGTATCAATTTCAAGAACTCCCTTCCTCTGAGGCGTCCCATTACTCACATGATTCCTTTCAGAAGTGTACATGAACTAGTTATTTGCAACCATGTCAATGAGTTCCTGAGCTTCTGCAGGCATTTTCTTTAGGTGAATGGATCCACTTGCAGAATGGTCCAATGACATCTTTGATAATTCAGATAGACCATCATAGAATATATCCAGGATGGTCCATTCTGAAAGCATGTCAGAAGGACATTTTTTGGTTAGTTGCTTATATCTCTCCCAAGCTTCATAGAGGGATTCACCTTCTTTCTGTTTGAAGGTTTGAACATCCACTCTAAGCTTGCTAAGCTTTTGAGGAGGAAAGAACTTGGCTAAGAAAGTCGTGACCAGCTTATCCCAAGAGTTCAAGCTATCTTTAGGTTGAGAGTCCAACCATATTCTAGCTCTGTCTCTTACAGCAAATGGGAAAAGCATAAGCCTGTAGACCTCGGGATCAACCCCATTGGTCTTAACAGTCTCACAGATTTGCAAGAATTCAGTTAAGAACTGAAAAGGATCTTTTGATGGAAGTCCATGAAACTTGCAATTCGGTTGCATCAGAGAAACTAATTGAGGCTTTAGCTCAAAATTGTTTGCTCCAATGGCAGGGATTAAGATGCTTCTTCCATGTAAGTTGGAATTTGGTGCAGTGAAGTCACCAAGCATCTTCCTTACATTGTTATTGGGTTCGGCCATGTCTCCTTCTTTTTCCAAAATTTCTATCAGATTTTCTCCAGAGAGTTGTGCCTTAGCTTCCTCTTCAGAGTCCTTTCAGGTTCAGGATCAACTTCAACAAGAATGTTCTTATCCTTGTTCCTGCTCATATGAAAAAGAAGAGAACAGAAAAGAAAATATGAAATCCTCTATGTCACAGTATAGAGATTCCTTATGTGAGTATAAGAAGAGAAGAATAGAAGAAGGAGAAGAGAAAAATTTGAATTTTAAAAAGAATAAAAGGAAAATATTTTTGTTTTTATTTTAATTATTAGTTAGAATTGGAAAATAAAATAAAATAAAAATATTTTTGTTTTTAATTTAAAATTAAAGTTAAAATTCGAAATTTAAGAAGAGAAATAAAATTAAATTAAAATTAAAATCAATTAGTTAATTAAAAAGGAATTTTGAAAAAGAAGTTAGTGATTTTCGAAAATTAGAGAGAGAGAATTAGTTAGGTGGTTTTGAAAAAGATAAGAATCAAACAAGATAAGATTAATTGACAAAAAGATTTGAAAATCAATTTTGAAAAGATAAGAAGTTAGATAAGATGTTAGAAAAGATTTTGAAATTGATTTTGAAAAAGATATGATTGAAATTTATTTTGAAAAAGATTTGAAAAAGAAATTTAAAAAGATTTGATTTTGAAAATTAAAGTTGATTACTTGACTAACAAGAAACAAAAAGATATGATTTTAAAATTTAAAGATTGAACCTTTCTTAATAGGCAAGTAATAACTTGAAATTTTTGAATCAAAATATTAAATGTTAGTAATAAATTCGAAAATATGAAGTAAAAATAAGAAAAAGATTTTGAAAACCATTTTGAAATTTTCAAAAATCATAAAAGAAAAATGAAAAAGATTTGTTTTTTGAAAAAGATTTAAAAAAGATGTAATTTTTAAAATGAAAATTTGATTTGACTCATAAGAAACAATTAAATTTAAAAACTTTTTGACTAAATCAAACCAAATTTTCGAAAATTTATGAGAGAATAAGGGAAAGATATTTTTTTTATTTTTGAATTTTTAATGAAGAAAGGGAAAAACAATAAAAAGACTCAAAACATGAAAATTTTATGAATCAAAACACACAATGCATGCAAGAACACTTTGAATGTCAAGATGAACACCAAGAACACTTTGAATGTCAAGATGAACACCAAGAACTTATTTTTGAAAATTTTTAAGAAAAGAAAAACATGCAAGACACCAAACTTAGAAATTTTCAAACTTTAGACACTAACAAATTGAAAATGCATATGAAAAACAAGAAAAGACACAAAACAAGAAAAATTAAAGATCAAACATAGAAAATCATCAAGAACAACTTGAAGATCATGAAGAACACATGCATGAATTTTTGAAAATTTTAAGAAAAATTAAAAAGATGCAATTGACACCAAACTTACAAATTGACACTAGACTCAAACAAGAAACATAAAATTTTTGGTTTTTTTTATTTTATAAGAATTTTTTGGTTTTTTCTGAAAATTATTTTGGGAAAAACAAAAAAGAAAAAATTTCTTTTATATTATTTTCGAAAATAAGAAATAAAAAAGCTTAAAAATAAAATAAAATTACCTAATCTGAGCAACAAGATGAACCGTCAGTTGCCCAAACTCGAACAATCCCCGGCAACGGCGCCAAAAACTTGGTGCACGAAATCATGATCGTTCATTCCTTGGTAACGGCGCTGAAAAATTTATACGCATATTCATAATCTTAGTTCTTTGTCACAACTTCGCACAACTAACTAGCAAGTGCACTGGGTCGTCCAAGTAATAAACCTTACGTGAGTAAGGGTCGATCCCACAGAGATTGTCGGCTTGAAGCAAGCTATGGTCACCTTGTAAATCTCAGTCAGGCAGATTCAATTGGTTATGGAGATTTGATAATTAAAATATAATTAAAATATAAAATAGGATAGAAATACTTATGTAATTCATTGGTGAGAATTTCAGATAAGCGTATGGAGATGCTTATATTCCTTCTGAACCTCTGCTTTCCTACTGCTTTCATCCAATCACTCATACTCCTTTCCATGGCAAGCTGTATGTTGGGCATCACCGTTGTCAATGGCTACATCCCGTCCTCTCAGTGAAAATGGTCCAAAATGCACTGTCACCGCACGGCTAATCATCTGTCGATTCTCGATCCTGTTGGAATAGGATTCAGTAATCCTTTTGCGTCTGTCACTACGCCCAGCACTCGCGAGTTTGAAGCTTGTCACAGCCATCCCTTCCCAGATCCTACTCGGAATACCACAGACAACGTTTAGACTTTTCGGATCTCAAGAATGGATACCAATAATTCTAGCCTATACCACGAAGACTCTGATCGTAAATCAGGAGGCTAAGAGATATGCATTCAAGCTTGATTTCATGTAGAACGGAAGTGTTTGTCAGGCACGCGTTCATAAGTGAGAATGGTGATGAGCATCACATAATCATCACATTCATCATGTTCTTTTGTGCGAATGAATATCTTAGAGAGGAAATAGGCTTGAGTTGAATAGAAAAATAATAGTACTTTGCATTAATTCATGAGGAACAGCAGAGCTCCACACCTTAATCTATGGTGTGTAGAAACTCTACCGTTGAAAGTACATAAGAACAAGGTCCAGGCATAACCGAATGGCCAGCCCCCTAAGCGTCTAAAGAAAAATGTTCCAAAGATCTAAAAATGATCCAAAGATGGTCCAAAGATGTAAATACAATAGTGAAAAGTCCTATTTATACTAAACTAGTTACTAGGGCTTACAGAGATAGGTAAATGATGCAGAAATCCACTTCCGGGCCCACTTGGTGTGTGCTTGGGCTGAGCATTGAAGCTTTCACGTGTAGAGGTCTTCCTTGGAGTTAAACGCCAGTTTGTAACTTGTTTCTGGCGTTTAACTCTGCTTTGCAACTTGTTTCTGGCGTTTAACACCAGAATAGGGCAGAAAGCTGGCGTTGAACGCCAGTTTTCGTCATCTAAACTTGGGCAAAGTATGAACTATTATATATTGCTGGAAAACCCTGGATGTCTACTTTCCAAAGCAATTGAGAGCACGCCATTTGGACTCTTGTAGCTCCAGAAAATCCACTTTGAGTGCAGGGAGGTCAGAATCCAACAGCATCTGTAGTCCTTCTTCAGCCTCTGAATCTGATTTTTGCTCAAGTCCCTCAATTTCAGCCAGAAAATACCTGAAATCACAGAAAAACACACAAACTCATACTAAAGTTCAGAAATGTGATTTTTATTTAAAAACTAATAAAAATATAAAAACTAATCAAATCATACTAAAAACTATGTAAAAACAATGCCAAAAAGCGTATAAATTATCCGCTCATCACATATCCTAGTACAAGAAGCATCACATGCATATGTCCTAAGGTCTAAGCTATTGGTGTCTAGCCTTATTATTTGTTTCTTTCTTTCATGTTGCCAATCCTTGGCTTTTCTTTTCTTTTTCCTTTCTTACTTTGCTTCATTTTCCAAGGATGTTCATTAATAAAAGGTTTTATACCAGCAACTAAGTTCACACTACAAGAGATATTCTATTCTGTAGCTTTTATTATTGAGCTTATCATCTAATCAAGAAATTACTACCACAAGTCTTTATTCTAATTCCTACTACATTGGACAATCACTTTCTATTTCAAACATTTTCTCTTATTGATGCAAAAGGGGAAACAAGACAGAATTTAATGCAGATGAGTGATAACAAGCATTTAAACTAGTGCAGACATCAAAATTACACTATTTGAACTAAACATCAAGGTAAACAGCAGCTCCTCATTCAGAATAGTTCATAGCAGAGTGAATTTTGTGACAATACAACCTCTCAGGAGTGTCTTGCAGCTATCATCATCATCCTTTACTTTTGCATTTCCCTTGGTGATGTTTCTTTTAAGAGGCTGTGTGTCTTTTCTGCATAATTATTGGAAGTTCACTACAAGAAAACACGTCTATTGCCACGCTTTTAAAGCGTGGCAAAAAGCTGAAAAAAACGTGGCGATAGCTTTTCGCCACGCTTTTTTATCTACCGCCACGCTTTTAAAAGGGTGACCTATGAAAGGGTGGCGGTTGCTCTATCGCCACGCTTTTTTCAACCTATCGCCACGCTTTTTGTTTGCCACGTTTTTTTACAAATTGCCACTTTTAAAAGGGTGGCTGTATGAGCGTGGCGATAGAGAGAGATACGGCCACGCTTTTAAAGCGTGGCGATAGGGAGAGATACGGCCACGCTTTAAAAGCGTGGCCATAGGGAGAGATACAGCCACGCTTTAAAAGCGTGGCGAAAGTCTTCTCAAATTAAAAAAAAAAATTTCTTTTCCTTGATCTACATCGCTACACAATATAAATTTTCAGTCTTTTTTTATTACCAAACCTATAAATATAATATACAATTTTTATTACAAGACAAATTAAACAGTTATTAGTGACGACTTTTGCCACAATTTTTATGAATCTCGAGTTCAAATTCCAAAACTAAAAGCTAAAGAAAAATACAGGAACAATACAACTTAAACCCTTGCTGTTCCTCCTTCCTTTAGCCCTCAAACTTCCTTCCTCACCTCAGCAACACCATTTCTCTCTTCTGTACACTTTTTCGGTTTATCTTGGATGTCCTGCAATCAAGAAGTTACAGCTTTCTCAACTACTTCAGAGACAGAACTGTCCACTTTGCTTTTTGCCTCTGCCAGCAAAGATTCATAATACTACAACAACAACGGCACAAAGAGAATCCGAGTTCAGCCACACATCATCAGCAATATTATTGCATCAAAAAATCATCACATGGAGGGAATCATTATTTAGCTTTAGCTATAATCCTAAAGCATTTATCATAAACCAAAGCATGCAGGTTCAGTACCCCTAAATTCTAACCACTCCTGTAATTATAATACTTCTAATGATATGTTAGGAACAAGTAGTTTCCAGTCAACCTTGATGACATAATATAGTCTATAGTTCGTACATCCAAAGCAAAGACTGTTTTCCATAGTTATTAAAATATCCCAGAGAATGAGTTTCAGGAGCATCAGTGTCAACTTACTTGTCTTTGAGTTTCCAACTGAGATGTTAGAAGACGGTTGTATTCATCCAAAATCTGTTTTTGAGAAATAACAATGAATCACTAACCATGTATTGAAATGGGAAATATACTCAGAAATAGTGGTGCTAATAACAATGAAGACTTAGTGTTGTTAGAAAATTAAAATGCTATCCTATCAAATGATGATGTGGAACTATTTCTACAAGACAGTATATCTATTAAATGTAAAGTGGTTCATGCAAGCAGGCCAGTGTTAATTAATCACAGCGAGCAAGATTATCCGACCCAGATATGCATATGTTTCTATTTCAGGCTATCTGTCCAAGTTAGCTTCAGCATAAACACAGGACATTCAAGAGTTTATATAGAACAAACATACTGCCTCAACTTCAATACAAAGTTGAAATATAATACTTTTTGCAATTATTATATTAGTAATTGCTTTGTCCTCTAACAGATTTCAAGGACTAATGATTTTGTTTTTGGGGCTGGGGGGAGGAGAGATGGGAATCAATTCTAAAAAAAATGATAATATTCTATACTAATTAGTTTGTTTTAAAAGAGGACTCCAGCCCTCCATAAAATAAATTAAAATACACTACCTCCTAAAACAGGCAAAAGAAGTATGCTGCAACCAGGACTAGAAAAAAGTCTTCCCCGTCGGAGTCTATTTTTTAAAAAAGTCTAGAAAAAATACACTACCATTATTTTTAAAAATTTGAAAAATTTACTTATACACATATTTTTTTCTAAAATTATTGTATCCCATACCCATATTCTTCGTACCGCGTATAGATACCGTACCTATATTCGTACATACAACTTCAGCTTCAATTCATCCAAGTTAGTAATAGTGTGGTTGTCCCTGGCTGCATTTATCGATATTCACAGTTTAGAATCACATAATTGGCTTGCATATAGTTACATCAAAACTGTAATGAGTCGCATAAAACTGCAACAATATAAATTTTAAGTTGTAAATTAAACAAAAAGTTCACAATGAAATTACTATAATGCCTAGCAAAAGCAGCTTAGTAACGAGTGATGATTTAGGTTTGTCCTAAATGATTAGCAAAATAGAAAGGTAATCTGATGCTTATAATCTGATGGTGATATATATATACTTCACATAATTGCTTAAATGATGCTTAAATGATTTAGGTTTGTCTTATTTATGCTTATAATCTGATGGTGATAGTGATATATATATACTTCACATAATTGCTATGGTTTTGAAATGAGATGAAAAGGTAATCCAAATAGAAAGCACACACATATTTATTCTTATAATTGACACATAATTCAATGATAATGTAGATAAATTTCAAACTGATAATATATTTGAAATTCGTCTTTTTTTAATTCAAATAAAAAATAAATTCAAAGTCTATATTGGAAGTCAAACATTCATATGTATATATATCTGTAGCTATAATATATATTGCTCTTTGCTCATGACCACTCATTGTCAATGATTTATCAAATGAAATTAACTCAGAAGCATACAAAAATGGTTACCTAAGTAGTGGTTTCAGTGCTTGGAGTTCTTTACAGATCAGTTCAGTGGCAAAATCGACTAGCTTTGTGAATCTGTGATAAAAATTGACAAATTCTCACTTAGACAACCCTCCAATGGACATGAATAATGAAACCCAAACAGCTAATTAAAAATAGCAAGAGAGTAGAATGTCCTTAAATGGCCTAATGCATTTGTTCTTTCTAGTACTACTAAAATCCACTCATCATGCTGTGCCATTTATACTTCTATACTCCTAAGTCCTAACCCATAATTTTGTTTTCAATTTTCTTAAAATTTAATACAATTTAAATAACTGTGGTAACACCAATTGAAAAACATGAATAAACTTATATTTCTTTTATACAAAAAGTGGTTGCTAGTTAATGCAAAGTATAAAGTGGGTTGATGTGAATGTGAAGGAATAAAAAAGGGAAAATGGAAGCAAGTGTCGGGAGCTGCTGATTGCTGATGGGGAAATGCATTAGGACCCCCTTCCCTTCAATTTTAATTAATGCCTACAAGCTGGGAGCTGCTGATTGCTGATGGGGAAATGCATTAGGACCCCCTTCCCTTCAATTTTAATTAATGCCTACAAGCTGGGAGCTGCTGATTGCTGATGGGGAAATGCATTAGGACCCCCTTCCCTTCAATTTTAATTAATGCCTACAAGCTACAATGCCACTGCAATTTACAAACAATAAATACACTAACTACACTAAATTGTTCAAAAACACAAACTACACTAACTCTATACAATCATTTGACTTGAATGGCAATAGAAGTAGATCAAATAAAGCTTATTTTAAATAAGTAAAAAGCATTAATTTATTTGAAAGCATAGGGTATTCCTTTCAATTATTTCCAAATAAAGCCTCTACTTTAAGCATGTCATTGCAAAATACCAAAATGGAACCTTTTCTTTTCAAGTCCTTCAAATCTGTAACTCTTTTCTCTCTTCCTACTTGACGTTTTCTTAATCTAACGATTCCATATATCTTTGCAATAGAATCTCTTGTATTAATCATTAATCCTAAGCAATACAAACAAAATTACAACAAATACATCCCCACAAAAGATTTAAACAGATCATCTTAATAATTAATTTCAGATAGAAGCAAAAAAATCTTTTACTCACATCACACACACCCCTCAGCAGGGGCTTTTCTCCCTTCTTAAGCTTCTGTTGTCACACCTTTTTTACTTGTTCTTTGTTTAGCAACTACCTGACAACTATCCTCCCTCTTCACGTGACTGGCTTTCCCTGCAGTCTTTGTATCAAACTGTTTCCATGTTTTTACGAAAATAAAGTGTAAAATTATCCTCTCTAATGTGTCATCATATAATATCAATGATTTGCACATTTTTAATACAGAAAATAATTATACATTTAATAATCCAATACATAATAAAATTTGGATAAAAATAAACTTTTAGAACACGCATTAAACATACTAAACAAGTATTTCTAAGTTTTATAATTCTATGAGAATAAGAATGATACAACAAATTAATTATCTAGAGTTTAATTCAAACATGATACTCTATATTCAAATAAGATTTGTGAGGAAATTTACTAAAATGTAAAATGTAAATATTCAATTCTCTCTAGCTTCTTCACAATCATCACTTCCAACATACTAAATGATATCGACATCAGCAGGCTTAGCTTATTCAACCTTTTTAATTAATAATATTATTACAGAAAAATACTAAGAGCACCATAATTTAGCTGATATTATTATCTTATCAACTAGTTTTTCCTCCCTCTACATGTGCCGGGAAATGAATTTCAGTTAGTTATATATCTTTCATACTTTTTATAAGGAAGAGCAGAGCGAAACATTTTATTTTACGAGTGTGAAAACCCCTAGAAAGCTCAAATGTTTTCTATGCGAATTCATCAAATGAGAAACAGATTTTTAACCTAGCGAAAGCTAAAACGAAATCAAAGGCGCAAAACTAACAAGAGCAATACACGTGTGCCTAGGGTTCATTTCGATGTATTTGAAACACATGATTCTGTAGGAAGCAGAAAGTAAATAAGCTAATAAAGAAAAGTGAATTCAGGAGAGTAATTAGATGAGTGGGGGAGTACGAAGTGGTAGAAAACGATGGAAGAGCTTACATTGAAGGGGCTGGGATCTTGTGGAGCTATTCCAAGAGAGAGAGAGAGAGAGAGATTGAAAGGGGATGCCCAGCAGAGACGAATGCACGCTTCATAACCGCAACCATAATGAAGATCTGTTGCCACGCTTATAAAACGATCCTGTTTCACTCTATAGCCACGTTTTTGAAGCGTGGAAAAAAAAACGTGGCCATATCTCTAATCAATTGCCACCCTTCCAAAAGCGTGGCCGTTGACCCTTTTCGCCACGTTTTTAAAGCGTGGCAAGAAAAAACGTGGCCGAATCTCTATTCAATCGCCACCCTCACAAAAGCGTGGCCATTGATCACTTTTGGCCACGCTTTTAAAGCGTGGCAAAAAAAAAGCGTGGCCATAAGCCTTTTTTCTTGTAGTGGTTGCTGGTTTTTCCAAGCACTTAGGCAGATGGTTAGCATGCATGAATTATTGTAGGTTCTTGATCTTATTTTGGTGAGGGAACACCAAACTTAGTCCCTTGCTACTGTATATGATGCATCAGTTACATGAAACCATGTATTTTTGCTAAAGGTAATAAAACTAAAAAACTTGAAGACAGACAATGGTTTAGTGATTTCCGTGATTGCTTGGAGCTAGTACTCATTTATGCAGAGGGTTGAAATGTGTTTTTAAATGAGATTTTTGGTGGAACACCAAACTTAGCATCCTTCACTCACCCTTAAATTATTTTGGTGTGCAACACCAAACTTAGCTCCTTGCAATACAGATAAGTCTACTTAACCTTTTTTATTGAAATAGTTTAGGAAAAGAAAACTACCTCTGGTTGGGTTGCCTCCCAACAAGTGCTCTTTTAATGTCACTAGCTTGACATCCTTCATTCTTGCTCAACTTAGCTTCTGAATCTCCTTCTCTTTGTCCCAAGGACCTCCCAAATAATGCTTTGCCCTATGACCGTTTGCTGTGAAATTGTTCTTTGTTGCTTCATCTAGGAGTTCAAGACTTCCATAAGGGAGAACCTTTGTCACCAAGTAGGGACCAGTCCATTTAGACTTAAGTTTGCCAGGAAAAACTTTGAGCCTGGAGAGTACTTGCCGTCCTGGTTTGAACTCCTTCTTTGAGATCCTTTTGTCACGCCATCTCTTGGCTTTTTCCTTGTATATCTTAGCATTTTCATAGGCTTCCAGTCTAAACTCATCCAATTCATTTAATTGCAATAGCCTCTTCTCTCCTGCTGCCTGAGAATCAAGGTTGAGGATTTTAGTGGCCTAGAAAACTTTATGCTCAAGCTCTACAGGAAGACGACAAGACTTGCCATATAACAACTGAAAAGAAGACTTTCCAATAGGAGTTTTGAATGCTGTTCTATATTCCCAGAGAGCATCTTCTAATTTTCTAGCCCTATCCTTTCTTGTGTTCCCCACTGTTTTCTCCAAAATCCTCTTCAACTCCCTATTTGCAAGCTCTGCTTGGCCATTGATCTGTGGGTGATATGGTGTGGCTACTTTATGCATCACTCCGTATTTGTGAAGTAGTTTTTTCATCTGTTTGTTGCAAAAATGACTACCACCATCACTGACAAGACCCTTAGGCACTCCATATCTAGTAAAAATGTACTTCTTAAGGAATTGAATGATAATTTGTGCATCACAGTTGGTTGTTGCCATGGCTTCCACCCACTTTGAGACATATTCTACTACCACAAGTATGTATTTGAAAGAATATGAAGGTGGAAAAGGTCCCATAAAATCCATGCCCCAAAGATCAAAGTGTTCTATCTCCAAGATGTGTTTCTGAGGCATTTCATTCCTTCTTGTTAATCCTCCAGCTCTTTGGCACTCATTACATTGATGAACAGACTCTCTAGCATCCTTGAATATGGTTGGCCAATAAAATTCGCTTTGAAGTACTTTGGCTGCTGTTCTTTCTGGCCCAAAATGTCCACCATAAACTGAACCATGACAATGCCATAGTATGTCTCTCATCTCACTTTCAGGAACACATTTCCTAATCATTCCATCTGGACACCTCCTGAATAAGAATGGTTCATCCCATAAGAATTTCTTGGCCTCATTTAGCAGCTTCTTCACTTGTTGCTTGGTGAATTCTTGGGGAATATTTCTTCCAACCTTGTAGTTTGCAATGTCTGCAAATTAGGGAGCTTGTTGGATTTGCAAAAGGTGTTCATTTGGAAAGACTTCGTTCACTGAATGTGGAGCTTGGTTAGCTTCTTGTGATAATCTTGACAAATGGTCTGCCACTTGATTCTCATTCCCTTTTCTATCTTTCACTTCAATGTCAAATTCTTGTAGCAGCAACACCCACCTAATAAGCCTTGGCTTTGAATCCTATTTAGACATGAGATACTTGAGAGCAGCATGATCAGTATATACTATAACCTTTGAACCAATCAAGTATTGTCTAAATTTATCAAATGCATATACAATTGCCAAGAGCTCTTTCTCAGTGGTGGTATAATTTTTCTGTGCTTCATTCAACACCTTGCTAGCATATTATATAACATGATGCAGCTTGACTTTCTTCTGCCTCAATACAGCACCAATTGCAAAGTCACTTGCATCACACATAAGTTCAAAAGGCAATTCCCAATCTGGGGGTGTGATGATTAAGCACTGAATTAGAAATTTTATTACCCATCAATATGAAACAAGTCTAGAAGCACCAAGATTAACCAAGAAATTCTCAACAATTGAGTAAGAGTATTCAACACCATTATTAGAATAAGAAATTTAGAAAAGAAACTAAAAACAAGTTATAAGAACCGAATTAAAATGCAATGGATGATAATAAGTAAATGCAACATATGAAAGAAAATGAAAAATAACAAAAATAAGAAGTGGAAATTTGAAAAGGGAGGAAGAGAGAAAGTAAGAAAAGGAAGAAGAAAGAATAGGAAAGGAGAGAAGAAAAGAAAAGGAAAGAAGAAGAAAGGAGAAAGAATCAAGAAAAGAAGAGAGTAGGAGAAAAGAAAACAGAGCAGAAAACAGGGGAGGCAGGGCACGGAATCTACGCGTGCGCGCCATGTGCGCGCGTGCGTCGGTGGCATGATGGACAGGTGATGCGTAAGCGTCCCGTACGCTTGAGCTTAGATGGTGAGAGTGTAAATCGACGCGTACGCGTGATGTACACGTACGCGTGGATGCAGCTGTGCGTTTCGCGCAACTCTCGGGTTCCATGTATGGAGCCATGGTGATGCATCGACGCGTAAGCGTCGAGCAAGCATACGCGTGCTTGGCCCCCCTCTTTTTTTTTTTTTACATGTGAAAACAGAAACAGGACACTCTCCTAATCTACAAGAATTCTAAAACAATCATAATTAAAATTTAACAACAACTCTTTTTGGTTTTTGACAAATTTTCAAATACAAGACACACACAAAACTTACACTTCAAGTAAAATACAATATAACAATAACTATTCTAAACAAAACATAAATCTAACAAGAAATCTATCAATCAAAGAAAATTGTATAAGAGTATAGAAAAAAAAACTACCTACAATGGCAACTTAATTCATTCATTGATTATATATACAAGAGAATGGAAAGAGTTTACCATGATGGGGTGTCTCCCACCTAGCACTTTTAGTTTAAGTCCTTAAGTTGGATATTTGGGAGGCTCCTTGTCAAGGTGGCTTATGCTTGTACTCATCCTTGAATCCCCAACAATGTTTGCATCTCCAATGTCCACCGGGATCCCAAATTAGGCACATAAAGCCTTCAAGTAAGCATAAGTATATAACAAGGCCCCAAGAGTTTTGATTGTTGAAATGGATTCCGGGGTCCCAAACCTTGTTCTTGCACCCATCTTCTTGTTGACTACCATAGTTAAATCTGGGTGACAAGGCTTGTGAATTCTCAATTAAGCATCCAAACATTCTCCTAGACCCATGCAGTTTGGTTCTACACCAACCATTATTATTCAACTTTGAGCATGCAACCATCATGAACTTAGAGTGATGTTTCCAACCACTACACAACTCTCTCCTACTCTTAACTCCACAAAGAGCTCTAAGTTGACCATCATTTTCAATCAAACCATATTCAAGTGAGAAAGTAAAGCTTAGGGATAGGAATTTTTCCCACTTGAATGTTGTGTTGGATGATGGTGACTTAGGAAGGGGGACCTCCGCACACTTAGCCAATGCGAGATCCATTCCCTTGTGCTCTTCCTTTACGACTTCCACCTATGTACAAGCTTCTTCAATATGAATTCCTTTCTCACTAACCTTTTCTATACACCCTTCATTGCTCAAACCATGTGTCGGAGGTTGTGCACGGTCCTCCTTGTCATCAATTTCACAACACAATGAAGGAGGTTCATCAATTCCAAACGATACATTGGTTGGTGTGGAATTATCTTCAATTACGGAGCTTTCTTCTTGCTCAACCTTTCCCTTTTGGTAACTTCCTTTCAATTCAATCTTTTCTTCATTGCTTACCAAGGGTATGGGAGGTTGTACATATTCTTCTATGACCTCAATTTCATGTTCAATGGGAGAGGATTCAATTGTACATAAGAATTCATCAATGATTGAATCCATCTCTTGATCAACATCTTCAAAATCTTCAACCATGATATGCCTTGGAGGTTATACACCCTCCTCAACATCAATATCAAGCTTCTTGAAAGAGGGCTCTCTAATGCTACATTCCCATGGATTTCCAACATCTCCTAGGTTTTCAACCACTCCTTCTTTTTCAATCATCTCTATCCCCTCCTCTTGTTGCACTCCTTGCTTCAACCCCTCTTCTTTACCATGAAGCTCCAAACTCACTCCCTCACTAAGCTCCTTGGTTGCTTCTCCACATTCAACAATGGAAGTGCCTTGATCGCGCGAGCTTAGGTAGGATGAGTACAAGTTGCTAATGGCTTCCACCATGATAGTAATCTTGGCTTCTATCTTCTTGAACTCCTTTTGCGTCCCTTCTTGCCTTTGGAGGTAAGAGCTCATATATCCTTAGAGAGAATCATCCATTGGAAGTGGTAGGAGAAGAGAGGGTTCATTGTTTGGGAGGGAGGATTTATAATTGAAAGTTGGTTCATCTTGGTAAGCGTATGGAGGTGGTGGATATTGATGTGGTTCTTGAGAGTAATTATGTTGGAATGGTGGTGGTTCCATGTATGGTTTATATGGCTCATAAGGTGGTTGGTGTGGTTGATAGCAAGATTTGTGTTGGTTAGGAATTTCTCTTATAGAAAGAAGAATTTCGTTGTAAGCATAGATCCAAACCAACAAACAACTCTCACATCAAATTAAAGTTCGGTTTTGTCACAAGTACAAACCCCAATAAGAATTAACCGAAGTATTTAAACTCCGGGTCATCTCACAAGGAATTGCAATGAAGTGGTCAATTATTGGTTATGAAGAATAAAGGGGGGTTTGATTTGATAAGAGGGCAAGAAAATAAATGGCAAGAAAAGTAATTCAAACAAGTAATTAAAGAAAGCAATTAATAAAGAGAGACATTCATGGCAAGGTTTGAGATCAAAGGCTTTCTATCCTAGTCATTAATCATAACAACACTTAACAAAAATTTATCTTATTTCGTCATCCCTAATGTTGGAAGAAGGTGTAAGTTATCTTCCATTAGAGAAAGTTAAACAAGACTAGTTAACCTCAATCCGAATGTCCTAATCAACTCACTAATGGAATTAGCAAGAGATTAGAGTCTATGGAAATCATATTAACTAACAACTCTAGATCACCAATCTAAATTGGGTATTAATGACTCAAGATTGCCCAATTACTCTTCCCAAGCCAAGAATGCTCAAAATCTACTCTAAAGCCCAACCAAGCATTTTGTCAAACACTTGGTTAGTACTGCTACACAAAATTGTGATCGCACACTTTTCACACAACTCCGTGCAGCTGACCAGCAAGTGCACTGGGTCATCCAAGTAATAAACCTTACGTGAGTAAGGGTCGATCCCACGGAGATTGTCAGCTTGAAGTAAGCTATGGTCATCCTTGTAAATCTCAATCAGGCGGATTCAAATGGTTATGGGATTTTGATAATTAAAATATAATTAAAATAGAAAATAAGATAGAAGCACTTATGTAATTCATTGGTGGGATTTCAGATAAGCGTATGAAGATGCTTTGTTCCTTCTGAACCTCTGCTTTCCTATTGCCTTCATCCAATCATTCATACTCCCTTCCATGGCAAGCTGTATGTTGGGGGATCACCGTTGTCAATGGCTACCGTCCGTCCTCTCAGTGGAAATAGTCCAAATGCGCTGTCACCGTATGGCTAATCATCTTTCGGTTCTCACTCATATTGGAATAGGATCCATTGATCCTTTTGCGTCTGTCACTATGCCCAACACTCGTGAGTTTGAAGCTCGTCACAGTCATCCCTTCCCAGATCCTACTCGGAATACCACAGACAAGGTTTAGACTTTCCGGATCTCAGGAATGGCCGCCAATAATTCTAGCCTATACCACGAAGGTTTTAATCTTAGATTAGAAACCCAAGAGATACACATTCAAGCTTGTTTTCATGTAGAACGGAAGTGGTTGTCAAGCACGCGTTCATAAGTGAGAATGGTGATGAGTGTCACATAATCATCATATTCATCATGTTCTTGTGTGTGAATGAATATCTTAGGATAAGAATAAGCATGAATTGAATAGAAAAACAGTAGTACTTTGCATTGATTCATGAAGAACAGCAGAGCTCCACACCTTAATCTATGGGGTGTAGAAACTCCACCGTTGAAAATACATAAGTGATAATGGTGGTCATTGGCTTCGGCCCCAGAGGGGGAACCAAAATAACCAAGACGAAAATACAATAGTAAAAGGTCCTATTTATAATGAACTAGTAGCCTAGGGTTTATAGAAATAAGTAATTAATGCAGAAATCCACTTCCGGGCCCACTTGGTGTGTGCTTGGGCTGAGCATTGAAGCTTTCACATGTAGAGGCTTTTCTTGGAGTTAAACAACAACTTTGGTGCCAGTTTGGACGTTTAACTCCAGCTTTTATGCCTGTTCTGGCGTTTAACGCGAGAATACGGTAGAAAGTTGGCGTTTAAACGCCAGTTTGCATTATCAAAACTCAGACAAAGTATAGACTATTATATATTACTGGAAAGCCCAGGATGTCTACTTTCCAACGCAATTAAGAGCGCACCAATTGGGCTTCTGTAGCTCCAGAAAATCCACTTCGAGTACAGGGAGGTCAGAATCCAACAGCATCTGCAGTCCTTTTTCAGCCTCTTAATAAGATTTTTGCTCAGGTCCCTCAATTTTAGCCAGAAAATACCTGAAATCACAGAAAAACATACAAACTCGTAGTAAAGTCCAAAAATGTGATTTTTATTTAAAAACTAATAAAAATATAATAAAAAGTAACTAAAACATACTAAAAACTACCTAAAAATAATGCCAAAAAGCGTATATATTATCCACTCATCAGGTACAATTGGAAAGCATGGCAAAAGTGCAAGAATAATAAATCTACCAACTACCAATTGCAAGAAAAGTAAATTCACAACTCAAATCATCAATAAAGAAACATTAACTATCTAATCTCATTAAAAGAAAATCCAAATCCAACATGAGTTCATCATCATAAAAGAAGCATAAAAGTAAAATTAACATCACAAACTAAGAGAATGAAAGTGTAGAAGTAAGAAATCATAAAGGAAACAAGATGAAAAGATGAGATTGAACCTAGATCCAGGAGAGATTAACCTAACATAATTCTAGAGAGAAGAGGGAGCTTCTCTCTCTAGAAACTAACCTACATGATGCTATACTACCAAACAATTGCTCCCCCCTTGCCTAAGCTTGAATTCAGTATGAAATAGCATCAGAAATGAGTTGGATTGGGCCCAAAATGGGTTGCAAATCGCTGGCCATGATTTCACTTTAGTGAACCACGTGCTCCATCGGTGCGCACGTGTACAGTGCATGTGCGCGTTTCTATACGTCAAGCAACTATGGCAAATTTTATATCATTTTGAAGCCCCGGATGTTAGCTTTCCAAGGCATTTGGAACCGCCTCATTTGAACCTCTGTAGCTTAGGTTATGATCGATTGAGTAAGAAGAGGTCAGGCTTGATAGCTTTACAGTTGCTTCATTTCTTCATGAGTTGTCCCACTTTGCATGCTTTTCTCCTCACTTCTTCCATCCAATACTTGCCTTATGAACCTAAAATCACTCAACAAACATATCAAGGTATCTAATGGAATTAAAGTGAGTTAAATTTAGCTATTTTAAGGCATAAAAAGCATGTTTTCACATTTAAGCACAAATCTAGGGAGAATTACAAAACCATACTATTTCATTTAATAAATGTGAGAAAAGGTGATAAAATCTCCCAAATTAAGTACAAGATAAACCACAAAATTGGGGTTTATCAAATCTCCCCACACTTAAACTAAGCATGTCCTCATGCTAAGAATAAAGAAGGACAAGAAAAGGGGTATGAACATTTATTCAATGCAAATAAACTATATGCACCTATCTATATGAATGCAACTAAATGAAATATGATTCTACCTACTTGGTCAAAAGTAAATCAATCTCCAAGAACATATATAAGCAAGTAGGGCAAAGGTCATATGACGACTCCTGAATCCTACCAATTTGAATATCAAAATAAAGCACAAATAGACTTGCAAGAAGAAAAGCTCATGAAAGCAGGGAACAAGGAATTGAGCATCGAACCCTCACCGGACATGTATCCGCTCTAGTCGCTCTAGTGTATAGGGTCGACCACTCAATTCTCTTCTACTCATGCTTTCTAAGATTTGTTTTTCATCTAACAATCAACAATTATTCAATGCATGCATACATTCATCATGAGGTCTTAATCATAGGTTGTAATGGGGCTAGGGTCAAGGTAAAGATGCATATGGTCAAGTGAGCTTGAAATTTGTATCTTTGATTAGCCTAAGCTTTCACATATAACAACCTATACAATTCTAATACACAACCTAGCTACCCATGATTCCCACTTTTTCACATACTCATGCATTCTTTTTAATTCACATTCCATATCCATTGATTTTTGTTGAACTTTACTTTGGGGCATTTTTGTCCCCTTTTTATTTCTTTTTCTTTTTTTTTCTTTTTCTCTATTTTTTTTCTTTTATATATATATATATATATATATATATATATATATATATGTTCTTTTTCTTTTTCTTTATCATTTTTTATCTAAAGTATATACAAATGTATCAATGCATATGGTTTTACATAATTAACACATGAGTATGTACCCAATCCCCAAAATTTTCAATAAAAATAAAATTTACACTTTTACCTCAACCAATGTCCAAGTTTCCCATACCCAATTGATAAACGCTCTCACTAGCCTAAGCTAATCAAAGATCCAAATTAAGGATATTTATTGTTTTTCACTTAGGGGTAGTGATGTGCTAAAATTAAGAACAGAAGGGATTAAATAGGCTCAAATTTGGCTAACAATGGTTGATGAAAGGTAGGCTATTTGGGTAAGTGAGCTAAATTAAATGATGGCCTCAATCCTATAAATGCATGTATACATGGAATAATGGACATAAAGAATCAAACAAATCAAAGATTACTATCATAGAGAGAGAGTAATACACACAAGAATGGAAATAATTGGTTATATGATGTAACCACACAATTAGGCTCAAAACTCACATGTTTGTGTTCTTAGCTCAAAAACCATGTTCCAAAATACATTCTTCAAACAAGTTCAACACAAATTTTTTTCAAATTGGTAGGGTGCCCTAAAATAATTTTTCTTGGAAAAGAAATCATCACCCTAACCAAGTAGTCCTAACATAAAAAGAAGTGGTGAAATATGTACAAATTCTAACTAACATGCAACCTATCATGCAATGCAATGACTAACTAACAAAGGAAATCAAGAATTGGTGTTGAAAGAAAGAAGTTGTTACCCATGGAGATCGGTCGAACGACCTCCCCACACTTAGAAATTTGCACCGTCCTCGGTGCATGCAAAGAAAAGCAACGTGGACGGGTTGCTACAATTGATGAGCTCCTTCAAAGGATTGTGCGGGCGAACTTGTTTGTTGCCCCATTTAGAAGCTTTTCCTTTTCTTCCCCTCTTGGTGGCCAACCTAAAAGGAAAGAAAAAGAAAGAAAATTAAGCTTACAACAAAGATATTAAGCAAATATAACATAGGCGGGGCTAATGCCAAATAAGAGTAAGGGTCTCATCTACATGTTAGCTATACATGTAAGTGAGAGAGCAATATAGGCAAAGGGCATATCAACTAATACTTGATGCAAGAGTAAAGTCAAAGCATGAAGAGCACTCAAAAGCATCAAGTTCGACTAGAAAGAGTGGTCATGAAAGACATGCAAGTTCATATCAATGCACAAAGAATATAAGAGTCATACAAGATTATAAATTGATTTAAAAGTTTCATCACCCAACAATATCAAACAAGTCAAAAAGCACCACGATTAACCAAGAAATTCTCAATAATTGAGTAGGAAAATGCAACACCATTATTGAAAGAAGAGACTTGGAAAAAAATTGAAAACATGCTATAAAAACAAAATTGAAATGTAAAGAATAAAAGTATACGAATGTGATAAACAAAAAAAATGGCAGAGGAGAAAAAAAACTCTTTTTTTTTACCGGCGCGGACGCGTCAGAGATGCCCACGCGCCGATGTGCAGATTGGCAGGCTGGACAAGCGATGCGTACGCACACAGTACGCTACGCGTGCTTGATTAAGTTGGCGACCGACGCGGACGCGTCACGTACGCTTGTGCGTCAGGTTGCGGGCACAGAGTAGGCACAACTTTGGCACAACTCTCTGGAAAGTGTACTAGGAGGGCAGGTGACGCTATCGACGCGCGCGCATACCGTGCGTACGCGTGCATTGCGCAATTAGAGTCAACGGCGCGTACACACGGGTTGGTTTGTGCCTTAGGCCCAATGTTTGCACAGTGCAGGCCTAACTCTTAGGTTTTTGGCTGGGGGTGTAATTTTTGCATCCACGCGTACGCATACATGGTGCATCTGTGTTGATGGTCGAAAATGCTTGAGGTGCGCGCACGCGCGGGTTGGTGATATGTTTTTCAAAATTTTTCCAAGTTCTTGCACCAAACCAAGCCTTCTGAACCTCCAAACAGCTACCAAAACACCCTAAAACCTTATTTAACATATTATACTAACAAATATACTCAACAACTAAACAAAACATGAAATCAAACCTATTCTACCAATATTTACAAAAGAGAAAATGAAAAGAGTTTACCATGGTGGGGTGTCTCCCACTTAGCACTTTTAGTTTATGTCCTTAACTTGGACATTTGGTGGGGGTCCTTGCTAGGGTGGTTTATGCTTGAATTCATCCTTGAATCCCCACCATTGTTTGCATCTCTAATGTCCACCGGGATCCCAAATTAGGCGCACAAGGCCTTCAAGTAAGCTTAGGTAGATGACAAGGCCCCAAGAGTTTTGATTGTTGAAATGAATTCCGGGGTCCCAAACCTTGTTCTTGCACACATCTTTCCGTTGACTACCATAGTTAAATTTGGGTGACAAAGCTTGTGAATTCTCAATTGAGCATCCAAGCATTCTCCTAGACCCTTGCAATTTGGTTTTACACCAACCATTGCTATTCAACTTCGAGCATGCAACCATCATGAACTTAGAATGGTGTCTCCAACCACTACACAACTTTCTTTGACTCCTAACTCCACAAAAGGCTCTAAGTTGACCATCATTTTCAAGCAAACCATATTCAAGTGGGAAAGTGAAGCTTAGGGATAAAAATTTTACCCACTTGAATGTTGTGTTGGATGGTGTCTTAGGTAGGGGGACCTCCCCACACTTAGCCGATGCGGGGTCTACGCCCTTATGCTCCTTCTTGGCTACCTCTACCTCTCTACAACTTTCCTCAACTTCAACTTCTTCCTCTTGGTGGCTCTCTTCCAATTCAATCTCTTCTTTATTGCTCACCAAGGGCATGAGAGGTTGTACTTCTTCTTCTTTGACCTCAATTTCAAGCCCAATGGGAGAGGATTCAATTGTAGATAAGAACTCCTCAATGATTGAATCCATCTCTTGATCAACCTCTTCAAAGTCTTCAATATGCTTTGGAGGTTGTACACCCTCCTTAACATCAATATCAAATTTCTTGAAAGAGGGCTCTATAATGCTACATTCCCATGGACTTCCAACATCTCCTAGGTCTTCAACCACTCCTTCCGGCTCAATTGTCTCATCTTCCTCCTCTTGTTGTAATTCTTGCTTCAACTCCTCTTCTTCACCTTGAAGCTCTAAACTCACTCCCTCACTATGCTCCTTAATTGCTTCTCCACATTCGTCAATAGGAGTGCCTTGGTTGCTTAGGCTTAGTTGGGAGAAGGCCATATTGCTAATGGCTTCCACTAGGATAGCCATCTTGGCTTCTAGCTCCTTAAACTCCTTTTCCATCCCCTCTTGTTGCCTTTGAAATTGAGAGTTAAGATCTCTTAGTTCTAGCATGAGGGCTTTATCGGGGGGCGGTGGTCGAAGAGAGGGTTCATTGTTTGAGGGAAAGGCGTTGTAGTTGGAAGGTGGCTCATATTGGTAAGGGTATGGAGATGGTGTATATGGAGGTGGTTCTTGGGAGTATTTGTGTTGGAATTGTGGTGGTTCTATGTATGGTTCATATGTCTCATAAGAACTTTGCTTGTCCTCAAGCAAACAAAGAAACATGCAATAAAGTTTGACAAACCAAGGTAAGAAGATTAGCAATTTTTATGTTCATGGTTGGCTAGTTTACTATACATGCAACAATCACAAAAGAAATTCAAATGATTGATGTTTCTATCTAGCTCACTTTATGAAATCTTTTCCTTATATTTCTTCCTTGAACAAGCTTTTCATCTTTTTCTTAGCTTAGCTTCTTGGGTGCTTTGCACCATTAGTTAAAAGCTTCGACTCTAAATGCCTTGTTTTCAAGTATTACCACTTGATACATAATCACCACGATCATTTAATTAGAGGACTCTTTAAGCTCATTTATTTCTTTTCTTTACTTTCCTTATAATCATTGGTGCTTAGAGCCTTGAGCTTTGAGAGAGTGCTTTGCTCTTGAGCCTAGTCTTGACTCTAAGTGTTTTGTTTTCAAGCTTTTTGCTTGATACATAAACACCACAAGTACTTGACTAATGAATTGTCATTGGTACTCAGAGCCTTCAACTTTCTCATTTTTCCCTTTTTCTTTCTTAATCATTTAATTGATTTGCTTGTTCAAGGTTTTCAATATTTCAAACATTTCATAAAATGTCCTAGATGAAAACTTCAATTAAACAAATTCAAATGCAATTGAGCAACAATAGTTATGCTAGCCTTCCAATACTTATATGCTCATGCTAGATTCTTCTATAATTACCTTGTTTGTTTATGATCATGATACTTAATTACTTTGACTCACAAAATTCAAGATGGTAGTTATAATGTCATAGCAACATGTTACAATTCAAATATCAAGCTATGCTTTTTCAAAAAGAACAACACACATGCATATAAAAGAAATGGAAGACAATCATGCAATTGAAAGTATAGAAGATAAATAAGAGGAAAAGGAACTTAACCACCTTGTAGATTTTCATGTTTATTGTTGTCATTTTTCTCCTACTCCTTCCTTCCCCAACACCAAACTTAGAATAATTGCTTATCCTCAAGCAACAAATAAAATAGTGGTGATGGAATTTATGATTAATCATGAATGTCTTCAAGAAGATATGTAAGTAATGCATGTGTTTAAGCAAGCAAAAATTAAAGATGACAATCAAGGCACAAAGATAAGAGACAATATGATTTCATTAATAAGTGAGTTGTGCATGGTACTATGCATGAAAGGTAAGTGGCAACACCAAACTTAGTGTGACACTTTCATTTTAGAATGATGCAAGTACCCACTAAAGATTGAAGATCAAATTGTTGCATGCAACACCAAACTTAGAATGCAATCATATGCCAAATTATTGAAAGTAAACTAAGCAAGAAAGAGAATGTTACCAACGGTTGGGTTGCCTCCCAACAAGTGCTCTTTTAATGTTATTAGCTTGACATGTTGGTTCTTGAATTTTCTTCCTCTTCTTCCAATTGCTTAAGAGAAAGGACTTCAAGGGAGAAGAAGAGAAAATTGATGCCCCTTGATTTGATTGCCTCCTAACAAGCCTTCTTTTGTTATTATTAGCTTGATTCCTCTTGTTTGTTGGGGTGGGGGTTGGATTGCTTTTTGTTGACCTTCTCTTTTTCATGAATGTTGTCTTTTGTTTCTTGGTCACAACCCTTCTTTGAGTGTTTTCTTAATTGCCTTCACTTCCTTGATTTCAAGACTTAGCTGTTGTGTGATGGTTGGAGTGTCCTCTTCATCAAGAACCTCTTGGATTGATGGTTCAATTAAATCATCCTCCATGCAATTCTCCACTTCCTTGGAGTGTGGACTCCCTTGATTGTTTTCCTCCCTTACAACCTCCTTCTTCATTGGGATTTTACTTGGTATAGGGGCCTCTTTTTCTTGCTCTTCAAATTCCTCCTTTACACCCATAAATTGGTCTTCATCCTCTTTGCTAAGCTCTAAGTGTCCATCTATCTTCTCAAAAAGGCTCTCTCGTTCTTCCAATATTGTTCTTGTCTTTCCAAGAGTTCTCTAGCTCTCTCTTGAGTTTCTAGGGAACTTTGGAGGCATTGTTCTATTTGTAGCAAGAGAGGAGAAGGTTGGGGTGGATTTTGTGGAATTATGGATTTTGTGGTGAAGTGTTGTTGAGGGATATGGAATGAATTGTGTGGGTAATCAGATGTATTTTGTGGTTGATGAATTGAATTATATGAATTTTGGAAGGAATTTTGTGTTGAGGCAAACTCAAGTGGTAAAGAATTTTGATATGAAAAATTTGGAAGTGAGGTTGGATAATTAAGAGGTGAGGGCTCCTGATGGATGGGATAGGAAACATTGAATTCTCTTTGGTTTTGTTCTTCCCAATCACAATTTGGATAGTTGTCCCATTCATAGGAGTATGAATCATTTTGTGTTCTTGGGAAGTATGCTATTTGGTTTGATTGCTCAAACCCCATCATTCCTTGATCTTGATTTCCCCAACCACAATTAGTATGGTAACTTGAATCATTTTGTGGTGGTGAAAAATATCCCATGTAATATGATTGATCAACATGTGAAGTAAACTCCATTTTAATTGAAAAATGTTGTATCAAACACAATCACCAAGAAAAATTGAAATTCCTTGTGTCAACTAAAGAATTCTTTGTGAGGCAATAACACAAACACTTAACTTGCAATAAGAAAAGAGAAATAAAAATAAAAAATAAAGTAAAAACGAAAAAAAAGAAAAAAAATGTCTAATCTAGAAAATTAATCAACCGGTAGTTTGTTAATCACAATTAATCCCCGGCAACGGCGCCAAAAACTTGGTACGTGAAAAATTAAGATTCTCACGTATTTACTACCGGCAAGTATACCGGGTCGTATCAAGTAGTAAAACTCACTTAGAGTGAGGTCGATCCCACGAGGATTAATGGATTAAGCAAGCAATAGTTGATTAATTATTCTAGTTAGATGATTCAAGTTTGAGTGATAAGCAACAAAAAATGTAAATGACTTGAAATTAAATAAAAGCAATAAAGTGCAAGGAAAGTAAATGACAAGAAATTAAAGTGCTGAAAATTAAAGTGCAAAAATGTAAATTGCAAGGAATGGAAAGTACAAGAAAGTAAAGTGCAAGAAAGTAAGTGACTAGAAAGTAAAACCAAGTGAAGTATTTCTACAAATACTTGGAATGCATAAATGTGCAAAAGTAAATAAAGCCATAAATGTGCATAAGTAAATAACAAGAATTTAAAGAGAACAATTAAATGACAAGAATTAAAGACAATAAGTAAATAACAAGAATTAAGAATAAAATTAACTTTGGGATCAAGAGATATTGCATTCTCAAGATCAACAATTTTCATCTCCACTTCAATCATGTAATCATTGATCTCTTGGCAAATCTTAAGTAATCAAACTACAATCTCTTGGTGATTTGATTTCTCTTAACTTGATCAATTGCCAATTTCTTGATCTAATTGCTCATGAGAAGAGATGAAGAATGGTCTCTAATTTAGAGCCACACAACCCTCAAGATTTCAATTCAAAGTGATTACATCTCACATATCAAGCTAAGAATTATCAATCAAGAGAGTTGTGAGAGAAGAGCCTCAAACTAAATTCTATGACTCCTTTCTAAAGTTCATCATAGAATTCAAATAGATCTAATCCCTCTCTCGATAGTAATTAGATCTTTGAAGCACAAAGACTCTCTCTAAAGAAGCAATGAAAGAAGAATTGAAGATGAAGAATGAAAATAAAATAACCCATTAAATTGCAATAGAGCTCTCTTTCCCAAATGTTAGAAATTAGAAACTCATAGCAAAATATTTACAAAAGTGTGTATGAAAGAAAATGGAAGAAGAGAAGAGAATGAGAGTGAAAGGGGAGTGGAATCACCTCCACCCTTCCATGGTGTGTGTCAAATGATGAAGCTAAGGTCCTATTTATAAGCTCTCTAAATTACAAATTCAAATAAAATTAAAATCAAATGCAAATTTCCTAATTACTTCTAGATGATTCTTGTGGCCTTGATTGATTCTTAATTGTGGCTTGACTTGGGCTTGTAAACTTTTAATTCCCTTCATAGAAGCTTGAAACATTGAAGAATAAATGAAGGGATTGGAGTATTTGGAAGTGGCCCAATGTGGAGTGTCATTGAAGTGGCATTTTGGGCTTGTGAAGGTTTGGGAAACCTTGCTCGCTGAATGATTGGTCTGTTTGGGTCCCCAAAATGAATGTCCACTATAGACTATTATATATCATTGGAAAGCCCTGGATCTCAGCTTTTTAACGTCGCTGGAATCATGTCATTTGGACTTCTCTAGCCCAAGTTATGCTCTTTTGAAGGTGAAGAGGTCAGTTTGGCGAAATGCAGGGACTTGTTTTACGCTGAAATTGTGAAGCTAAACGAATAGCAATTTGTCCCCCCAAATCAGTGTCCACTATAGAGTATTATATATAGTTGGAAATCTCTGGAAGTCTACTTTCCAATGGTACTGATATCACCTCATTTGGAGCTTTGTAACTCGAGTTATTCTTGTTGGAGTGTGAAGAAGTCGGGATTGCAAATCCTCTTTGCTTCTCTTTGAGTTTGTTTCCAACTCTTTTGCCACCTTGAGAGTGTGCTTCCTCTATTAGTGCTTTTATTTCTTCTTTTTCTATCATTTCCTACAAAATTTATTAACTCAAGCAAGCAAAGCAATATTCAATTTAATCACCAAAATACTCCCATAATTAAGCATTATGAATTGATTTTTATATGAAAAAGTATAGAAAAACATAACATGATGCACAGTCATCAGTATGGTGGATAAGGATTATGGCCATATGGAGGTGTTTGGTGGTATGGGGCTTGTGAGTAAGGTAGTTTAAAATCATGTTGAGGGGGTAGTTCATAGGCATGTGGTGGTGGTTGTTGACAATCACAATAAAGGTCACCACATCCATTAGATTGATATGCATTAGGATTAGAATTATACCCATAAGAAACCGGAGGGGGTTGTTGCCAATAAGGTTGATCAATCCCTTGAGGCTCCTCCCATCTTTGATTGTTCCCAAATCCTTGATGCATGTTACCATTGTAGTTCCCATTTCCTACAACATAATTTGAGCCAAACTCATAGCCAAAGGGGTGAGAATTCATGATAGCAAATAAAAAGAAAAGCTACAAAAATAAGCAACAAGTCCTAAGCCTAACAAAAGCTAACAAACAAGCAAAAGACAAACATATTCACATATTCACAATAGCTAACAATATAACACCATTGCAACTCCCCGGCAATGGCGCCATTAATTTGATAGCAAGATATTCTTTGATGGTATAGATTTCCTCAAATGAATGAATTCTCATTGCAAGTATAGTTCTACACCAACAAACAATCCTCTCAATAAAAAATTTGAGTTGTCACAAGTACAAACCCCAATAAAAATTAACTGAAGTATTTAAACTCTGGGTCGTCTCACAAGGAATTGCAATGAAGTGGTCAATTATTGGCCATGAAGAATAAAGGGGGGTTTGATTTGATAAGAGGGCAAAAATATAAATGGCAAGAAAAGTAATTCAAACAAGCAATTAAAGAAAGCAATTAATAAAGAGAGACATTCATGGCAAGGTTTGAGATCATAGGCCTTCTATCCTAGTCATTAATCATAACAATACTTAACAAGAATTTATCTTATTTCGTCATCCCTAAAGTTGGAGGAAGGTGTAAGTTATCTTCCATTAGAGAAAGTCAAACAAGACTAATTAACCTCAATTCAAATGTCCTAATCAACTCACTAATGCAATTAGCAAGAGATTAGAGTCAATGGAAATCATATTAACTAACAACTCTAGATTACCAATCTAAATTGGGTATTAATGACTCAAGATTGTCCAATTACTCTTTCCAAGCCAAGAATGCTCAAAATCTACTCTAAAGCCCAACCAAGCATTTTGTCAAACACTTGGTGGGCACAATTGGAAAGCATGGTAAAAGTGCAAGAATAATAAATCTACCAACTACCAATTGCAAGAAAAGTAAATTCATAACTCAAATCATCAATAAAGAAACTTCAACTATCAAATCTCATTAAAAGAAAATCCAAATCCCACATGAGTTCATCATCATAAAAGAAGCATACAAGTAAAATTAACATCATAAACTAAGAGAATGAAAGTGTAGAAGCAAGAAACCATAAAGGAAACAAGATGAAAAGATGAGATTGAACCTAGATCTAGGAGAGATTAACCTAACCTAATTCTAGAGAGAAGAGAGAGCTTCTCTCTCTAGAAACTAACCTACATAATGCTATACTACCAAACAATTGCTCCCCCCTTGCCCAAGCTTGAAATCAGCATGAAATAGCATCAGAAATGAGTTGGATTGGGCCCAAAATGGGTTGCAAATTGCTGGTCACGATTTCACTTTAGTAAACCACGTGCTCCATCGGCATGCACGCGTACAGTGCACGTGTGCATCCTTAGACATTAGGAAACTATGAAAAATTTTATATCATTTTGAAGCCCCGGATGTTAGCTTTCCAACGCATTTGGAACTGCCTTATTTGGACCTCTGTAGCTCAAGTTATGATCGATTGAGTGCGAAGAGGTCAGGCTTGACAGCTTTACGGTTCCTTCATTTCTTTATGAGTTCTCCCACTTTGCATGCTTTTCTCCTCACTTCTTCCATCCAATACTTGCCTTATGAACCTGAAATCACTCAACAAATATATCAAGGCATCAAATGGAATTAAAGTGAGTTAAATTTATCTATTTTAAGGCCTAAAAAGCATGTTTTCACATTTAAGCACAAATCTAGGGAGAATTACAAAACCATGCTATTTCATTGAATAAATGTGAGAAAAGGTGATAAAATTCCCCAAATTAAGCACAAGATAAACCACAAAATTGGGGTTTATCAGTGGTGGATAATGATTAGAGTCATATGGAGGTGGTTGGTGGTAGGGGGCTTGTGAGTATGATGGTTCAAAATTATGTTGAGGAGGTGGTTCATAGGCATATGGTGGTGGTTGTTGACAATCACAATAAGGGTCACCACATCCATTAGACTGATATGCATTAGGATTGGAATTATACCTATAAGAAACCGGAGGTTATGGTTGCCAAGAAGGTTGATCAATCCCTTGAGGCTCCTCCCTTCTTTGATTGTTCCATCCTTGATGCATGTTACCATTGTAGTTCCCATTTCCTAGAACATAATTTGAGCCAAACTCATAGCCAAAGTGAGGATGAGAATTCATAATAACATATAAAAATAAAAGCTACATAAGCAACAATTCTGGTACACGAAATTGTGATCTCTGACAATGGCGCCAAAAACTTGGTACGCACGATCATAATCTCAACTCTTTTTCCCAACTCCGCACAACTAACCAGCAAGTGCACTGGGTCATCCAAGTAATAAACCTTACGTGAGTAAGGGTCGATCCCACGGAGATTGTCCGTTTGAAGCAAGCTATGGTCATCCTTGTAAATCTCAGTCAGGGAGATTCAAATGGTTGTGAGGTTTTGACAATTAAAATATAAATAAAATATAAAATAAAATAAGATAGAGATACTTATATAATTCATTGGTGGGAATTTCAGATAAGCGTATGGAGATGCTTTGTTTCTTCTGAACTTCTGCTTTCCTACTGCCTTCTTCCAACCATGCGTTACCTCCTTCCATGGAAAGTTGTATGATCCTCTCAGATGAAAACAAATCCATATGCACTGTCACCGCACGGCTAATCATCTGTCGGTTCCCGCTAGCGTCGGAATAGGACCATTGTCCTTTTGCACACTGTCACTACGCCCAACATTCGTAAGTTTGAAGTTCGTCACAGTCATCCCCTCCCAGATCCTACTCGGAATACCATAGACAAGGTTTAGACTTTTCAGATCTCAGGAATGCTGCCAATGGTTCTAGCCTATACTAGGAAGGTTCTAATCTCAGATTCAAATGCTCTGTTGTTAGGAGAGACAATGTGAATCGTTGATTAGGGACCCAAGAGATTATACTCCAGCTGTCGTCCAATGACTACGTTATACATCATGTAGACTGCTTTGTGGTTGTCAGGCACGCGATCTTGGCTAAGCGAGTAACGAAGATTGGGTGATTGTCACGGGTCACCCCTTTATTCTGACTTAACTGAATTAAGAACGAGAGTATATCTTGGAGAAGAAGTAGGCATGAATTGAATAGAGAAATAGTAATAATTGCATTAACTCATGAAGAACAGTAGAGCTCCACACCTTAATCTATGGGGTGTAGAAACTCCACTGTAGAAAATACATAAGTGAAAGGTCTAGGCATGGCCGAATGGCCAGCCTCCAAACGTGTACAATGGTCTATGATAGCATAAGATTGACCAAAAGACTTTTTAAATAAATCTCTAAAAGTAGTTTTTATACTAAACTAGTATCCTAGGGTTATAGAAAATGAGTAACTAAGTGCAGATAGTGTAGAAATCCACTTTCGGGGCCCACTTGGTATGTGCTTGGGCTGAGCATTGAAGCTTTTTCGTGTATAGGCTATTCTTGGAGTTAAACGCCAGCTTTGGTGCCAGTTTGGGCATTTAACTCCAATTCTGGTGCTAGTTTGGGCATTTTACGCCAAGATATTTTAGACTGACTTTGAACGCCAGTTTGGGCAATCAAATCTCGGGCAAAGTATGGACTATTATATATTGCTGGAAATCCCAAGATGTCTACTTTCCAACGCAATTAAGAACGTGCCAATTCGGCTTCTGTAGCTCTAGAAAATCTACTTCGAGTGCAAGGAGGTCAGAATCCAACAGCATCTGCAGTCCTTTTCCAGCCTCTAAATCAGATTTTTGCTCAGGTCCCTCAATTTCAGCCAGAAAATACCTGAAATCAGAGAAAAATACACAAACTCATAGTAAAGTCCAGAAATGTGATTTTTGAATAAAAACTAATAAAAATATAATAAAAATTAATTAAACATACTAAAAACTATGTAAAAACAATGCCAAAAAGGGTATAAATTATCCGCTCATCAAAGTCCTTAGCCTAACAAAAACTAACAAACAAACAAAAGGCAAACATATTCACATATTTACAATAGCCAATAATATAACACCATTGCATTCTCCGGCAACGGCGCCATTTTGATGAAGAGAATTTGTCGTGTCGGTCTAGAATTTCTCTTAAAGAAATAAGAACTTCGTTGTAAGCATAGCTCCAAACCAACAAACAATTCTCACATAAAAAATTTTGGTTGTCACAAGTACAAACCCCAATAAGAATTAACCGAAGTATTTAAACCTCGGGTCATCTCACAAGGAATTGCAATGAAGTGCTCAATTATTGGCAATGAATATGCAAGGGGGTTTAATTTTATATTTTTGGCAAGAAAATAAATGGCAAGAAAAGTAAATGAACAAGAACAAATAAATAAGGTAAAATAACTCATGGCTAAGACATGGGAAATTGAGATCACCATCCTTGTCAACAAACCATATATTGACAATTATGAGGAACCAAGCTCATTAACTGTACTTCTATGCTTGAAGTATATCAAATGGCTTGATCAACATCAATCCATAGGTTCTTACCTAGCTACTAATTGACTTAATAGTAGGCTAGTATCAATGGTTATCAAATTGACCACCAAGGGTTCTCAAATCACCAATTCATTGAGACCCAATGACTCAAGGTCACTCAATCCCCTTAGCCTAGGCCAAGAGTAAAGAAAACTACTCAAAAACTAGAGGAAACATTTTATCAAACACCTAGTATGCACAAAAAGTAAACATCATAAAATGCAAGAATTAATGAAACCCATAACTAACATAAACAAGAAATCAACAATAACAATCAAGATCAACATAAAAGAAACATGGAAACATAAAATTGCATTAAAAGGAAATAAAGATCCAACAATGGTTCATCAACACAAAAGAGAGCAAAATAAGAAATTAACAAGAGAAACTAAGAAGATTAAGACAATAGAACACTAAAATATAATGAGAATTAAAACCAAAACAAGAATTGAAAGAGAAACTTGAGAGTGCTTAACCTAACTTTACCCTAATTTCTATCCTAAATCTAGAGAGAGGAGAGAGCTTCCTTCTCTAGAATTCTACCCTAAAACCTCATGAAAACTAAACTATGACTACTTGGTTCATTCCCCCTCCAATTCTTGGGTTCAATAGCATCAGAACTGAGTTGGATTGGGCCCAAAATGAGCTAGAAATCGCTGGCCACGATTTGCCTTTAGTGAGTCACGCTGATCCACCCATGCGTACGCGTGATGCACACGTATGCATCACTAGACACAGGCAACTATGGCAAATTTGATATCATTTTGAATCCCCAGATGTTAGCTTTCCAACGCAACTAGAACCACCTCATTTGGACCTCTGTAGCTCAAGTTATGATCGATTGAGTAGGAAGAGGTCAGGCTTGACAGCTTTGCGATTCCTTCATTTCTTCATGAGTTCTCCCACTATGCATGCTTTTCCTTCGTTCCTTCAATCCAATCTTTGCCTTGTAAACCTGAAATAACTTAACAAACATATCAAGGCATCAAATGGAATTAAAGTGAATTAAATATAGCTCTTTTATGGCCTAAAAAGCATGTTTTCACACTTAAGCACAAATTTAAGGAGAATTACAAAACATGCTATTTCATTGAATAAATGTTAGAAAATTGATATAATCCCCTAAATTAAGTACAAGATAAACCACAAAATTGGGGTTTATCAAAGAGCAAGTTGCTCGGTACCTAGGAGCACTCATGAAGCTAAAAGCCAAGCTATTTGGTACAAAGCCTTTGGAGGAAGAACCTCCAGTGCTTACTAAAGAGCTAAATGCTTTAGTTCAGCCGAAGCTACCTCAGAAGCTTCTAGATCCTGGACGTTTCCTGATTCCTTGTACCATAAGCACCATGACCTTTGAGAAAGCTTTGTGTGACCTAGGGTCAAGTATAAACCTCATGCCACTCTCTGTAATGGAGAAGCTGGGAATCTTTGAGGTACAAGCTGCAAGCATCTCACTAGAGATGGCAGACAAGTCAATGAAGAAGCCATATGGCTTAGTAGAGGATGTCTTGGTAAAGTTTGAAGACCTCTACATCCCTGCAAACTTCATAGTCTTGGACATAGGAGAAGATAAAGATGATTCTATCATCCTTGGAAGACCTTTCCTAGCTACTGCAAATGTCATGATTAATGCGGCAAAGGAAGAAATGGTTTTCCAACTAGGAGAGGACTACATCTTGTTCAAGATTTCCAATCCCAATTCTCCCACTGATAAGCAAGGGACAAAGGTGCAACACCTAGTGTTCCAACCATCTCTTTCAGTGCAAAGCTTTGCTAAGCCCTCAAACATCAATTCTAAGTTTGGTGTTGGCCAGCCATTAACATGCACTGAAAACAAAGGTACTCGGAAGAAAGTACCTAAGGGCTGGAGGGACAAGAATGTCCCAACTGAAGGCCTCTCACCTGGCATGACAGTTGCCTTCCCTAAGAAATCAGTCATACCACATACAATGAGTCGTGTCCTATCTCAAGAGCATGTAGAGCTCATTCATGAGAAGACAAAAAGAAAGTTCACTGTAAGGGACAAAATTCTGAGCCCATACTCACCTCCGTAAGAAGCTAACTATCAAGCTAATAACGTTAAAGAAACGCTTGTTGGGAGGCAACCCAACCTTAATTAATTATTTCTATTTTCTTTCATTTTATTTTTCTTTAAGTTAATTTTTAGGTTCATGATCATGTGCAGCAGTTACAACAGAGACAGAAATGTTCAGTAGTAAAAACAGAATACTCTGGATGAAGTGTTGCTAGCGTTGAACACCAGCCAGGGAGCACTGGTTGGGTGTTCAACGCCCCAAATGGCAGCCTTGATGGCGTTGAACGCCAGCTATGGGCATAACCCTGGGCATTTAAACACCCATGCAAAGGGCAGGAAATATGAATTTCCTAGCCTCTCAGGACGAGTGCGTCCCACAGCATTTTTACCTACCCCACTTCTTCCTTCTTACTTTCATATTTTCCCATACACTCTTCCCTATAAACCCTGGCTCAATTATATCCATATCACTTCCCCAAAACCATCATAACTCCCACCAATCCCCACCCAATTCAAAATTAAATTTCCCTCCCATTTACCCCACCCATGACCGAACCTACCCTACCACGCTCCTATAAATACCCCTCTTACTAACCCTACATACACACACCTCTCATACACATCAAAACCCCCTTGGCCAAATTGCCTTCTCTCTCCATCTCCATCTATTTTCTTCTTCTTCTACTCCATTCTTATCTTTTCTTTGTTTTTGCTCGAGGACGAGCAAAGCTTTTAAGTTCGGTTTGGGAAAAGCGTTGCTTTTTGCTTTCCATTACCACTTATGGCACCCAAGGTTGGAGAATCCACTAGAAAGAGGAAAGGAAATGCAGTAGTCGCCACCTCTGAATCTTGGGAGATGGAGAGATTCATCACCTAAGTCCACCAAGACCACTTCTATGAAGTAGTGGTAGAGAAAAAGGTGATTCCTGAGGTCCCTTTTAGGCTCAAGAAGAATGAGTATCTGAAAATTCGAAGAAAGATCCGAAGAAAAGGTTGGGAAGTCCTAACGAATCCCATCCAAGAGGTTGAGATCTTAATGGTGCAAGAGTTTTATGCTAATTCATGGGTCACGAAAAATCATGACATTAGTGTGAACCCAAATCCCAAGAATTGGAGCACCATGGTTCGAGGGAGAATCTTAGATTTTAGCCCGAAAAGTATGAAGTTGGCGTTCAACTTGCCTCTGATGCAAGGAGACCCACATCCTTACACTAGAAGAGTTAATTTTGATTAGAGACTGGATCAAGTGCTCTTAGAAATCTGTGTGGAAGGAGCATAGTAGAAAAGGAATTCCCAAGGCAAGCCCATTCAACTAAGAAGGCTTAACCTCAAGCCCATAGCTAGAGGATGGCTAGAATTCATCCAATGCTCTATCATTCCTACTAGCAACCGGTCAGAAATGACTATTGAAAGAGCCATCATGATCCATTGCATCATGATTGGAAGTGAGGTAAGGTGATTCCTCAGGAATTGTACAAGATAGCTGAGAAGCCTTCCACCAAAGCAAGGTTGGCATTCCCACACCTCATTTGTCATCTATGCAATTCAGCTAGAATTATCATAGAAGGAGACATCTCCATTGAGGAGGACAAGCCCATCACTAAGAAGAGGATGGAGCAAACTAGAGAGTATGCACAAGAGCAGGTGCAGCCGCCTCAGCATGAGATCCCTAAGATGCCTCAAGGGAATTTTCCTCCTCAAAGCTATTGGGATCAATGTCATGCTTTCATGGGAGAATCGAGCTCTAACATGAATCAGTTGAGGATGGAGCATCAAGAGCATTCCACCATCCTCAATGAAATTAGAGAAGACCAAAGGGAAATGAGGGAAGAACAACAAAGACAAAGGAGTGACATTGAAGAGATCAAGCACTGCATTGGATCCTCAAGGAGGAGCACTAGCCGCCACCATTTAAGGTGGATTCATTCTCTTAGTCTCCTTTTCTTATGTTATTTTTCTGTTTTCTGTTATGATGTATTGTATGTTCTCTTATTCTTATTGCATGATCATTTTTATCTATGTCTTAAAGTTATAAAATGTTTCATATGTCTCTCACCTTGCTTAAAAGAAAATTTTAATTGAAAAGAATTGAGAGATACATAAATTTCAAGTTATATAATAAGAATAGTTCAATTATTTTGATGTGGTGGCATTGCTTTTGTTTTCTGAATGTATGAATAAACAGTGCATATTTGAAGTTGAAATTAAGAATGTTGGCTGTTGAAAGAATGATGATAAAACTGAAGTATTATTGGTAATCTAAAAAATCCAAAAATTATTTCTCGAAGCAAGAAAAAGCAGCAAAAATAGAAAAAGAAAAAGCATGTTGCAAAAGAAAAAAAAATTATATAAATATCCATGCGGAAAAAATAAAAAAATGGCAAAAGAAAAGAAAAAAAAACAGAAAAAAGCAATAGCTCTTTAAACTAAAAGGCAAGAGCAAAAGGCCAATAACCCTTTAAACCAAAAGGCAAGTGTAAAAGGATCCAAAGATCCTAAGAGTGTGCTTAAGAACTCTGGACAGCTCTATCTAAGGATTCTAGCCAAGCTGAGTCATAATCCGAAAGGGTTCACCCAGTTAAAGTGTCTGTGGCATTTATTTATCTGGTGGTAATACTGGAAAACAAAGTGCTTAGGGTTACGGCCGAGACGCTAAAAGCTATGTTCAAGAATAAAAAATAACTGAACTAGGAGCGTCAATAATATCATCTGGATTTTAAGTTCCTAAAGAGACCAACATTTCTGAGTTTCAATGAATAGTGAAATGCCAAAACTATTCAGAAGAAAAAAGCTACTAAGTCCACCTCATCTAATTAAAACTGAGCTTCAATGGAAACTGATTTATTGTAACTTACTCTTCTTTTTATCCTGCTGTGTTTTTAGTTGCTTGGGGACTAGCAACAGTTTAAGTTTGGTGTTGTGATGAGCGGATATTTTTATACGCTTTTTGGCATCATTTTCATATAGTTTTTATCATGTTTTGTTTAATTTTTATTATGTTTTCATAGGTTTTAGTGTAAAATTTACATTTTTGTATTCTACTTTGATTTTGTGTATTTTTTGTCCAATTTTAGATATTTTTGGGCTGAAATTGAGGAGCTGGAGCAAAAGTCTGATTCAGAGACAGAGAAAGCAATGCAGTTGCTGTCTTGATCTGACCTTCTGGTATTTAGAAGAGCTTTTCTAGAGCTAAATAAGTCCAAATAGAGAGCTCTCAATTTCTATGGAAAGCTAACATCCAGATCTTTCTAGAAATGTATAATAGTCCATACTTTGCTTCAGAATAGAAGGCCCAAAACTGGTGTTCAACAGCAGCCTCTGCCCCAATCCAGGCGTCCAGCTCCCAAAGGAGGAGACCAGCATCCAAACGCCCAAAGAGGATCCCCTAGCCAGCATTCAATGCCCTAGAGGCCTCACAGCACGTGGATCTTAATCAAGCTCAGCCCAAACACTCACCAAGTGGGCCCTGGAAGTGAATTTTAGCACTAAAAATACTATTTTAGCCTTTTCATGTAATCCTTAGTCATTAGTTTAGTATTTAAGGAACATTTTACATAATCTTAGAGGACTTTTATGCCATATTTTTGTGTATCATTGAGTTTTCTGTCAGTATGAGTTTATAAACCTCCTAAGTTGAGGGGAGGAGCCCTGCTGAGTTTTATGGAATAATAAAAGTATTACTGTTTCTCTTCAATCCGTGTTTGATTCAATTCTAAGATGTATCTTTGTTCTTCAACTTGATGAATGGGATGACCCGTGACAATCATCTTCGTTCTTTGTACTAAGCCCGTGTGCCTGACAACTAGCTGTGTTCTTCTTGGGTTCGTGTGAATACGTAACTGGAAAGCATCGAACCACTACCTTTATTATACATCTCTTAGACTGCTAATCCATGACTTCGTTGGGGACTCCTCGAGACACCAGTTCAGCCGAGGTATGGGGAGATTAAGGTCTTTGTGGTAGAGGTTAGAACCCAAAGGCACATCATTCTCTGATCCGGAAGATCCGACCTTGTCTGTGGCGTTTTGAGTAGGATCATTAAGGAGAATGGACTGTAGGAGCTTCACCCTCAATCATAATGGATCCACACTAAACTTGGGGTTCATATCTGGAGGAGCATTGGCAACCGCAACCGTACAACGCTAATCACATACAGCTTACCATAGAAGAAATCATTCACAATTAAAGAAGACAGTAAGACCAGAGTTAATCCGGAAGGACAAAGCATCTCCAAGCCTTAACTATTTTCTTATCATTATAAATAGGTCAACCTAGTTTAGATCTCCTTATTTTCTTTTATGCAATTAATCAAACCATCTACCTTTCTATTTGCCAGACTAAGATCTACAAGATAACCATAGCTTGCTTCAAACCACAATCCTCGTGGGATCGACCCTGACTCACTCAGGTATTACTTGGATGACCCAGTGTACTTGCTGGTACAGTTGTACGAAGTGTGGGGATTTGTGCACCATGGACGTTGTGTTAAAGGGACCGCAAACGCATCCAAATCCCGCATATGCGGTACATAAAAAATGTGACTCACTTAATGAGCACGTGGCCAGCGATTTCTGGAGCATTTTAGGCCCAAATCAACCTATTTCTGATGCTATTGAACCAAGAATTGAGGGGAGGAAGAACCAAGTAGTCATAATTGAGTTTTAGGCATGTTTTAAGTTATATTTCTAGAGAGAGAAGCTTTAACTTCTCTCTAGAATTTAAGACAATTTAGGTCAAATTTTCTTAGATCTAAGTTTTAATTCTTATTTTAGTTCAACTCTTTTTATATTTTCTTGCTCTATTGTCTTAATTCTCTCAGTTTTACTTGTTAATCTCTTTATTTAGTTAATTTTAGTTTTATGAACAATATTGTTAATTCCCTTTCCTTTAATAAAATTTAATGTTTTATGTTTTCTTGTAGTTTAATATAGGTGTTGTTATTGATTTCTTGCAATTGGTAGTCTTAGATTTTATTATTCTTGCAATTTACCATGCTCTTATTTTTATGCACATCAAGTGTTTGATGAAATGTCTCTCTTAGTTTTATGGTAGATTTTTAGCACTCTTGGTTTGGTATTGAGGACTTAGGTGCCTTGATATCATTGATGTCCAATGTGATAGGTAATTTAGGGTTGTTAGTTGGTTTTCGGATCAACTATGTCCATTTGATTTCTCCCTCTGATGTTAGAGGAAAGCTAAATGGAATTAACTCATTGTAATTGCCATGTTGTGGTCAATGATCTAGATAGAAAATCTTGACTCTTAACCGTTGCCAAAAGTGTCTTTTAGTATTTGATTTCTTTGTTTGATATTTACTTTCTTGCGCTTTTCAATTCTTGTTACATGTTATCAAAACCCCAAAAGTATCCCATAACCAATAATATGCACACTTCCCTGCAATTCCTTTGAGAGACGACCTAAAATCTAATACTCTCAGTATTTTTATTGGTTTGACTTAAGTGACAATCAAATTAAACTTTGATTGAGAGTTATCTATTGGTTTGGAATTATACTTGCAACGTGATTATTTCGTGAAAATTCCAAACTGACGATTTCCCTCCTCATCGATTTTTTGGCGTTGTTTCTAGAGAATTGCAAATGTGCACTTGTTATTGGTTATTGTTAATATGTTGATATTATGAATAGCTAGATTTTTTGTTTGTTGCTAGTTTTTGCTAGTTTTAGGAGTTTGTTTTCTTTGTTTCTTATTAGATTTTATTTTGATTTTCTCTTGTTACTATGAATTCTCACCCTTTTGGCTATGAGTTTAGTTCTAACAATGTTGTAGGAAATAGGAATTATAATCAGGATAGGCATCAAGGATAGGAAAATCAAAGGTGGGAGAAACCTCAAGCATTTGAACAATCTTTATAGCAACAACCTTCTCCAGCATATTATGAGAATAATTCAACCCATCGTGCATACCAATCTAATGGATATGGTGGACCTCCATGTGGTTATCAACCACAACCACCATATGCCTATGAGCTCTCTCCTTAACATATCCCTCAACCACCATTCTCAGAAGTCCCATACTACCAAACACCTCCATATGATCCTAACCCATATTCACCATACCAACAACCATATGAGCCATACATACCACACTTAGAACCACCACCATACCAACACCAATACTCCCAAGAACCACCAACTCTATATACACCACTTCAATAAGTTTTCTCCAAGAATCCCAAGAAAGGCATGACACTATCATGGCTTCCTTAGCAAAAACCTTAGCTAGGTTAACCTCACCACACTCTTACAACAATCAAAGCACTCCCGTTAGCATATGTGAAGACTTAGTTTCAACCGAATAGTGTAGTATGAAAGAGATGCTAGAGTTTTACTTGGAAAATAGAGAGTGGACATATGTATTGCAACAAGTGGAGGAAGTAGAGATCCTTGAAGATAAAGAAATGGATGGATTAAAGGGAAGTTAAGCAATAAGCAAGCCCCATCATTGAAGATAATTTCGCATCAACCAATGTAGTCTTTGAGATTGTTAAACCTTTCTCATTGTGTTGTGAAATTAATGATACGGAGGACCGTACACAACCTCCGACACATAACTTGAGCAATGAGGAATGTATAGAAGAAGTTGGTGAACAAAGAATTGAAATTGAAGAAGCTCGTCAATAGGTGGAGGTAATCAAAGAAGAGTCAAAGGGAGTGAAGCTTACATTGCCAAAGCCATTAGATATCTCCCTTCCTAAGTCACCACCATCCATCACATCATTTAAGTGGGTAAAAATCTTATCCTTAAGCTTTATTGTCCCACTTGAATATGGTTTGCTTGAAATGAATGGTCAACTTAGGACTCTTTATGGATTGAAGAGTAAGGGAGAGTTGTACAGTGGTTGGCATTATAAACCTAGGTTCATTAAGATCACACCTTCAAGGTCTAAGTTTCAAGGATGGTGGAATGATCAATTGAGTGGATTTTGAAGGATGTTTGGGTATTTGAATGGGAATTCTAAGTACTTATCACCCGGATGGAATCACAAGAACCAACTTGAAGATGGGTATAAGAACAAAGTTTGGGATCCCAGCATATGTGATGAGGATCAATTTTGGGAGCTCCGAGCTTGTGAAGAACATCATTTGAGCTTGGTGAAATTGGTTGGAAATTCTTACAATTACTTGAAGACCAAGAATTAGAGGAAGTTCAAGGATGAATTCAAGCACAAGCCACCTTGATAAGAGCTCTCCAAAATGTCCAACTTAAGGACTATAACTAAAAGTGCTAAGTGGGAGACACCCCACCATGGTAAGATCTTTTAATTTCTCTTTTTTTATGTTGAATGTTTGTTTGAGA